>NC_091283.1:663345985-663658329 GCF_032444005.1 Ranitomeya imitator
TGCAGAGGGTCCCCCCCCACAGAGCGCAGGCAATGCAGAGGGGGCCCCCCCACAGAGCGCAGGCAATGCAGAGGGTCCCCCCCACAGAGCGCAGGCAATGCAGAGGGTCCCCCCCACAGAGCGCAGGCAATGCAGAGGGTCCCCCCCCCCCCACAAAGAGCAGGCAATGCAGAAGGTCCCCCCGACAGAGCGCAGGCAATGCAGAGGGTCTCCCCCCCCCCAAAGAGCGCAGGCAGTGCAGAGGGTCCCCCCCACAGAGCGCAGGCAATGCAGAGGGGGCCCCCCCACAGAGCGCAGGCAATGCAGAGGGGGCCCCCCCACAGAGCGCAGGCAATGCAGAGGGTCCCCCCCACAGAGCACAGGCAATGCAGAAGGTCCCCCCACAGAGCGCAGGCAATGCAGAGGGTGCCCCCCAGAGCGCAGGCAATGCAGAGGGTCCCCCCCACAGAGCGCAGGCAATGCAGAGGGTCCCCCCCCACAGAGCGCAGGCAATGCAGAGGGTCCCCCCCCCACAGAGCGCAGGCAATGCAGAGGGTCCCCCCCACAGAGCGCAGGCAATCCAGAGGGTCCCCACAGCATTTAGACATTTAACAGAGCCCCCACAGCATAGACATTTTTAACAGAGCCCCCACAGCATTGACATTTTTAACAGAGCCCCCACAGCATTGACATTTTTAACAGAGCCCCCACAGCATAGACATTTTTAACAGAGCCCCCACAGCAAAGACATTTTTAACAGAGGCCCCCACGGCATTGACATTTTTAACAGAGGCCCCCACGGCGCATAGACATATTTAGCAGAGGTCCCCACGGCGCATAGACATATTTAGCAGAGGCCCCCACGGCGCATAGACATATTTAGCAGAAGCCCCCATGGGGCATAGACATATTTAGCAGAAGCCCCCAGGGCGCATAGACATATGTAGCAGAAGCCCCCACGGCGCATAGACATATTTAGCAGAGGCCCCCACGGCGCATAGACATATTTAGCAGAGGCCCCCACGGCGCATAGACATATTTAGCAGAGGCCCCCACGGCGCATAGACATATTTAGCAGAGGTCCCCACGGCGCATAGACATATTTAGCAGAGGGCCCCACGGCGCATAGACACATTTAGCAGAAGCCCCCATGGGGCATAGACATATTTAGCAGAAGCCCCCACGGCGCATAGACATATTTAGCAGAAGCCCCCACGGCGCATAGACATATTTAGCAGAGCTCCCCACTGCATATAGACATAATGAACAAGGTAGCCTTGGCACAGTTGTAAACACAGTTTAAAAAATAAATTAAGTACAATTCTCACCTATCCCTCCCCCCCCCCCCTGCTCCTCAGCAGCGTGGGGCATAATGAATGCAGAGGGTCCCCACAGAGCCATCCCCGACCCACACAGTACACAATGCAGAGCCAGCAATACGGGGCTCCCTGCAGAGATAATGTACAGCCCTCCCCCCAGAGCAAAATACTAAGGCTTAAGGAAGAACACAATGCAGAGACCCCACGCACACGGAGTACACACTGCAGAACCTACACGGAGTACACACTGCAGAGCCACACACAGTACACACAATGCAGAGGGTCAACACAGCATTTTACCTGTCAACACAGCATTTCCCATAGAGCGCAGGCAATGCAGAGGGCCCCCCCACAGCGCGCAGGCAATGCAGAGTCCCCCCCGACAGTGCGCAGGCAATGCAGAGGGTCCCCCCCACAGAGCGCAGGCAACGCAGAGGGTCCCCCCCACAGAGCGCAGGCAATGCAGAGGGTCCCCACCACAGAGCACAGGCAATGCAGAGGGTCCCCCCCCACAGAGCGCAGGCAATGCAGAAGGTCCCCCCACAGAGGGCAGGCAATGCAGAGGGTCCCCCCCATAGAGCGCAGGCAATGCAGAGGGTCCCCCCCCACAGAGCGCAGGCAATGCAGAAGGTCCCCCCACAGAGCGCAGGCAATGCAGAAGGTGCCCCCCATAGAGCGCAGGCAATGCAGAGGGTGCCCCCATAGAGCGTAGGCAATGCAGAGGGTCCACCCCCACAGAGCGCAGGCAATGCAGAGGGTCCACACAGCATTTCACATACAGATTAAAATATAAGCAATAGAAAACAGACAAGCTGTTCATGGCTAAAATGTTTTATTCAGGCAATAATATGTTCTAATACAATTTTAAAAACAAATTAATTTGGTAATTTAAATGATGGTAAAATCCCAAACCATGGACAAGGCTTTATAACCCCCACATAGCGCAGGCAATGTAGAGTCCCCCCCACATAGCGCAGGCAATGCAGAGGGTCCCCCCCACAGAGCGCAGGCAATGCAGAGGGTCCCCCCCCCACAGAGCGCAGGCAATGCAGAGGGTCACCCCCCCCCACAGAGCGCAGACAATGCAGAGGGTCACCCCCCCACAGAGCGCAGGCAATGCAGAGGGTCCCCCCCCCCCCCACAGAGCGCAGGCAATGCAGAGGGTCCACCCCGACAGAGCGCAGGCAATGCAGAGGGTCCCCACCACAGAGCACAGGCAATGCAGAGGGTCCCCCCCCACAGAGCGCAGGCAATGCAGAAGGTCCCCCCACAGAGCGCAGGCAATGCAGAAGGTCCCCCCACAGAGCGCAGGCAATGCAGAGGGTCCCCACACAGAGCGCAGGCAATGCAGAGGGTCCACCCCCACAGAGCGCAGGCAATGCAGAGGGTCCCCCCCCACAGAGTGCAGGCAATGCAGAGGGTCCCCCCCCACAGAGCGCAGGCAATGCAGAGGGGGCCCCCCCCCAGAGCGCAGGCAATGCAGAGGGTCCACCCCCACAGAGCGCAGGCAATGCAGAGTCCACCCCGACAGAGCGCAGGCAATGCAGAGGGTCCCCCCCCACAGAGCGCAGGCAATGCAGAAGGTCCCCCCACAGAGGGCAGGCAATGCAGAGGGTCCCCCCCATAGAGCGCAGGCAATGCAGAGGGTCCCCCCCCCACAGAGCGCAGGCAATGCAGAAGGTCCCCCCACAGAGCGCAGGCAATGCAGAAGGTGCCCCCCATAGAGCGCAGGCAATGCAGAGGGTGCCCCCATAGAGCGTAGGCAATGCAGAGGGTCCACCCCCACAGAGCGCAGGCAATGCAGAGGGTCCACACAGCATTTCACATACAGATTAAAATATAAGCAATAGAAAACAGACAAGCTGTTCATGGCTAAAATGTTTTATTCAGGCAATAATATGTTCTAATACAATTTTAAAAACAAATTAATTTGGTAATTTAAATGATGGTAAAATCCCAAACCATGGACAAGGCTTTATAACCCCCACATAGCGCAGGCAATGTAGAGTCCCCCCCACAGAGCGCAGGCAATGCAGAGGGTCCCCCCCCACAGAGCACAGGCAATGCAGAGGGTCCCCCCCCACAGAGCGCAGGCAATGCAGAGGGTCACCCCCCCACAGAGCGCAGGCAATGCAGAGGGTCACCCCCCCACAGAGCGCAGGCAATGCAGAGGGTCCCCCCCCCCACAGAGCGCAGGCAATGCAGAGGGTCCACCCCCACAGAGCGCAGGCAATGCAGAGGGTCCCCCCCACAGAGCGCAGGCAATGCAGAGTCCACCCCGACAGAGCGCAGGCAATGCAGAGGGTCCCCACCACAGAGCACAGGCAATGCAGAGGGTCCCCACCACAGAGCACAGGCAATGCAGAGGGTCCCCCCCCCACAGAGCGCAGGCAATGCAGAAGGTCCCCCCACAGAGCGCAGGCAATGCAGAGGGTCCCCACACAGAGCGCAGGCAATGCAGAGGGTCCACCCCCACAGAGCGCAGGCAATGCAGAGGGTCCACCCCCACAGAGCGCAGGCAATGCAGAGTCCACCCCGGCAGAGCGCAGGCAATGCAGAGGGTCCCCCCCCCACAGAGCGCAGGCAATGCAGAGGGTCCCCCCCCACAGAGCGCAGGCAATGCAGAGGGTCCCCCCCCCCCCACAGAGAGCAGGCAATGCAGAGGGTCCCCACCACAGAGCGCAGGCAATGCAGAGGGTCCCCCCGACAGAGCGCAGGCAATGCAGAGGGTCCCCCCACAGAGCGCATGCAATGCAGAGGGTCCCCCCCCCCCCATAGAGCGCAGGCAATGCAGAGGGTCCACCCTCACAGAGCGCAGGCAATGCAGAGGGTCCCCCCCCACAGAGCGCAGGCAATACAGAGGGTCCCCCCCCCCACAGAGCGCAGGCAATGCAGAGTCCCCCCCGACAGAGCGCAGGCAATGCAGAGGGTCCCCCCCCCGACAGAGCGCAGGCAATGCAGAGGGTCCCCCCCCAACAGAGCGCAGGCAATGCAGAGGGTCCCCCTTCAACAGAGCGCAGGCAATGCAGAGGGTACCCCCCCAACAGAGCGCAGGCAATGCAGAGGGCCCCCCCCCCACAGAGCGCAGGCAATGCAGAGGGTCCCCCCCCACAGAGCGCAGGCAATGCAGAGGGTCCCCCCCCACAGAGAGCAGGCAATGCAGAGGGTCCCCCCCCACAGAGCGCAGGCAATGCAGAGGGTCCCCCCCACAGAGCGCAGGCAATGCAGAGGGTCCCCACACTGAGCGCAGGCAATGCAGAGGGTCCCCACACAGAGCGCAGGCAATGCGGAGGGTCCCCACAGCATTTAGACATTTAACAGAGCCCCCACAGCATTTAGACTTTTAACAGAGCCCCCACAGCATAGACATTTTTAACAGAGCCCCCACAGCATAGACATTTTTAGCAGAGCCCCCACAGCAAAGACATTTTTAGCAGAGCCCCCACAGCAAAGACATTTTTAACGGAGCCCCCACAGCAAAGACATTTTTAACGGAGCCCCCACAGCATAGACATTTTTAACAGATATTTTTAACAGAGGCCCCCACGGCATAGACATTTTTAACAGAGGCCCCCACGGCGCATAGACATATTTAGCAGAGGTCCCCACGGCGCATAGACATATTTAGCAGAGGCCCCCACAGCGCATAGACATATTTAGCAGAAGCCCCCACGGTGAATAGACATATTTAGCATGAGCCCCCACGGCGCATAGACATATTTAGCAGAGCTCCCCACAGCCGACAGAGCAGAGCTCCCCACTGCATATAGACATAATGAACAAGGTAGCCTTGGCACAGTTGGAAACACAGTTTAAAAAATAAATTAAGTACAATTCTCACCTATCCCTCCCCCCCTGCTCCTCAGCAGCGTGGGCATAATGAATGCAGAGGGTCCCCACAGAGCCGTCCCCGACCCACACAGTACACAATGCAGAGATAATGTACAGCCCTCCCCCCAGAGCAAAATACTAAGGCTTAAGGAAGAACACAATGCAGAGACCCCACGCACACGGAGTACACACTGCAGAACCTACACGGAGTACACACTGCAGAGCCACTCACAGTACACACAATGCAGAGGGTCAACACGGCATTTTACCTGTCAACACAGCATTTCCCATAGAGCGCAGGCAATGCAGAGTCCCCCCCCACAGAGCGCAGGCAATGCAGAGGGCCCCCCCCCCCCCACAGAACGCAGACAATGCAGAGCCCCCCCCGACAGAGTGCAGGCAATGCAGAGCCCCCCCCGACAGAGCGCAGGCAATGCAGAGGGTCCCCCCCACAGAGCGCAGGCAATGCAGAGGGTCCCCCCCCCCACAGAGCGCAGGCAATGCAGAAGGTCCCCACACAGAGCGCAGGCAATGCAGAAGGTCCCCACACAGAGCGCAGGCAATGCAGAAGGTCCCCCCCATAGAGCTCAGGCAATGCAGAGGGTCCCCCCCACAGAGCGCAGGCAATGCAGAGGGTCAACACAGCATTTTACCTGTCAACACAGCATTTCCCATACAGACTAAAATATAAGCAATAGAAAACGGACAAGCTGTTCATGGCTAAAATGTTTTATTCAGGCCATAATATGTTCTAATACAATTTTAAAAACAAATTAATTTGGTAATTTAAATGATGGTAAAATCCCAAACCATGGACAAGGCTTTATAACCCCCACATAGCGCAGGCAATGCAGAGGGTCCCCCCCCACAGAGCGCAGGCAATGCAGAGGGTCCCCCCGACAGAGCGCAGGCAATGCAGAGGGTCCCCCCACAGAGCGCAGGCAATGCAGAGGGTCCCCCCCCCCACAGAGCGCAGGCAATGCAGAAGGGGCCCCCCTTAGAGCGCAGGCAATGCAGAGGGTCCCCCCACAGAGCGCAGGCAATGCAGAGGGTCCCCACCACAGAGCGCAGGCAATGCAGAGGGTCCCCACCACAGAGCGCAGGCAATGCAGAGGGTCCCCCCACAGAGCGCAGGCAATGCAGAGGGTCCCCCCCATAGAGCGCAGGCAATGCAGAGGGTCCACCCTCACAGAGCGCAGGCAATGCAGAGGGTCCCCCCCCATAGAGCGCAGGCAATGCAGAGGTTCCCCCCCACAGAGCGCAGGCAATGCAGAGGGTCCCCCCCACGGAGCGCAGGCAATGCGGAGGGTCCCCACAGCATTTAGACATTTAACAGAGCCCCCACAGCATAGACATTTTTAACAGAGCCCCCACAGCATAGACATTTTTAACAGAGCCCCCACAGCATAGACATTTTTAGCAGAGCCCCCACAGCAAAGACATTTTTAACGGAGCCCCCACGGAATAGACATTTTTAACAGAGGCCCCCACGGCATAGACATTTTTAACAGAAGCCCCCACGGCGCATAGACATATTTAGCAGAGCTCCCCACAGCCGACAGAGCAGAGCTCCCCACTGCATATAGACATAATGAACAAGGTAGCCTTGGCACAGTTGGAAACACAGTTTAAAAAATAAATTAAGTACAATTCTCACCTATCCCTCCCCCCCTGCTCCTCAGCAGCCTGGGGCATAATGAATGCAGAGGGTCCCCACAGAGCCTTCCCGACCCACACAGTACACAATGCAGAGCCAGCAATACGGGGCTCCCTGCAGAGATAATGTACAGCCCTCCCCCCAGAGCAAAATACTAAGGCTTAAGGAAGAACACAATGCAGAGACCCCACGCACACGGAGTACACACTGCAGAACCTACACGGAGTACACACTGCAGAGCCACACGGAGTACACACTGCAGAGCCTACACACAGTACACACTGCAGAGCCTACACACAGTACACACTGCAGAGCCTACACACAGTACACACTGCAGAGCCTACACACAGTACACTGCAGAACCTACACACAGTACACTGCAGAACCTACACACAGTACACTGCAGAACCTACACACAGTACACACTGCAGAGCCTACACACAGTACACACTGCAGAACCTACACACAGTACACACTGCAGAGCCTACACACAGTACACACTGCAGAGCCTACACACAGTACACACTGCAGAGCCTACACACAGTACACACTGCAGAGCCTACACACAGTACACACTGCAGAGCCTACACGGAGTACACAATGCAGAGCCTACACAGAGTACACAAGGCAGAGCCTACACAGAGTACACAAGGCAGAGCCTACACAGAGTACACACTGCAGAGCCTACACGGAGTACACACTGCAGAGCCTACACGGAGTACACACTGCAGAGCCTACACACAGTACACACTGCAGAGCCTACACACAGTACACAAGGCAGAGCCTACACACAGTACACACTGCAGAACCTACACACAGTACACACTGCAGAGCCTACACACAGTACACACTGCAGAGCCTACACACAGTACACACTGCAGAGCCTACACACAGTACACACTGCAGAGCCTACACACAGTACACACTGCAGAGCCTACACACAGTACACACTGCAGAGCCTACACACAGTACACACTGCAGAGCCTACACACAGTACACACTGCAGAGCCTACACACAGTACACACTGCAGAGCCTACACACAGTACAAACTGCAGAGCCTACACACAGTACACACTGCAGAGCCTACACACAGTACACACTGCAGAGCCTACACACAGTACACACTGCAGAGCCTACACACAGTACACACTGCAGAACCTACACACAGTACACACTGCAGAGCCTACACACAGTACACACTGCAGAACCTACACACAGTACACTGCAGAGCCTGCACACAGTACACACTGCAGAGCCTACACACAGTACACACTGCAGAGCCACACACAGTACACTGCAGAACCTACACACAGTACACACTGCAGAGCCTACACACAGTACACACTGTAGAGCCACACACAGTACACACTGTAGAGCCACACACAGTACACTGCAGAGCCTACACACAGTACACACTGCAGAGCCTACACGGAGTACACACTGCAGAGCCTACACGGAGTACACAATGCAGAGCCACACACAGTACACATGCAGAGCCTACACGGAGTACACAATGCAGAGCCTACACGGAGTACACATGCAGAGCCTACACGGAGTACACAATGCAGAGCCTACACGGAGTACACACTGCAGAGCCTACACGGAGTACACAATGCAGAGCCACACACAGTACACATGCAGAGCCACACACAGTGCACACTGCAGAACCTACACACCGCCTTCCAGGTAGAGAACACAATGAAGTAATAAAAATTAAAAAACACATTGCTCTCCTATCCCCCATTTCCCCGCTTCTCAACAGTGTGGCGCGCAATGACTGACGTGCATAGACGTCACCGGAAGCTCTCCTCCATCATGGATTTCATCTGTGGGGGCAAGCATCACGCTGATACAGTTGAATGCATGATGGAAGCTGGCAACGGGCCCTAGAGAAATGTCACGCTTCCCAAACCAATCACGGCGTACAACAGCTCTTACCTTGCTCTGACGTACGATTGGCGCGCTTTTAGCCAGCATGACGATGCACGTGGCAGGTATTTATAGAGCGCGGGTGGACACGTGCACCGGAAGTGCGTCATCTTCAGTACTGTATCACGTGGGTGATCACCAGTTGTCATGGCCGTGGGTAGATGCTGGCGCATGCGCAGGGGCAGTTATGTAGGAGGCGTGTAGAAGGAGCAGGAGCAATGTCAACTTTGTCATTGACAGCGGGCGAACGCCCGCGCATGCGTGCTTGGAACTGAGTGGAAGCTCTGCGCTGTAGAGACTCCGCTCCCCCAGTGACGTCATCCCTCTAAGGCTCAGCACCAGTCTAGACAAGAGAAGCTGATTGGTACTGGTGAGAATACGGTTGTGGCTGAATCCCAGTCGGCTAAACGCCCTGGTCCTTCTGTGCGCTGGGATTTAGCTTTCTCACACAGAGTCGGCTATTTCCTGGTTGTCAGAGGGACCAGGTCCTTTAGCCGGCTTGGATTTATCCTGCTCTATATAAGAATGCTAAATCCCACTAGATAGAAGGCCCCTTATTGTATATAGATATATATCAATACTGTCATGTCATTTTTTGAGCTGCAGCCTAGATATGACATCTGATTACACATTTATTTATACGTGACAATTATACACAAGAATTTTCCCCTTAATCCCAGTGTGTACAATATTCTGCGCCAATCTGATCCGCGTCCCATTTTATTTACTGGTGATCATATTTGTAGATCACACAACCACAGATTTTTTCCATGCATGCACCTAGGAGTGTTTTAACCCTCAGGCGATTTTCCATTTTTTAACATTTTTTTTCCTTCCCATAACTTATTTTTTCATCCACATCGCCTTTTGGTATTTTTTTTTTATTTTGTCGGGACGTTCTTATTGATACCATTTTGGCGCGGATACCATGTTTTGATCACCTCCTATTTCACTTTATTGCAATGTTGTGGCAACCAAAAAAAAGTCATGGCGTTTCGAGTTTTTTTCTCTTTGTGCCGTATACTGATCAGATTATTTTACATTTTGATTGGCCAGACCTTTCTGAACACGTCAATTCCAAATTTCCAATTTATTTTTTTTAAATGGAGCAAAAGTGATATTTTTTTTCTTATATTTTTATGATATATGACGTAACTACATCATGCGTTGTGAAGGGGTCAATACTATAACTATTGGCCAAATTGACCTAATCCTTCTGCCGACTTGGATTTAGCCTGCTCTCTGTGAGAAAGCTAAATCCCAGTCGGCTAAAGGTCCAGGTGCCTGTGAGTGTTTTAATACTAGATCTAGTAGGTTAAAGGACCAGGTCCCTCTGTGCACTGGGATTTAGCTTTCTCAGGCCAGTCTCACACGTCCAGATAATTCCGGTACCGGAAAAATCGGTACCGGAATTATCTGTGTCCGTGTGCCGGTGCGTTTCTGTAGCAATCAGTGTGGCACACGTGCGGCACATGTGTGCCGCCCGTGTGCCCACTGGGTACCACACGCACCGTGCCGGAGACAGCGCTAAAGTTTAGCGCTGTCCCCTGCATCGTGCTGAAGCCCCATTCATATCTTCCCTGCAGCAGCGTTTGCTGTGGAGAAGATATGAATAATAGTGTGTAAAATCCAGATCCAGGTCCCCACCCCTGTGCGCCCCCCCTCGCTGTGATTAAAATATTCACCCAGCTCGCGGCTCCCTCGCAGCGTCCTGTCCTGGCCGCACCTTGTACTGTATGAGCGGTCACGTGGGGCTGCTCATTTACAGTAATGAATATGCGGCTCCACCCCTATGGGAGGTGGAGCCGCATATTCATTACTGTAAATGAGCGGCCCCACGCGACCGCTCATTCAGTGCAAGGTGCGGCCAGGACAGGAAGCAGCGAGGGAGCTGGGTGAGTATTTTAATCACAGTGGGGGGGGGGGACCTGGATCTGGATTTTACACACTATTATTCATATCTTCTCTACAGCAAACGCTGCTGCATGGAAGATATGAATGGCAGAGTCAGCACCAGTGGGGGGACAGCGCTTAATGTAGCGCTGTCTACTGCACGGCACACGGACTGCACACGGACAACGTCCGTGTGCGGTACGTGTTTTACACGGACCCATTGACTTTAATGGGTCCGTGTAATCCGTGCGCTCCCACGAACACTGACATGTCTCCGTGTTTGGCACACGGAGACACGGTCCGCAAAAAATCAATGACATCTGCACAGATGCATTGATTTTAATGTGTGTACGTGTGTCAGTGGCTCCGGTACGTGAGGAAACTGTCACCTCACATACCGGAGCCACTGACGTGTGAAACCGGCCTCACACAGAGTCGGCTATTTCCTGGTTGTCAGAGGGACCAGGTCCTTTAGCCGACTTGGATTTATCCTGCTCTATATAAGAATGCTAAATCCCAGTAGATAGAAGGACCTTTATTGTATATAGATATATATGAATCCTGTCATGTGCTTTTTTTGCAGTAATATTGAGCCGCAGACTAAATATGACATCTGATTACACATTTATTTATATGTGACATTTATACGCAAGAATTTTCCCCTTAATCCCAGTGTGTACAATAATCTGCGCCAATCTCTTCTGCGTCCCGTTTTATTTACTGGTGATCATTTTTGTAGATCAGACAACCACAGATTTTTTCCATGCATGCACCTAGGAGTGTTTTAACCCTCGGGCTGTTTTCCTTTTTTTTTTTTTTTTAAATTTTCCTTCCCATAACTTATTTATTTTTCCATCCACATCGCCGTTGGGAATTTTTTTTGTTTTGGCGGGACGTTCTTATGCCATTTTGGCGTGGATACCATGTTTTGATCACCTTTTATTTCATTTTATTGCAATGTTGCGGCGACCAAAAAAAAGTTATTATGGTGTTTCGAGTTTTTTTCTCGTTATGCCGTTTACCAATCAGATTATTTTACATTTTGTTTGGTCAGACCTTTCTGAACACGTCAATTCCAAATTTGTGTATTTTTTTTTAATTGCGCAAAAGCAATATTTTTTTTCTTATATTTCTATGATATATGACGTAACTGCATCATGCGTTGTGAAGGGGTTAATACTGTAATTATTGGCCAAATGGACCAGGTCCTTCTGCCAACTTGGATTTAGCCTTCTCTCTGTGAGAAAGCTAAATCACGGTCGGCTAAAGGACCAGGTCCCTGTGAGTGTTTTAATACTAGATCTAGCAGGCTAAAGGACCAGGTCAGGGGCTGACTGGCAAATTTTGGCCTGGGGGGCAAGCACACAGCAGTGGCCCATGAGTAGTGGCTCATCCTTAAAGGGGTTGTCGGATCTTATGCTACATGTCTACAGTCACTATGTGTGAATCCTCATATCGTGTGCACTGTGCGCTGTGAAGATTCTCTGGTGCCGTCAACAGGTGGTCTTGTGACCACAAGCATGCAATATATATATTACCAGACACATTTCGACTAGACTGTTTTGGCCTTGTTCAATACAGTTGCATTAGGCCATGCAAGTCTACTCGGCATGTGACCGCATGTATGCAAATCACAAACTTGCAGCCAGACACCCACCAAATAACCACAGCTCTGTGAGCAATGTGAGAAGCACAAGTCTGCAGTCACATAGAATGACACAGAGTGAATGCACCAATGACACACACACACACGCACAGCCCCACTGTATAATGACACACACGCACAGCCCCACTGCATAATTACACACACGCACAGCCCCACTGCATAATTACACACACGCACAGTTCCACTGTATAATGACACACACGCACAGCCCTACTGTATAATGACACACACACACAGCCCCACTGCATAATTACACACACGCACAGCCCCACTGTATAATGACACACACGCACAGCCCCACTGTATAATGACACACACACGCACAGCCCCACTGTATAATGACAGGCGCACACAGCCCCACTGTATAATGACACACACACGCACAGCCCCAATGTATAATGACATACACACACGCAGCTCACACACACGCACACAGCTCACACACGCACACAGCTCACACGCACACGCAGCTCACACGCACACGCAGCTCACACGCACACGCAGCTCACACACAAACACGCAGCTCACACACACACACGCAGCATCACACATACACATGCAGCATCACACACGTAGCTCACACACACATGCAGCTCTGACACAAATGCATCACACACACACACACGCAGCTCTGACACAAATGCATCACACACATGCAGCCATCACACACATGCAGCCATCACACACACGCAGCCACCACGCACATGCAGCCATCACACACACGCAGCCATCACATACACACCAGATACCTCATACACACATGACACACATGCAGCATCACACACACACACACACACCAGATACCTCATACACACATCACACAATCTCCTATGTGGTGCAGGGGCAGCTGATGTCCACATGCAGCTCTTCAGTTTCTCCTGCTCACAGCTCTGCACTGTCCTGGCACCTCCCCCGTCTCTCCTTCTCTGCCGGGATAACAGATAAGAGCAGGAGAAGCTGGACCTCCATGCACACACAGGCCGGTATGCTGATCTTTCATCTTGATTACTGCTGGCTCTGTCCCTCAGAGTGGCAGTGCCGCACAGGAGCCTGCTCATCACATACTGCTGCAGCCTACATATCGAGGCTGCTGGCGAGATGATGCCGACCCGCGCACTACAGGTGCGCTATGTATTACAATCACTGCTAGTCCTCCAGCGGCCCTGTGCAGCTGCTTAGGCACCGGCCCGGGGGGCATGTGCATTCCTGCCACCCAGCCCAGTCCGCCCCTGGACCAGGTCCTTCTGCCAACTTGGATTTAGCCTGCTCTCTGTGAGAAAGCTAAATCCCAGTTGGTTAATGGACCTGGTCCCTGTGAGTGTTTTAATACTAGATCTAGCAAGCTAAAGGACCAGGTTCTTCTGCCAACTTGGATTTAGCCTGCTCTCTGTGAGAAAGCTAAATCCCAGTCACATAAAGGACCAGGTCCTTCTGCCAACTTGGATTTAGCTTGCTCTCTGTGAGAAAGCTAAATCCCAGTTGGCTAAAGGACCAGGTCCCTGTGAGTGTTTTAATACTAGACCTAGCAGGCTGAAGGACCAGGTCCTTCTTTCAACATGGATTTATCCTGGTCTCTGTGAGAAAGCTAAATCCTAGTTGGCTAACGGACCAGGTCCTTCTGCCAACTTGGATTTAGCTTGCTTTCTGTGAAAAAGCTAAATCCGAGTTGGCTAAAGGACCAGGTCCCTGTGAGTGTTTTAATACTAGATCTAGCAGGCTAAAGGACCAGGTCCTTCTGCCAACTTGGATTTAGCCTGCTCTCTGTGAGAAAGCTAAATCCCAGTCACCTTAAAGGACCAGGTCCTTCTGCCAACTTGGATTTAGCTTGCTCTCTGTGAGAAAGCTAAATCCCATTTGGCTAAGGCCTCTTTCACACTTCCTTTTCTTGCAATCCGTCGCAATCCGTCGTTTTGGGCAAAAAACGGATCCTGCAAATGTGCTCGCAGGATGTGTTTTTTTGCCCATAAACTTGTATTAGCGACGGATCGCGACAGATTGCCACACGTCGCGTCCGTCGTTCGATGGAGCCATCGTGTTTTGGCAGACCGTCGTCACAAAAAAAGTTCAATGTAACGTTTTTTTGGACGTCGCGGCCGAAACTCCGTCCCCTCCTCCTCGGACTGCAGAATGGGCAGTGGATGCGTCGAAAAACTGCATCCGCTGCCCACGTCGTGCAAAACTTTCACAACGTCCGTCGGTACGTCGGCCCGACGCATTGCGACGAAAGATGATCTACTAGATCTAGCAGGCTAAAGGACCAGGTCCTTCTGCCAACTTGGATTTAGCCTGCTCACTGTGAGAAAGCTAAATCCAAGTGGGATAAAGGACCAGGTCCCTTGAAGTGATTTAATACCAGACTTAGTAAGCTAAAACACCAGGTCCTTCTGCCCACTTAGATTTAGCTTGCTGTATATAACAAATTCTAGATGAATGAAACTTGGCACTCAATTTTTGAGAAGAAAAGCTTCTTAGTTTATTGATGCATCCAGACAAACAAAACCGCTAAACGTTTTCGGTCCACACCGGACCTTCGTCAGAGCGTTTCTTAGACATTGACTGGATGAGGAAGCTAATAAGCCTGAATGAGCGTCAGCCAGAGCACGGGATATAGGAGCTGCAGTCTGCTGCAGGATCACAAAGGAATGTGAAGCGCCAGAGGAGAGGCACAAAGCCTGGAGGGAGTAACGGCGCTGGATCCTGAGCGCTAGTAGTGCAGAGCAGAGGAGAGCGACGCTCATTCAGGCTTATTAGCTTCCTCATCCAGTCAATGTCTAAGAAACGCTCTGACGAAGGTCCGGTGTGGACCGAAAACGTTTAGCGGTTTTGTTTGTCTGGATGCATCAATAAACTAAGAAGCTTTTCTTCTCAAAAATTGAGTGCCAAGTTTCATTCATCTTTAATATACGGGGTGGACACCCTACTTGAGCACCGCCAACCCTCATATCTACTGAGTGCCGTGTTTCCTTACCATATAACAAATTCTAGTGGGCAATTCCAGTCCAACAGTGATTCATCAATCTGATGCACTGTAATGATTCCACTGGTTCACTGTCGGACTTCCGTACTGTAGTGCCCGTGTGTCACGCAGGGGGCAGTCCGGCAATCCAACCTACTACATTGTTTCCGCCAGGTTATGTGTATTGCCGGTCAGTGTGCTCCTTGAGTTCACCTCAAGTGACAGTTGACAGCTCAGAGGGTACTGTGAAAACCGCAAACTGTAATCTCCAGTGACCTCACAGGTGGCGGCTTCCATGCCACCCTTAGTGTGTGTATGGCGGACACGGGGAGGGGTCACGTTTTATGATGTCACTGTGGCTTCTGTATGTCTTGGAGCAGGGGATCGTCTTGGGACCTCGATGTGGATTACGTTGGACCTTGTGGATCTCTTTGAACCTGCAGGTGGTTTTTTTTTGGTAAATGGGTGAAAGAGGGTGTCTGTTTTTATATTTTAATTGCATGTTTTTAATCTGTGTTTCTTTATTTTTACTTACAGTGTTAGTAAACGGGGTGTTTCATAGGCACTTCTCTATTACTAACCCTGGGCTTGATGTCAGCTGTGATTTTTGACAAATCACAGTTGTAATTATACTTACAGCCCTGGCAAAAATTAAGAGACCACTGCAAAATGTCCAGGTTGTCTGATTTTTCTCTTTATAGGTATATTTTTGAGTAAAATTTAAATTGTTCTTCTATTCTATAAACTTCTGACATGTCTCAGAATTTTCAAGCAATAAATTTAGTATATTTTTCTAACAAAGAAAAATGGTCAAAATAAAACCCCCCAGTGCTTTCAGACCTCAAATAATGCAAAGAAAACAAGTTCATAATCATTTAGAAACAACAGTACTAATTTTTTAACTTAGGAAGAGTTCAGAAATAGTGATCAGTGAACATGCTTGCCACTACTTGTTATTCGCTTGAGTATCGGGGTACTCGGCGAGCAGCGAGCATTTCTGGGATTATTCGGCAGTAACTGCAGTCTCCACCCAGAAGTTTTGTCGGACTTTAGAGACCCAATCACGATGCAGGGATTGTCTGCTAGGCCATGAAACGTGGCAGCCATCTTTGTTGTGTCTTGCAGTGATTGGCTGGGCCGTACAGCATCATACCGAGTATAAGAGTAGGGAGAGCTGCTGCCGAAATAGGGTCACAATCGTGGTTTTTAGAGTTAGTGTAGGTCTGCAACTCTTACATCCACAACTCCTCAGAAACCAAAAGTCCTTTTTAGGGCTAATTTGTGGGTCCTGATATTGCAGCGCTAGGTAGGCAGGGCACAGCATATTCACATCAGTGCAAGGCCTGCAGGCACTGTATGTGCGTCCATTGCTCCCACTCCATCCCTCCCAAAGCTACATAACTGCCTGCTGCTGCAGCAGCTTATTTACTGTCTATGTACCTATTTTTCCTTCTTTTTTTTCCAAAAATCCCCCCTCCCCCCCAAAAAAAAAAATACAGTCTGTTCTGTCAGACTGAGGCCTGTTGAAAAGTTATAGTTTGTCAGGCATACGTAGCATAGCGTGTGCGACCCTTGTGCCCCTTTTTTTTTTGGTGTTTTAAATTCACCGAAAAAGGCCTCATATATCTGCGTGCTCCATGTTTGATCATTGGAGGCCGGTGTACTTATTTTTTGGCTGTGTGATAGTCAAATTCTATACAGCATTATTTCGCATAAAAAATTTCAAAGGCCACAGATTTGCCAGTGTGGTATTTCCGTTACAGCCGTCATATATCTCTGTGCTCCCAGTATGGGCATTGGAGGCCGGTGTACTTATTTTTTGGCTGTGTGATACTCAAATTCTATACAGCACTATTTTGCATAAATTAACTTAAAAAAAATTGAATACAGTCTGTTAGTTCAGGCTGAGGCCTGCCTGGTGTTTGGGTTTGAAAAATCGTAGATTTGCAGGCATACTGATCACATATTATTTCGCTACTAATAAAGACATTTGTGTTGAGCATTTGAAATAGTGCAGTGGTCCATTTAAAATGGTTAAGGCAAGGGATGGGGAAGTGAACGTGATGCTGATGGTGCATCCAGAGGATGAGGCCGTGGGCAAGGTGAAAGTGGGCAACAACAAAGACCCACATCTTCTCGCTCGACATTCCTGTCCCAGTTTCTAGGGGACCGCAGCACACCACTATTGAAGCTAGAGCAGTGTGTAACGGTTTTTGGTTGGATAGTGGATAATGCTTCCAGTCACTTAGCCACCACCACCACCACCTTGTCTTCCACACGGTCAAGTCTGAGTAGCCATGAGTGTGGCCAGGATATTCCTCACCCTGATCCTCCTTCCTCCCACCATGCCGAGTGCCCTGAGACAACTGATCCCACACTTGGACACTCTGAAGAGCTGTTCAGTTTTCCATTTCAAGATTCAGAAATCTCTCCCAGTCAGCTTGAAGTGGAGAAAGATGAGATCGCATGTAGAGCTGCCCAAAGCTTTGACCAGCCCCAGTCACACGAAGGCAATGGTGGGAAAGTGTCACAAGAGGTGGACGATGATGAGACACAATTGCTAGAAAGTCAGGAGGAGGAGCAGGGTGCGGATGTGGAAGACGAGGTGGTGGATGACTTAGTAACTGACCCAACCTGGCAGGAGGACATGCGTAGCGAGGACAGCAGCACAAATGGGAAAGGAGGCATATCCCCCCAACAGGCAGGAAGAAGCAGTGTGGTGGCCACAGACAGAAGGCGTGCATCTTTTCCCCCGTAACACCAACATGAGTGAATTTGCCATTCCACCTGTGAGATCTTCCTGAGTCTGGTTATTTTTTAAAGACTCTGCCGATAACCCTAAACAGGCCATTTGCAGCACCTGCTGTGCCCGCTTCAGCAAGGGTAGCCAAACAACCAGTCTGACCACCAGCATGATCAGGCACATGCAAGCAAAGCACCCGACTTTGTTACCGTTGTTGACTACCAACATCAACAAGGCCGTCGAATTTCAGGTCAGACTCCACACATAAGACCTCAGGAGTGGACATGGATGTCAGACCTATGTAACATCCTCCAAAACTTTGAGGACTGCACTAAGATGGTGAGTGGCGATGATGCCATAATTAGCATCACTATCCCGCTTCTCAGCATTCTGAAAAACTCTCTGCTCACAATCAAAGAGGATGCATTGCAGGCGGAACACGAGGACATGGAGGAAGGAAACATACAGGGGGATTACACTCAGCCCAGCCTCATGTCTTCTTAACGTGGATTGGTAGGCAATGAGGAGGAGGAGGAAGAACAGGAACTACTTTCATGTGCTATAGATGGTACTACAAACACATCTGTATTAGCTTCTGTTCAGCGGGGATGACCTGAGGACAGGGAGGAGGAGGACAGCATCGTCAGTCGTCCTGTTGATGAGGACACGGAAGTCTTGCCTGTTAGCAGTCTGGCATGCATGGTTGGCTTTATGTTGCGCTGCTTTTCACGTGATCCTCGGATTATCAAAATTTTGGGTGACACTCATTACTGGTTGGTGACACTTCTAGACCCACGCTGCAAGGATAACTTTCAATCTCTTCTGCCTGAGGCAGAGAGGTGTACAAAAATGTTGCAGTACCACAGGGCCCTTGTAGCGGAATTACTTAGAAAATTCCCATGTGAGAACGCTGGCAGCAGACGTCAGAGTTTGTTGTACAACCAAGGACTCCAAGCAAGAGAGAGACAGAAGTACAATCCAGCTCAGACAGGAGAACAATGGCCAAGTTCTGGGACAGTTTTCTCAGAAACTCCCATCGTTGCGGCGCAGAGGCAAGGGGTGCTGTCACAAGAAGTGGAATGTTTGGGAAGATGGTGAGGTAGTACCTTGCAGATTGTACAAACGTCCTTCATGATTCCTCTGTGCCTTTGAATTATTTGGTATCCAAGCTGGACACATGGCATGAACTGGCTCTCTACGCCTTGGAGGTCCTGGCCTGCCCTGCTGCTAGCGTTCTGTCAGAGAGGGTTTTTCAGTGCCGCTGGAGGAATTATAACAAATAAGCGCATCCGCCTGTCAACTGAAAATGCTGACAGG
Organism: Ranitomeya imitator; assembly: GCF_032444005.1. Lineage (NCBI taxonomy): Eukaryota > Metazoa > Chordata > Amphibia > Anura > Dendrobatidae > Ranitomeya > Ranitomeya imitator. The sequence continues at coordinate 663,365,277 of NC_091283.1, forward strand.
CTGACTGTTATAAAAATGAACAAGGCCTGGATTGGCAAAGACTTCTGTACACCACCAAGTGAAAACAGCGAAACATAACTTCAAATACATTCTCTCTTTTGGGGAGGCATATTCTCATGCACCTCTTCACAACCCCACATGGGTATACGCTTCCAGATTGGGTCTGTTTGTTCTTATCTTCCTCCTTATCCTCATCCTCCTCATGCTGAACCAATATATCACCAGAGTGAACGTGATCTGTGCGGTGCATTTTGGCCAAGGGTGCTGTGATGGCACTCTTTTATTTTTTAAAAAAGGACAACACTTTGGGGAACTGGGCATGCCATTACATTGGGCCTATTTCTTAACTCGGACTCCTGCAAACTGTCCTGCACCTGCTATTAGATCACCAGGGTGAACGTGCTCTGTACAGTGCATTTTGGCTGAGGGGGCTGTTGATGGCATGCTTTTATTTTTTTAAAAAAGGATCCCACATTTGGGAAATTAGGCATGACATTCCATTGGGCCAACTTCTTAACTCCTGCACTCTAAAATGTTCCTGCCACTAGATCACCAGGGTAAACGTGCTCAGTACTGTTATAGGCCGTTGATATTTGGGCTAGGGGCATGCGATGGCACTAGTGTATTTTTAAAAAAGGTACCCCCATTGGGGAATTGTTTGGCAGATCATGCACTGCATTACAAGTCTCAGAGACCCACACCACTACATTGGCCCTAATTCTTAACTCTGTTTCCTGCAATGTCTCTTCCTTATCTACGACGACATGACCTGGGTGAACATGCTTTGTATTGTTATAGGCCCGTGAAGTTTGGGCAAGGGTGGCTGTGATGGCAATAGTATATTTTTTTAAAAGGTACCCCCATTGGTGAAACCACATCCTTGATGGCAAACACTTCACATTTGTGTACCTTAAAGAGCTCAATGGAAAAGCTCCTTTTTGTGTTGCCTGGTTGCTCAAATTGGACACAATACACTTCATATAAATTTGATAATGCAATGATGTTAGTTTGGCTCAGTAGTTTATTACAAATATTTATTTGTCCACTATATTAGTTTCTCTCCTTGAGAGCGATAACTTTGGCAGCTTCAAATGTACAAATGGCGAATATACAAATGGCGATTTGTAAACAAGATTGATATACTGTACACCGAATGCATTCAGACAATAACATAGCTGCATGTCTTGTAAAACATTTACAGATGTGACAGACAATGCTCATAGTGACAAAATCTTGATAAATGTTTGTTTTCTCACTTCATAAATAGTTCGAAGCCTCTATATGTTTGCTGTTTATCATTGTAAAACATTAAGGTTTACTGAACCTCTGCCTGTGGTGGTTTGATCTAAATCCTTGTGGCTTTTGTTTTCTAGTGGTTTATGGCCCCACGTCTGATGACTCCATGATATCTCAGTTTCATACAACCTTGAAAGCTGGCCACTTGAAGGTCTGGTTTAAACTAGAGTTACTACATAGTGTAGATCACTATATAAGACCAGAGAAACATGACTAAGACAGATGCCAAAACTGGGGTACCTGTACATGTACAGTGTGCTGATACCTGCATAATTGGGGACGCCCATGCAGTGTAGGTAATCTCCCAGGGGTTCTCTGTCTTGGTGTTGCTTCTAGGATATTCCAGACGGATGATATTTAAAAGTGTAACAACTCTGCTGGCATCACGGTATGGCCTCACATCTCTCACACAATCTTACCCACTGCTCCAGGCCATGATGTGGTTTCTGTTTCATGCCAGCTCCATGTTCTGTGTCTCTGCTCTGTGCATGCTTCATGGCTATGTGTATAGGGGGTCGGCGCCTGAACTCTCTGGTTCTTATAGGAATCAGGTGCATCTGTCTAATCAGTTCCTGACCAATTACCAAGAGGCCTCCTGTATATAGTGCAGCTCCACCCTGTGGTCTGGGCCTGTGCAATGTGTTTGCTCAGTTAGTGTTTAGCTTCTGAGTTTGCCAGGTCTTGCTCTGAGTTACTCCCTCTCTGGAGGCTTTTCTCTGTGCTATTGCCTTGATCTTGTTGTCCGCCCTCCAGGAGGCAGTATATCCTGGTCCCTGTGTCTTTGTCCCTGTGTCTTTGTCCTTGTGTCTTGTTCCTTTGCCTTGTCTGTACTTAGTCTTATCTCGGTCTCCTTGTCTGTGGCTTCCTTCCCTGCTGTGTCTTTCCTTGTGTTCTCAGTCTGCTTACACTCCGCACTCTTGCGGCTCTGTCTGCTCTGTATCTTGGTGGCTTTACCGCTGCCCCGCACTCCTGCGGTTCTGCTCCGTCCTACTCTGCTCTGCTCCCGTTGCTGCAGAAACCTCTTTCTGCAGTTCCTCTCTGCAATTCTTGTGGTTCCACTCTGCTTAGCTTCTGCAGTATCTCTTGCTGCAGCTTCTCTCCACATTCTTTGTGGCTCTGCTCAGCTTTTGTTGCTACGCTATCTCTTGCTGCTTTTCCACTCCTATCTGCAGTCTTTCACTCCTCTCCTGTGTGAACAGGTCCCAACCTGTTTCTTCATACCTCATTCCTTTCTGCTTGTTTCCTTCCCTGCACCTCCCGTGTGAACAGGTCCCTACCTGTTCCTTCATATTTCATATCTGTTCCCGCACCTCCAGTGTGAACAGGTCCCTACCTGTTCCTCCAAACTGTATATCTGTTCCTGCACCTCCAGTGTGAACAGGTCCCTACCTGTTCCTCCAAACTTTATATCTCTACCTGCACCTCCAGTGTGAACAGGTCCCTACCTGTTCCTCCAAACTACATATCTGTACCTGCACCTCCAGTGTGAACAGGCCCCTACCTGTTCCTTCATATACCACATCAACCAATCCTGTGTTCCTGCCGTTCCTGCCCTGCCTTCCAGTCCTGTGTTCTCTGCAGTGCCTCCCAATCCTGTGTTCCTGCCAGTCCTGCCGTTCCTGCCCTGCCTTCCAGTCCTGTGTTCCTGCTGTCCTAGCCAGTCCTGTGTTCTCTGTCGTGTCTCTGCCAGCCTACTCGTCTGAGTTCCAGCCATGCTCTTCTGCCAGTCCTGCCTAATGCCCACACCAATCCTGGTGTTCCTGTCTCCCAAGTGGGATCAGCAGCTACAGCCAGACACCACCCTGGAGTAGCACCTGGCAGCTGCCTGCTGCACAAGCCTGACCTCACCATCAGAGGCTCCAGTGAAAACCCAGGCAGCTGTCATAGTCACGTCCCTTCCAGGGTAGTCTGGTTTGTGGCACTGTCACGATATGGTATGAAATATCATAAGTAGTTCTCTTGCTAGCCTGCGTGGGCTAAGCCCCCTTCTTGGAGTGATGCTGCAACAGTTTGTAGCTTCAAATTCCTTCCCTTTCACTCAGCCAAGAGCTGCTTTGCCAATGTAGATGGGGGAGGAAGAGTTTATTACCTCTAGCTGAGAGAGCCGAAGTATTTACAACCGGCATTCTTGCAGTGGAAAGTGACAGGCTAGAACTGGATTGTAACTTTCCAGAAATGCATGGAAGTCCTTTGTCTTGTTTTGCTAAGACATTACACAACCCGTTTACGTAAAAAACACGAAAATATATATTCTTTACACCCCTCGGTGGATCTATTCACCACGTAAAACCGGAGCTTCTAACTCCATCTGGTAAAGAAGTAGGGATTTCTCTGTAAATATGTATCCCAGATAGGACATATTTGATCTCATTAGAATGCCCACGTTAATCTGAGATGAATGCTGGGTTTGTTATGACTATGACATGTTTTGTAGCGAAGTTATAGAAAGTAGATAGATTTAAGATTAAAGTTCTCAAAATGTAGAGAGAGGAGGGTCTGGATAAGCCAGCCTTTCTGTGATGTCACAGCCTTAAGGTTTTAAGTTTGTGGCAGGCTCCCCAGCTCAGTTTTCTGCTTGATTTCTTCTTCTGGACTTCTTGTCTTCTCCTGAAGCCAGCAGCACGTCCAAATGAGCTGGGACGTATGGTTGCCTGCCGTGCTTTGAACATGTGAGTGTTACATTTTCTCATTTAATCCCTGTTTATTTCATAATTACCCTTGTACATATTTGCAATTGTCTCATTTGTAACATCTTTATAAAATATTTTTGATAAAGCACTGCCTAATTTTTTATGGGATATGATATTATATATTAGTTCAATCTCCATGCTCTAAACCGTACCCTGTCTCTTGAAGGGAAATACGCTACTGTGTTGGGTTAGCTTCGGACCCGTTTAATCGAAGCTGGTGGCAGTGATACCGATAGTGTGCAGACTTTAGGGTTATGTTGTAGCGGCTGCGGCGTTGATAATTATTGTTCCTGCCTGAGTGGGAGTAGTTATCGCGTCGCTGCAGCGTGCCCAATAGCCAGTACATAGCAGGCAGCCTTTCTGGCGACTAATTACCCAGGGTGCAGTACCTAATCTGACCTGAGAGTAAGGGGGGCGCCAGAGAGCTGCAAGTGTTAAGTGGAACTGTAAGCGGGATATACATAAATCCCTGCAGTTTTTGGTATATTGAAAGCAGTGTGATACCTAGAATAAGCCCCTGCTGTAAACTAAGAGGTCTATAGCCTTGTGTGTGTTTTCTCATCACATTGTTAGCAGTGGAGGGTTAACTAAGATAAGCCCCCCTGCACATGTGATAGCCGTCTGTTGGCCTAAAGTCACCCCAACCCGTGACGTAGGGGTGACGGTCACGGTGTGAATCGTGACAAATTGGTGGCAGCGGTCAGGGGAATCCTGACAAATTGGTGGCATCGGTCAGGGGAATCCTGACAAATTGGTGGCAGCGGTCAGGGGAATCCTAACAAATTGGTGGCAAGGCGGTGGGATATCTTAGAGCATTAGTGATTTGGTTTGAGTAATCATTCCTCTCACTAAAAACTTGCAGAAAGTTCTTGCGATTTATTAGTCTTGAGACAATTGTGTACTGGTAATTATCCCCTCCCTTTCTCTTCGTTTTTCTATCCTATCTTTTATTTGGCAACCATGGCTGCGAAAGGGGAAGCCTGGTACAACCAGCAGAAGAAGGACATTCTTGCTGGGATATGCATGTACCATGGCCTGAACCCCCAGGACAAGTCCAAGGCTCAAATGGTCGCTGACCTGGTGCAATTCGAAGCCGACCAAGCCAGGTCCCAGAGCCCGCAGAAGCCAGCACCAGCGAACATGGTGCTGCAGCAGAGGTCCAACCACTGAATGCTGGCCCTGTTAGCGATCCGGGCGAATTGGACCCCCACCTGCAGGCGGCCTTGAAAGAATTCCCCACTGACGACCATGAGGGACATCGGCAGCTGATTCAGCAATACCGGCAGGAGGCCCAGCAAGCCGAGAGAGAGGCCCGAGCTGAGAGAGAGGCCCAGCGAGCCGAGCGGCAAGCGGAGCGGGAGTACCAGCTGCAGTTAGCCCAACTGCAAATGCAGGGGTCGTCCCAGACCAACAGTGAGCCCAGCAGCGCTCAGATACCTAAGCCCCGGCCCGATCACTTCCCTGTTATGGAGAAGGACGGAGACTTGGACACGTTTCTGCGGGCCTTTGAGAAAGCCTGCAGACAGTACCGGCTGCCTACAGATGAATGGGCACGATACCTGACACCAGGGCTGAGAGGCAAAGCTCTGGAGGCGTTTGCTGCCCTCCCTCAAGAACAAGATGGTGACTATGAGGCCATCAAGCAGGCTCTGATAGCCAAGTACCAGCTTACACCCGAGGTGTACTGTAGAAAGTTCCGGACCCTCCAACGTGGCCCACACGACAGTTACAGTGATGTGGTGCATGGACTGGGGACCCACTTTGACCAGTGGACCCAAGGATTGTCAGTGACCACCTTTGCACAGCTGCGAGACCTGATGATCAAAGACCAGTTCTTTCATCTTTGCCCAGCTGAGGTGCGATAGTTCGTGATGGACAGAGAACCCAAAGACGTGACGAAAGCAGCGCAGATTGCCGATGCCTATGAGGCCAACCGTAGATCGGAAGTGCGGAAGCCAGTCACCACCAGCTGGAGAGGGGGTAAGCCTGCAACCAACGCCAGTATCCCTGCCAGCCAACACACCAGAGGTCCTGGCCCCGTGGCCAACAGCACCAGACCTACCACCGAACCTCGCAAGTGTTTCACCTGCCATCAGACTGGTCATATCAGTCCCTCCTGCCCAACCAAGCAGAAGAACACCCCAGCCAAGGCCCCAGGGCCTAATGCAGCAGTTCTTTTGGTGGGTGGTGTGGTTGGGAGGGTGTGTGACAATGTACAGCACGTCACTGTGGGAGGCCATGTTGCTACAGGCCTCAAGGACACCGGTGCTGAACGAACCCTCATCCGACTCGAACTGGCGGCCCCTGAAGAAATCATTCCGGGGAAAACCCTAACTGTCACTGGGATTGGGGGCATCAGCTGTCCCTTACCGATGGCCCGGGTTTATATTGATTGGGGTGCTGGGAGCGGGGTGAAAGAAGTGGGGCTGTCTGATAATTTGCCCACTGATGTTTTGTTGGGGACTGATTTGGGGAGGTTGGTTGCATACTACGTCCCTGACACCCCTCCCCAATCTACTAATAAGGGTAACGTTAACCCTGATGATGATGATGATGATGATGATGATGGGAAATTGCATGTGTTACCTGACCATGCTTTATCTTGTAATGATGCATCTAATAACCATTTTTTCCTAGGATTGATGGTGAAAATGTTGTACCTGTGCCAGCTGAACCTGATAATGATTTTTCTGTGAAGGTTAATGTGTCCATAGGTACAGGCGTGCCCAGCCACTTCGCTCTGCGGAGTGAGACGGCTGAGGAACCCCTAACAGGGGCAAGTGTCGGTGCTCCAGGAAATGGGGAGATGCATGGGAACCGTGAGGAAGGTGACGCCATGAAAGTGACCAGTACCACCGAGGAAGGTAACTGGCCCATAAGTAGCACTGCCCCTGGAGTGTTGGGGGTGGATGGGGAGGTAGAGCCCATAGCAGCGCCGGCTGATGGGTCTGTAGAAACCCCCGGGGAGACAGCCTACGTAGCTGCTGTCACCCGCAGTCAGAGTGCCCGGAACGCAGATAACTGTCAGCCTTCCGGACCCTCCTCAGTCATCACTGACTGAACCAGAGGTGGACTCAGAGCAAGTCCAAGAGGGTTCCCGTGGGGAAGGGACCCTGACGTCGCTTCTGGCTTCCCCTAGCCAGGAGTTTCAGGCCGCTCTGCACACAGATGCCAGCCTAGAGAGTTTGAGGCAACTCGCCGAGACGCCCACCTCCGAGACTGATAGGGAGAGGGTGTTCTGGGAACGAGGAAGGTTATACCGGGAGACAGTACCCGGAGAATCACAAAAGGAGTGGTTGAGGGAAAGACAGCTGGTCGTCCCGCAGCAATTCCGGGGTGAGTTGTTGCGGATTGCCCATGAGATTCCGCTAGCTGGACACTTGGGGATCAGCAAAACTAAGGCCCGGCTGTCTCAACACTTCTATTGGCCTAAGATGGGGACAGATGTGTCAAACTACTGCCGCTCCTGTATCACTTGTCAAAGAGTGGGGAAGGCGGGGCCTGCTCTTAAGGCTCCCCTGATCCCTTTGCCAGTGATAGAGGAGCCTTTCCAGAGGATCGCGGTGGACATTGTGGGCCCGCTGGCCGTCCCCAGCAACTCTGGAAAGCAATACATCCTTACTGTGGTAGACTACGCTACCCGGTACCCAGAGGCAGTAGCTCTGTCGTCAACTAGGGCAGATAAGGTGGCGGATGCCCTGTTGGCTATCTTTTCACTTGTAGGGTTTCCCAGGGAAATGCTTACTGATCAAGGGACCCAATTTATGTCTCGCCTAATGGAGGCTCTCTGTAAGAGAATGCAGGTGAAGCACCTGGTATCGAGTGCGTATCACCCACAGACCAATGGCTTGTGTGAACGCTTCAATGGTACCCTCAAACAGATGCTACGCATGCTGGTTGAGACTCAAGGGCGCGACTGGGAGCGGTACCTCCCACACCTGCTGTTCGCTTACCAAGAGGTTCCGCAGGCCTCGACGGGGTTCTCCCCCTTCGAGCTCCTGTACGGCAGGCGAGTCCGGGGAACCCTTGGGTTGGTAAGAGAATCCTGGGAACAGGAGCCGAACCCTTCTGAAGTGTCCATAGTGGAGTATGTCATGCGCTTCCGTGACAAGATGCAGACCTTGAAGCAGTTGGTGCACGACAACATGACGCAGGCTCAGGCTGACCAGAAGCACTGGTACGACCAGAACGCCCGGGAACGGACCTACCACATGGGTCAAAAGGTGTGGGTGCTGGTCCCCGTACCAACGGATAAGCTTCAGGCAGCCTGGGAGGGCCCGTACGTCGTCCACCAACAGCTCAACCCGGTCACGTACGTGGTAGGCGAAAGGCCTTTCACGTCAACATGATGAAGGCTCATCACGAACGTGAACCTTTCGTCCTACCGGTCTGCAGCTTGCCCGAAGATGGGGAGGAAGACACCCTCCTGGACATGCTGGCCCAAGCCAAGGCCAATGGGTCCATCGAGGACGTGGAGGTAAGCGACTGGTTAACTGAACCCCAGCGGTTGCAGTTGCAAACCACACTGGAACCCTTCCGGGTCGTGTTCTCCAACCGACCTGGGAGGACTGAGTTAGCCGTCCACGAGGTGGACACCGGGAATCACGCCTCACCATCAGAGGCTCCAGTGAAAACCCAGGCAGCTGTCATAGTCACGTCCCTTCCAGGGTAGTCTGGTTTGTGGCACAGTGAGGCCACAAAACCCCGAGCTCACGCCCACCAGTCAGGGCGCGAGCGTGACAAAAAGCCTCTTGGTGATGATCTAAGTAGACTGTATGAAGTTAATCTTCGTGTATACATAATCAGTATATTTATGTAATCCTTATATGTAATTATTAACCTTTGTATGTTATTCAAACAACAAAGAAGAATTGCAAATGCACTCACCAACTGCAGTTAAAGGTGTTTATTCAAACACAAAGCAGGACATCTTCACGGCACAGGGGAAAGGGAAATGACCAGAGGGAGTGCGGCAAACAAGACTTGGACCCGTAGAAGCGCTCTTGTGTAGCGCGAAACGGCTGTCGTCTCGTTTGCCGCACTCCCTCTGGTCATTTCCCTTTCCCCCGTGCCATGAAGATGTCCTGCTTTGTGTTTGAATAAACACCTTTAACTGCAGTTGGTGAGTGCATTTGCAATTCTTCTTTGTTGTTTGGATTCATATGGACTTTTTTTCATGCAAATAGCACCTCCTTCTCTTTCTCGGACTGCCATATTGGACCTAACGTGTTAATTTGGATTTTCTCTACGTTGATGTGGGGGGTTGTGCTGCTCCTTTCTTCTTTTGTTCTTTGTATGTTATTGTTAACATATACAAAAATGTACGCACTCACACTATTCAATCTTAATATTCCTTGAATTTTGTAGTTTGCAATGAAGTTGCTTTGTATTGCAAGGATTAGACTTTTTTAAAGCTGAACCTTTGTGTTAAAAACATGGCAAACTCAATTGCCAAATTCTCCTGTAAATAATTCTGCAAAGACGGAACCATCATACCATAAAAAATACGAGTGAATTTTCATGGGCACATCCAGTATGTGGGTTCCAAGGCCTAATGGGGTGCATATGACTATGCAGCAGGGCTGGCCTTGCCGCCAATGTGTAAAACAAAGGAGTATGGAGTACAAAATGCATATTGTGAAGTGGATTTTCATGGGCCCATCCACTATGTGGGTTCAAAGGCTTATTGGGGTGCATATGAATTGGTAGCAGGGCAGGCCTTGAATTCAATGCAACACTTTTTCAGGAGTCCCCCCTGGAAATCTTATGACAGGGGTATTGTGGTGCGTCGTAATTCTTGGCAGCCCATCCACTCACAGCATAGGCTACAACAGCTTAGGAGACCCACTGTTTCATAATGGCCCTTTAAGAAGATTAATGCCGCCTGATGCACCAGTAAAAATTGCCTCTGTGACTTTAAGAGTCCCTCCTTTGTAAATGAAACAAGATGGGTCTGCTTATGTGTCACACACCACATGGCCAGCTAGGGGTGTTGAATGTTACAATGAGATTTCCCAGTGAATGCATTTGTAGTGGTTGAAAGCAATGTTAAAGTTGAAAAACGCTGCGTCTGAACTAAGCCTAAGAGGGAGAGGAAATTTTCGGTCTGGGGTTAAATATTTGGCCTTACAGGCAAGTCATTTACCTGCAAAGGATGTACCTTACCTACATATTTCCCAGCAAAACCCGTTTTGGTTTTGCTTTAATGTGTCTTTTGTGGCACCGGGAAAAATGGCATGAATCTTGGAAAAAAATGATTAAAGCTGTGAACTAGGAGTCAGGAATGCTTCCAGGGGCGATCCCCATGATGTTCCTGTGTCATTTGAGCAGTGTTTCTATCATTTTCAGATGTTTTTAGACATTAAAAGGACCCCCGGGGGGATCATGGCAAAAATACTCGGGTTTCTCATAGACTTACATTGGGTTCGTTGTTCTGGCCGAGTACCTGAGTATTTAACCCCTTAGCGACCGCCGATACGCCTTTTAACGGCGGCCGCTAAGGGTACTTAAACCACAGCGCCGTTAACGGCGCTGTGGAAAAAGTGAATAGCGCCCCCCAGAGGCCGATTTTCTCCGGGGTCTCGGCTGCCGGGGGTAGCCGAGACCCCAGAGAACATGATTCGGGGGGTTTTTAACCCACCCCGCATTTGCGATCGCCGGTAATTAACAGTTTACCGGCGATCGCAAAAAAAAAAAAAAAAAACGCAATCTCTTTTTAATTTCTCTGTCCTTCGATGTGATCGCACATTGGAGGACAGAGAAAAGGGGTCCCAGGTGGCCCCCCAATACTCACCTATCTCCCCCGATGCTTCTCGTGTCTCCCGGTGGGCGCCGCCATCTTCAAAATGGCGGGCGCATGCGCAGTGCGCCCACCGGCCGGCACCGGGAGAATCTTTGGGGTCTCGGCTGCCGGGGGTAGCCGAGACCCCAAAGAACATGATCGGGGTCGGTTTTACCGACCCCTGTTTTGAGATCGCCGGTAATTAACTGTTTACCGGCGACCGCAAAAAAAACCGCAATCTCTTTTTAATTTCTCTGTCCTCCGATGTGATCGCACATCGGAGGACAGAGAAAAGGGGTCCCAGGTGGCCCCCCAATACTCACCTATCTCCCCCGATGCTTCTCGTGTCTCCCGGTGGGCGCAGCCTTCTTCAAAATGGCGGGCGCATGCGCAGTGCGCCCACCGGCCGGCACCGGGAGAATCTTTGGGGTCTCGGCTGCCGGGGGTAGCCGAGACCCCAAAGAACATGATCGGGGTCGGTTTTACCGACCCCTGTTTTGAGATCGCCGGTAATTAACTGTTTACCGGCGACCGCAAAAAAACCGCGATCTCTTTTTAATTTCTCTGTCCTCCGATGTGATCGCACATCGGAGGACAGAGAAAAGGGGTCCCAGGTGGCCCCCCAATACTCACCTATCTCCCCCGATGCTTCTCGTGTCTCCCGGTGGGCGCAGCCTTCTTCAAAATGGCGGGCGCATGCGCAGTGCGCCCACCGGCCGGCACCGGGAAAATCTTTGGGGTCTCGGCTGCCGGGGGTAGCCGAGACCCCAAAGAACATGATCGGGGTCGGTTTTACCGACCCCTGTTTTGCGATTGCCGGTAATTAACTGTTTACCGGCGACCGCAAAAAAAAAAAAGTAAAGTGTAATTCTCTGTCCTCTGATGTGATTGCACATCAGAGGACAGAGAAATAGGGGGATTCGGGGACCCTACAATACTCACCTGTGTCCCTGGATCCGGCCGGCAGGAGAACAGCAGTAGGGGCTAAAATAGGGGTAGGGTTAGGGGAAGGGATAGGGGTAGGGGTAGGGTTAGGGGTAGGGCTAGGGTTAGGGCTAGGGTTAGGGCTATGGTTAGGGCTAGGGTTGGGGCTAAATTTAGGGTTAGGGTTGGGGCTAAATTTAGGGTTAGGCTTCTTTCACACTTACGTCGGTACGGGGCCGTCGCAATGCGTCGGCCCGACATACCGACGCACGTTGTGAAAATTGTGCACACCGTGGGCAGCAGCTGTAGTTTTTCAACGCATCCGCTGCCCAATCTATGTCCTGGGGGGAGGGGGCGGAGTTACGGCCACGCATGCGCGGTCAGAAATGGCGGATGCGACGTACAAAAAAACGTTTCATTGAACGTTTTTTTGTGCCGACGGTCCGCCAAAACACAACTGATCCAGTGCACGACGGACGCGACGTGTGGCCATCCGTCACAGTCCGTCGGCAATACAAGTCTATGGGCAAAAAACGCATCCTGCGGGCACATTTGCAGGATCCGTTTCTTGTCCAAAACGACGGATTGCGACGGAATGCCAAACGACGCAAGTGTGAAAGTAGCCTTAGGGCTAGGGTTGGGGCTAAAGTTAGGGCTAGGGTTGGGGCTAAAGTTAGGGTTAGAGCTGGGATTAGGGTTAGGGTTTGGATTAGGGTTGGTATTAGGGTTAGGGTTGGCATTAGGGTTACGCTTGGGATTAGGGTTAGGTTTGGGATTAGGGTTAAGGTTAGGGTTGTGATTAGGGGTGTATTGGGATTAGGGTTAGGTTTGAGGTTAGGGTTGAGATTAGGATTAGGGGTGTGTTGGATTTAGGGTTTTGATTAGGGTTATGGTTAGGGTTGACATTAGGGTTGTTTTGGGGTAAGGGTTGTGATTATGGTTAGGGTTAGTGATTAGGATTATGGATCAGGTTGGGATTAGGGTTAGGGGTGTGTTGGAGTTAGGGTTGGAGCTAGAATTGGGGGGTTTCCACTGTTTAGGTACATCAGGGGGTCTCCAAACACGACAGCCAATTTTGCGCTCAAAAAGTCAAATGGTGCTCCCTCCCTTCTGAGCTCTGCCGTGCGCCCAAACAGTGGGTTACCCCCACATATGGGCCATCAGCGTACTCGGGATAAATTGGACAACAACTTCTGGGGTCCAATTTCTCTTGTTACCCTTGTGAAAATAAAAACTTGGGAGCTACAATATCTTTTTTGTGGAAAAAAAAATATTTTTTATTTTCACGGCTCTGCATTATAAACTTCTGTGAAGCACTTGGGCATTCAAGGTTCTCACCACACATCTAGATAAGTTCCATGGGGGGTCTAGTTTCCAAAATGGGTTCACTTGTGGGGGATTTCTACTTGTTTAGGCACATCAGGGGCTCTCCAAACGCGACATGGCGTCCGATCTCAATTCCAGCCAATTCTACATTGAAAAAGTAAAACGGCGCTCCTTCACTTCCAAGCTCTGCGGTGCGCCCTAACAGTGGTTTACCCCCACATATGGGGTATTGGCGTATTCAGGAGAAATTGCATAACAAAATTTATGGTTACATTTCTGTTTTTACACTTGAGAAAATAAAAAAAATGGTTCTGAATTAAGATGTTTGCAAAAAAAAGTTAAATGTTCATTTTTTCCTTCCACATTGTTTCAGTTCCTGTGAAGCACGTAAAGGGTTAATAAACTTCTTGAATGTGGTTTTGAGAACCTTGAGGGGTGTAGTTTTTAGAATGGTGTCACACTTCATTATTTTCTATCATATAGACCCCTCAAAATGACTTCAAATGTGATGTGGTCCCTAAAAAAAATGGTGTTGTAAAAATGAGAAATTGCTGGTCAACTTTTAACCCTTATAACTCCCTAACAAAAAAAAATTTTGTTTCCAAAATTGTGCTGATGTAAAGTAGACATGTGGGAAATGTTATTTATTAACTATGTTTTGTGACATATCTCTCTGATTTAAGGGCATAAAAATACAAAGTTTGAAAATTGCAAAATTTAAAAATATTCGCCATATTTCCGTTTTTTTCATAAATAATCGCAAGTAATATCGAAGAAATGTTACCACTAACATGAAGTACAATATGTCACGAAAAAACAATCTCAGAATCAGCAGGATCCGTTGAAGCGTTCCAGAGTTATAACCTCATAAAGTGACAGTGGTCAGAATTGCAAAAATTGGCCTGGTCATTAAGTACCAAATTGGCTCTGTCACTAAGGGGTTAAATTTGCTCGGCCCGAGCAACGAGCACCCGAGCATTTTAGTGCTCGCCCATCACTATTCATAAATTAATATTTTGTGGAATAACCATGATTTTTAATCACAGCTTTCATGCATCTTGGCATGCTTTCCAGCAGTGTTTCACACTGCTTCTGGCGCAAAGATGTAAGCAGTTCTTCTTTGTTTGATGGCTTGTGACTATCCATCATCCTCTTGATTACATTCCAGAGGTTTCCAATGGGGTTCAGGTCTGGAGAATGGGCTGCCCATGACAGGGTTTTGATGTGGTGGTTTCTTAATTTTTGCCAGAGCTGTATATATTACCCCAATTGCCACTGCACAAAAGCAATCAGGAAGAGTTGAGTCGATGCTCAAGAATTAGCGCTTCTAATAGATGCTCCATTTCTCATGCAGCTGAGGACTAGTCTTATTAGTGTTGGTAGGGGCCAATATCCATGGGCCTTCACAGCTTTTTAATATCAGCCATTAGCTGTCTGTTTTGCCTTAGCTGGTTATTAAAAATGGAGGGGGTCCCAATTAATTTTTTGGGTGAGTCCACCCATTTTTTAATAACCAGCAAAGAAAAAGCAGACAGCTGTCCACTGATTAATAGGCTGTAAAGGTAAATGTTTATTGGACGCTTCCCAGCATAATGAGACCAGCTCACAGCCAATGTGGTCTCGAACTTTCGTACTGTAAAATGGGGGTAGTAAGCGGTAAAGGTGAAAAATGGAACAAAAAGGGGGTAAGCAGGACAATAGCCCTGAAAACAAATGTGGATAGTAAGATCACTTAAAATAACAGAGAATAAAGAGTAATAAGATTAATCTTGAAAAAAGAGGCATAGGTCCAAATGTAGGAGGAGGTGTAGTAGGTGGATGAGCTTGAGGCGAATGTGGCGATGAAGGTGGAAGAGGCAGGGGGCGAGGTATCCAACTGTTGTTTTGTTTTTGTTTTTTTTTGGGGGGGTTCTTGTTAATTTTTTTTTTTTTTTTTTTTTAGGGACAGCACTTAAAAGAACATAGTATAAAATAAAAAAGAACACTGTAGATACAGTAGTCGGATGTCCTAGTGGAGGAGGAGGTGGTGTAGGTGGACTAGCAGTATGTGGACATTGCAGTGTAGGTGGAAGAGACAGACCTGATGGTATCCAACATTATTTTTGTGGATTTTATTTCTCTTCCTTTTTGGTAAGGCCCCAAAATAAAACAAATGGCAAATAAAATATAACAATGTCTTGGTGCAGATGGTACATTTGTCTGGTCAGCCAAAGGTACAGACAAGTCCTGTGGACTCCACTCCTGGTTTCTTTTAATGAGTGTGAGAGTGCCCACGTTGGCTTTGGACAAGTGGATGCGTGTTGTGAATTCTGCTCTTGGGCTCCCTCCGGTGGTTGTTGATGGTAATGCAGTTATTCCTGAGCAGCAGTCTTGGACAGGTGTTTCTGCTAATTGCAATTCTGACTGGAGTATTTAACTGTGCAGGACTCATTAGTCCTTGCCAGTAGTCAATGTTCCTTTGGAAGTGTTGGTCCTCTGCCTGGCCTCTCCTGCTTGCTGCCATCTCAGCAAAGATAATAATAATAATAATAATAATCTTTATTTTTATATAGCGCTAACATATTCCGCAGCGCTTTACAGTTTGCACACATTATCTTCACTGTCCCCAATGGGGCTCACAATCTAAATTCCCTATCAGTATGTCTTTGGAATGTGGGAGGAAACCGGAGTGCCCGGAGAAAACCCACGCAAACACGGAGAGAACATACAAACTCTTTGCAGATGATGTCCTGGGTGGGATTAGAACCCAGGACTCCAGCGCTGCAAGGCTGCAGTGCTAACCACTGTGCCATCGTGCTGCCCGGTGCTTGCTTCACTTTTTAGACACACGGCTGTGTTTATTTTTTTTGTGCTGATCTTGTTTCTATTTTGTTCCTGCTAGACTGTGCCTGTTGTTTTTCTCAGTCTAGTTGGACTGGCTGGAGTCGCAGATATACTCTCCACATCTTTAGTTAGGTGGTGGAGTTTTTGTATTTTTCTGCTGTGGATATTTTGTAGTGTTTTATGCTGACTGCATAGTATCCTGTACTTTCCGTTCCTATCTAGGTAGAAGTGGCCTCCTTTGCTTATCCCTGTTTTCTGTCTGCGTGTGTCTTTTCCTCTCCTACTCACAGTCATTATTTGTGGGGGGCTACCTATCCTTTGGGGATCTACTCTGAGGCAAGAGAGTTTTTCCTATTTCCATCTTTAGGAATATTTAGTCCTTAGGCTGTGTCGAGGTGTCTAGGTCTGGTTAGGCACACCCCACGGCTACTTCTATTTGCGGTGATAGGATCAGGGTTTGCGGTCAGTAAAGTTACCACTGCTCCAGCGAAGGTCATTTCATGCTGCTCCAAGGCCACCTGATCATAACAGTACTACTGGCCCACAATGAGTTAATTGCATCTCAGAAGAAGGGAGGAAAGATCTTGAGCCATTTTTTTTTCTCCAGTCTGTTTTGTCTTTTCCTCCCTCTTTATCTCTGGGTGGCTGAAGAGCCTCGTGTTAGCATGAATGTTCAGGAATTAGTTTCTCGTGTAGACCAGCTTGCTGCTAGAGTACAGGGTATTTCTGATTACATTGTTCAGACTCCTGTTTTAGAACCGAAGATACCTACTCCTGATTTGTTTTTTGGTAACAGGTCCAAATTTTTGAGTTTAAAAAACAACTGTAAACTGTTTTTTGCATTGAAACCTCGATCCTCCGGTGATTCCATTCAACAAGTTAAAATCATTATTTCCCTGCTGCGTGGTGATCCACAGGATTGGGCATTTTCCCTGGAATCTGGGGATCCTGCTTTGCTTAATGTAGACTCCTTCTTTCAGGCGTTAGGATTACTGTATGATGAACCTAATTCGGTGGATCAAGCTGAGAAGACCTTGTTGGCCCTGTCTCAGGGTCAAGAGGCGGCAGAATTGTATTGTCAGAAATTCAGAAAATGGTCTGTATTGACTAAATGGAATAATGATGCTTTGGCAGCAATTTTCAGAAAGGGGCTTTCTGAATCCGTTAAAGATGTTATGGTGGGGTTTCCCACACCCTTCAGTCTGAGTGATTCTATGTCTCTGGCCATTCAGATTGATCGGCGCTTGCGTGAGCGCAGAACTGTGCGCGCTATGGCGTTATCCTCAGAGCAAATTCCTGAGCCAATGCAATGTGATAGCATTCTGTCTAGAACGGAACGACAAGGTTTCAGACGTCAGAATAGGTTGTGTTATTATTGTGGCGACGCTTCCCACGTCATTTCTGTCTGCCCTAAGCGGGCCAAGAGGATCGCCAGTTCATTTACCATCAGTACTGTACAACCTAAATTTCTGTTATCTGTGTCCTTGATCTGTTCATTGTCATCATTTTCTGTCATGGCGTTTGTGGATTCAGGCACTGCTTTGAACTTAATGGACTTTGAGTTTGCCAGGCTTTGTGGTTTTCCCTTGCAGCCTTTGCAGAACCCTATTCCTTTAAGGGGCATTGATGCTACACCCTTGGCTAAAAATAAGCCCCAGTTTTGGACACAGGTGACCATGCGCATGGTGCCAGCCCATCAGGAAGATTGTCGATTTCTGGTGTTGCATAATTTGCATGATGCTATCGTGCTGGGTTTTCCATGGTTGCAAGTACATAATCCTGTTTTGGATTGGAAGTCCATGTCCGTGACTAGTTGGGGGTTCATAATGATGTTCCTCTGATGTCTATCGCCCCTTCTCCCTCTTCTGAAATTCCGGAGTTTTTGTTTGATTTTCAGGATGTATTCAATGAGCCCAAGTCCAGTTTCCTTCCACCACACAGGGACTGCGATTGTGCTATTGACTTGATTCCAGGCTGTAAGTTTCCTAAGGGCCGACTTTTCAACCTGTCTGTACCTGAACATACCGCCATGCGGAGCTATATTAAGGAGTCTTTGGTGAAAGGGCATATTCGACCATCTTCTTCACCGTTGGGAGCGTGTTATGAAAGGCAATTCAGTACTACAATGGACATATCGGTCAGAGCACATACAGTGATCTGACAATAACCCAAAATCATAGAACGAGCTCTGAGACGTGGGAACTCTGCAGACCGCAATCCCTAATCCTCTCCAAACAACACTAGAGGCAGCCGTGGATTGCGCCTAACTCTGCCTATGCAACTCGGCACAGCCTGAGAAACTAACTAGCCTGAAGATAGAAAATAAGCCTACCTTGCCTCAGAGAAATACCCCAAAGGAAAAGGCAGCCCCCCACATATAATGACTGTGAGTTAAGATGAAAAGACAAACGTAGAGATGAAATAGATTCAGCAAAGTGAGGCCCGACTTTCTTAACAGATCGAGGATAGAAAAGGTAACTTTGCGGTCTACACAAAACCCTAAAGAACACCACGCAAAGGGGGCAAAAAGACCCTCTGTACCGAACTAACGGCACGGAGGTACACCCTTTGCGTCCCAGAGCTTCCAGCAACAAATTAGACAAGCTGGACAGAAAAAATAGCAAACAAATAGCAAAGAAGAACTTAGCTATGCAGAGCAGCAGGCCACAGGAATGATCCAGGGAAAAGCAAGTCCAACACTGGAACATTGACAGGAAGCCAGGATCAAAGCATTAGGTGGAGTTAAGTAGAGAAGCACCTAACGACCTCACCAGATCACCTGAGGGAGGAAACTCAGAAGCCGCAGTACCACTTCCCTCCACCAACAGAAGCTCACAGAGAGAATCAGCCGAAGTACCACTTGTGACCACAGGAGGGAGCTCTGCCACAGAATTCACAACAGTACCCCCCCTTGAGGAGGGGTCACCGAACCCTCACCAGAGCCCCAAGGCCGACCAGGATGAGCCACATGAAAGGCACGAACAAGATCGGGAGCATGGACATCAGAGGCAAAAACCCAGGAATTATCTTCCTGAGCATAACCCTTCCATTTAACCAGATACTGGAGTTTCCGTCTAGAAACACGAGAATCCAAAATCTTCTCCACAATATACTCCTATTCCCCCTCCACCAAAACCGGGGCAGGAGGATCAACAGATGGAACCATAGGTACCACGTATCTCCGCAACAATGACCTATGGAATACGTTATGTATGGAAAAAGAATCTGGAAGGGTCAGACGAAAAGACACAGGATTAAGAACCTCAGAAATCCTATACGGACCAATGAAACGAGGTTTAAACTTAGGAGAGGAAACCTTCATAGGAACATGACGAGAAGACAACCAAACCAGATCCCCAACACGAAGTCGGGGACCCACACGGCGTCTGCGATTAGCGAAACGTTGAGCCTTCTCCTGGGACAAGGTCAAATTGTCCACTACATGAGTCCAAATCTGCTGCAACCTGTCCACCACAGTATCCACACCAGGACAGTCCGAAGACTCAACCTGTCCTGAAGAGAAACGAGGATGGAACCCAGAATTGCAGAAAAATGGCGAAACCAAGGTAGCCGAGCTGGCCCGATTATTAAGGGCGAACTCAGCCAAAGGCAAAAACGACACCCAGTCATCCTGATCGGCAGAAACAAAGTATCTCAGATATGTTTCCAAGGTCTGATTGGTTCGTTCGGTCTGGCCATTAGTCTGAGGATGGAAAGCCGAGGAAAAAGACAAGTCAATGCCCATCCTACCACAAAAGGCTCGCCAAAACCTTGAAACAAACTGGGAACCTCTGTCAGAAACGATATTCTCTGGAATGCCATGTAAACGAACCACATGCTGGAAGAACAATGGCACCAAATCAGAGGAGGAAGGCAATTTAGACAAGGGTACCAGATGGACCATCTTAGAAAAGCGATCACAGACCACCCAAATGACTGACATCTTTTGAGAAACGGGAAGATCAGAAATAAAATCCATAGAGATATGTGTCCAAGGCCTCTTCGGGACTGGCAAGGGCAAAAGCAACCCACTGGCACGAGAACAGCAGGGCTTAGCCCGAGCACAAATCCCACAGGACTGCACAAAAGCACGCACATCCCGCGACAGAGACGGCCACCAAAAGGATCTAGCCACTAACTCTCTGGTACCAAAGATTCCAGGATGACCAGCCAACACCGAACAATGAACCTCAGAGATAACTTTATTGGTCCACCTATCAGGGACAAACAGTCTCTCTGCTGGACAACGATCAGGTTTATTAGCCTGAAATTTTTGCAGCACCCGCCGCAAATCAGGGGAGATGGCAGACACAATTACTCCTTCCTTGAGGATACCCGCCGGCTCAGACAAACCCGGAGAGTCGGGCACAAAACTCCTAGACAGAGCATCCGCCTTCACATTTTTAGAGCCCGGAAGGTACGAAATCACAAAGTCAAAACGGGCAAAAAACAGCGACCAACGAGCCTGTCTAGGATTCAACCGCTTAGCAGACTCAAGATAAGTCAAGTTCTTATGATCAGTCAATACCACCACGCGATGCTTAGCTCCTTCAAGCCAATGACGCCACTCCTCGAATGCCCACTTCATGGCCAGCAACTCTCGGTTAACTCTCGGTTGCCCACATCATAATTTCGCTCAGCAGGCGAAAACTTCCTGGAAAAAAAAGCGCATGGTTTCATCACTGAGCAATCAGAACCTCTCTGCGACAAAACAGCCCCTGCTCCAATCTCAGAAGCATCAACCTCGACCTGGAATGGAAGAGAAACATCTGGTTGACACAACACAGGGGCAGAAGAAAAACGACGCTTCAACTCCTGAAAAGCTTCCACAGCAGCAGAAGACCAATTGACCAAATCAGCACCCTTCTTGGTCAAATCGGTCAATGGTTTGGTAATACTAGAAAAATTGCAGATGAAGCGACGATAAAAATTAGCAAAGCCCAGGAACTTTTGCAGACTTTTCAGAGATGTCGGCTGAGTCCAATCATGGATGGCTTGGACCTTAACAGGATCCATCTCGATAGTAGAAGGGGAAAAGATGAACCCCAAAAATGAAACCTTCTGCACACCAAAGAGACACTTTGATCCCTTCACAAACAAAGAATTAGCACGCAGGACCTGAAAAACTGTTCTGACCTGCTTCACATGAGACTCCCAATCATCCGAAAAGATCAAAATGTCATCCAAGTACACAATCAGGAATTTATCCAGGTACTCTCGGAAGATGTCATGCATAAATAACTGAAACACTGATGGAGCATTGGCAAGTCCGAATGGCATCACTAGATACTCAAAATGACCCTCGGGCGTATTAAATGCAGTTTTCCATTCATCTCCTCGCCTGATTCGCACCAGATTATACGCACCATGAAGATCTATCTTGGTGAACCAACTAGCCCCCTTAATCCGAGCAAACAAATCAGATAACAATGGCAAGGGGTACTGAAATTTAACCGTGATCTTATTTAGAAGGCGGTAATCTATACAAGGTCTCAGCGAACCATCCTTCTTGGCTACAAAAAAGAACCCTGCTCCTAATGGTGACGATGACGGGCGAATATGCCCCTTCTCCAGGGATTCCTTCACATAACTGCGCATAGCGGCGTGCTCAGGCACGGATAAATTAAACAGTCGACCTTTTGGGAATTTACTACCAGGAATCAAATTGATAGCACAATCACAATCCTTATGCGGAGGTAGGGCATCGGACTTGGGCTCATCAAATACATCCTGGTAATCAGACAAGAACTCTGGAAACTCAGAAGGGGTGGATGACGAAATTGACAGAAATGGAACATCACCATGTACCCCCTGACAACCCCAGCTGCACACCGACATGGATTTCCAATCTAATACTGGATTATGGGCTTGTAGCCATGGCAACCCCAACACGACCACATCATGCAGATTATGCAACACCAGAAAGCGAATAACCTCCTGATGTGCAGGAGCCATGCACATGGTCAGCTGGGTCCAGTACTGAGGCTTATTCTTGGCCAAAGGCGTGGCATCAATTCCTCTCAATGGAATAGGACACTGCAAGGGCTCTAAGAGAAACCCACAACGCTTAGCATACTCCAAGTCCATCAAATTCAGGGCAGCGCCTGAATCCACAAATGCCATGACAGAATACGATGACAAAGAACAGATCAAGGTAACGGACAGAAGAAATTTTGACTGTACCGTACCAATGGTGGCAGACCTAGCGAACCGCTTAGTGCGCTTAGGACAATCAGAGATAGCATGAGTGGAATCACCACAGTAGAAACACAGCCCATTCAGACGTCTGTGTTCTTGCCGTTCAACTCTGGTCAAAGTCCTATCGCACTGCATAGGCTCAGGTTTAAGCTCAGGTAATACCGCCAAATGGTGCACAGATTTACGCTCACGCAAGCGTCGACCGATCTGAATGGCCAAAGACATAGACTCATTCAAACCAGCAGGCATAGGAAATCCCACCATGACATCCTTAAGGGCTTCAGAGAGACCCTTTCTGAACATAGCTGCCAGTGCAGATTCATTCCATTGAGTGAGCACGGACCACTTTCTAAATTTCTGACAATATACCTCTATCTCATCCTGACCCTGACAAAGAGCCAGCAAATTTTTCTCTGCCTGATCCACTGAATTAGGTTCATCGTACAGCAATCCGAGCGCCAGGAAAAACGCATCGATATTACTCAATGCAGGATCTCCCGGCGCAAGAGAAAATGCCCAGTCCTGAGGGTCGCCGCGCAAAAAAGAAATAACAATCAAAACCTGTTGAACTGGATCACCAGAGGAGCGAGGTTTCAAGGCCAGAAATAATTTACAATTATTTTTGAAACTCAGAAACTTAGTTCTACCTCCAAAAAACAAATCAGGAATAGGAATTCTTGGTTCCAACATAGCTTTCTGATCAATAGTGGCTTGAATCTTTTGTACTCTTGCCGAGAGCTGATCCACAAATGAAGACAGACTTCTAATGTCCATCGCTACACCTGTGTACTGAACCACCCAAATGTCTAGGGGAAAAAAAAGGCAAAACACAGTGCAAAGCAAAAAAAAGTGGTCTCAGAACTTCTTTTTTCCCTCTATTGAGAATCATTAGTACTTTTGGCTTCCTGTACTGTTATGAAAGGCAATTCAGTACTACAATGGACATAGCGGTCAGAGCACATACAGTGATCTGACAATAACCCAAAATCATAGAACGAGCTCTGAGACGTGGGAACTCTGCAGACCGCAATCCCTAATCCTCTCCAAACAACACTAGAGGCAGCCGTGGATTGCGCCTCACTCTGCCTATGCAACTCGGCACAGCCTGAGAAACTAACTAGCCTGAAGATAGAAAATAAGCCTACCTTGCCTCAGAGAAATACCCCAAAGGAAAAGGCAGCCCCCCACATATAATGACTGTGAGTTAAGATGAAAAGACAAACGTAGAGATGAAATAGATTCAGCAAAGTGAGGCCCGACTTTCTTAACAGATCGAGGATAGAAAAGGTAACTTTGCGGTCTACACAAAACCCTAAAGAACACCACGCAAAGGGGGCAAAAAGACCCTCCGTACCGAACTAACGGCACGGAGGTACACCCTTTGCCTCCCAGAGCTTCCAGCAACAAATTAGACAAGCTGGACAGAAAAAATAGCAAACAAATAGCAAAGAAGAACTTAGCTATGCAGAGCAGCAGGCCACAGGAATGATCCAGGGAAAAGCAAGTCCAACACTGGAACATTGACAGGAAGCCAGGATCAAAGCATTAGGTGGAGTTAAGTAGAGAAGCACCTAACGACCTCACCAGATCACCTGAGGGAGGAAACTCAGAAGCCGCAGTACCACTTCCCTCCACCAACAGAAGCTCACAGAGAGAATCAGCCGAAGTACCACTTGTGACCACAGGAGGGAGCTCTGCCACAGAATTCACAACAGGAGCGGGGTTCTTTTTTGTTGCTAAAAAAGATGGTTCCTTAAGACCCTGTATTGATTATCGCCTCTTGAATAAGTTCACGGTCAAGTTTCAATATCCTTTACCTTTGCTTTCTGATTTGTTTGCTAGGATTAAGGGAGCTAGTTGGTTTACTAAGATTGACCTTCGGTGGGCTTATAATCTTGTTCGTATTAAGCAGGGTGATGAATGGAAAACTGCGTTTAACACGCCGAGGGTAATTTTGAATACCTTGTGATGCCATTCGGACTCTCTAATGCTCCATCTGTTTTTCAGTCCTTCATGCATGATATCTTCCGGGATTATCTTGACAAATTCCTGATTGTATATTTGGACGATATTTTGATTTTTTCCGATGATTGGGAGTCTCATGTGCAGCAGGTCAGGATGGTATTTCAGATCCTTCGTGACAATGCCTTGTTTGTGAAAGGGTCTAAGTGTCTTTTTGGGGTGCAGAAGGTTTCCTTTTTGGGCTTTATTTTTTCTCCCTCGTCTATAGAGATGGATCCGGTTAAGGTTCAGGCCATTCATGATTGGATTCAGCCCACATCCGTGAAGAGCCTTCAGAAATTTTTGGGTTTTGCTAATTTTTATCGCCATTTCATTGCTAATTTTTACAGCGTGGTTAAACCCTTGACTGATTTGACGAAGAAGGGCGCTGATGTGGCGAATTGGTCCCCTGCGTCTGTCTCTGCCTTTCAGGAACTTAAGCATCGTTTTACTTCTGCTCCTGTGTTGCGTCAACCAGATGTTTCTCTTCCGTTTCAGGTTGAGGTTGACGCTTCTGAGATTGGGGCAGGGGCTGTTTTGTCTCAGAGGGATCCTGTTGGTTCCTTAATGAAACCGTGTGCCTTCTTTTCCCGTAAGTTTTCGCCTGCTGAACGCCATTATGATGTCGGCAATCGGAAGTTGTTGGCTATGAAGTGGGCGTTTGAGGAGTGGCGACATTGGCTTGAGGGAGCTAAGCACCGTATTGTGGTCTTGACCGATCATAAGAATCTGATTTACCTCGAGTCTGCCAAAAGGTTGAATCCTAGACAGGCTCGATGGTCCTTGTTTTTTTCTCGTTTTGATTTTGTGGTCTCGTACCTTCCGGGTTCTAAGAATATTAAGGCTGATGCCCTCTCTAGGAGTTTTCGGCCTGATTCTCCTGAGGTTTTGGAACCAGTCGGTATTTTGAAGGAAGGGGTGGTCCTTTCTGCCATTTCTCCTGATTTACGACGGGTTCTTCAGAAATTTCAGGCTGACAAACCTGATCGTTGTCCTGTCGGGAAGCTGTTTGTTCCTGACAGATGGACTAGTAGAGTGATTTCTGAGGTTCACTGTTCTGTGTTGGCTGGACATCCTGGCATTTTTGGTACCAGAGATTTGGTTGGTAGGTCATTTTGGTGGCCTTCCTTATCGCGTGATGTGCGGTCTTTTGTGCAGTCCTGTGGGACTTGTGCGCGGGCCAAGCCTTGTTGCTCCCGTGCTAGTGGGTTGCATTTGCCATTGCCGATCCCTGAGAGGCCCTGGACGCATATTGCTATGGATTTTATTTCCGATCTTCCCGTTTCCCAGAGGATGTCTGTTATCTGGGTTGTTTGTGACCGATTCTCTAAGATGGTTCATTTGGTGCCTTTGCCTAAATTGCCTTCTTCTTCTGATTTGGTTCCGTTGTTTTTTCAGCATGTGGTCCGTTTGCATGGTATTCCTGAGAATATTGTGTCCGACAGAGGTTCCCAGTTTGTTTCTAGGTTTTGGTGGGCCTTTTATGCTAGGCTGGGCATTAATTTGTCTTTTTCTTCTGCATTTCATCCTCAGACAAATGGCCAGACCGAGAGTACTAATCAGACTTTGGAGACTTATTTGAGATGCTTTGTGTCTGCTGATCAGGATGATTGGGTGGCTTTTTTGCCATTGGCCGAGTTTGCCCTTAATAATCGGGCTAGTTCGGCTACTTTGGTTTCGCCTTTCTTTTCTAATTTTGGTTTTCATCCTCGTTTTTCTTCTGGGCAGGTTGAGTCTTCTGACTTTCCTGGTGTGGATTCTGTGGTTTACAGGTTGCAGCAGATTTGGGCTCAGGTGGTGGACAATTTGGTGTTGTCTCAGGAGGAGGCTCAACGTTTTGCTATCCGACGTCGCTGTGTTGGTTCCCGGCTGTGTTGGTTCCCGGCTTCGGGATCTGGTTTGGTTATCTTCCCGTCATGTTCCTATGAAGGTTTCTTCTCCTAAGTTTAAGCCTCGGTTTATTGGTCCTTATAAGATTTCTGAGATTATTAATCCGGTGTCTTTTCGTCTGGCGCTTCCAGCCTCTTTTGCTATCCGTAATATCTTCCATAGATCTTTGTTGCGGAAATATGTGGAGCCCGTTGTTCCCTCTGTTGATCCTCCGGCCCCTGTGTTGGTCGATGGGGAGTTGGAATATGTGGTTGAGAAGATTTTGGATTCTCGTTTTTCGAGGCGGAAGCTTCAGTACCTTGTCAAATGGAAGGGTTATGGCCAGGAGGATAATTCTTGGGTTTCGGCCTCTGATGTCCATGCCGCTGATTTGGTTCGTGCCGTTCATCGGGCTCATCCTGACCAGCCTGGGGGCTCTGGTGAGGGTTCGGTGACCCCTCCTCAAGAGGGGGGGGGGTACTGTTGTGAATTCTGCTCTTGGGCTCCCTCCGGTGGTTGTTGATGGTAATGCAGTTATTCCTGAGCAGAAGTCTTGGACATGTGTTTCTGCTAATTGCAATTCTGACTGGGGTATTTAGCTGTGCAGGACTCATTAGTCCTTGCCAGTAGTCAATGTTCCTTTGGAAGTGTTGGTCCTCTGCCTGGCCTCTCCTGCTTGCTACCATCTCAGCAAAGATAAGTGCTTGCTTCACTTTTTAGACACACGGCTGTGTGTTTATTTTTTTTTGTGCTGATCTTGTTTCTATTTTGTTCCTGCAAGACTGTGCCTGTTGTTTTTCTCAGTCTAGTTGGACTCGCTGGAGTCGCAGATATACTCTCCACATCTTTAGTTAGGTGGTGGAGTTTTTGTATTTTTCTGCTGTGGATATTTTGTAGTGTTTTATGCTGACCGCATAGTATCCTGTACTTTCCGTTCCTATCTAGGTAGAAGTGGCCTCCTTTGCTTATCCCTGTCTTCTGTCTGCGTGTGTCTTTTCCTCTCCTACTCACAGTCATTATTTGTGGGGGGCTACCTATCCTTTGGGGATCTACTCTGAGGCAAGAGAGTTCTTCCTATTTCCATCTTTAGGAATATTTAGTCCTTAGGCTGTGTCGAGGTGTCTAGGTCTGGTTAGGCACACCCCACGGCTACTTCTATTTGCGGTGATAGGATCAGGGTTTGCGGTCAGTAAAGTTACCATTGCTCCAGCGAAGGTCATTTCATGCTGCTCAAAGGCCACCTGATCATAACAGATGCGCCTATGTGTGATTATATCCCCTGCTGTGATAAACACATTCTAACATTACACTTGCCACGGGGCATGCCAGCACTTCCAAGTCAAAAAATACAAGCCTAGGCCATGTGTCCAGTTTGGAAACCAAGAAGTTAACCCCTTAATCCCATATGACGTACTATCCCGTCGAGGTGACCTGGGACTTAATTCCCAGTGACGGGATAGTACGTCATATGCGATCGGCCGCGCTCACGGGGGGAGCGCGGCCGTTCGCGGCCGGGTGTCAGCTGACTATCGCAGCTGACATCCGGCACTATGTGCCAGGAGCGGTCACGGACTGCTCCCGGCACATTAACCCCCGGCACAAACATGATCGCGGTGTGCCGGCAGTACAGGAAAGCATCGTGCAGGGAGGGGGCTCCCTGCGTGCTTCCCTGAGACGATTGGTACAAGGTGATGTGCTCACCTTTTTCCGAGCGTCTTCTCCCTGCAGGCCCCGGATCCAAAATGGCCGCGGGGCTGCATCCGGGTCCTGCAGGGAGTACTTCCGGGTCGCCTGCAGGTGCTGGTAAGCCTGCAGCGATGTCAGTGAGATCGCCGATCTTACAGAGTGCTGTGCAAACTGTAAGATCGGCAATCTGTGATGACCCCCCCTGGGACAAAGTAAAAAAGTAAAAAAAAAAAAAAAATTCCACGTGTAAAAAAAAAAAAAAAATTACTAAATAAATAAATTAAAAAAAAAATATTATTCCCATAAATACATTTCTTTATAAAAAAAAAACCCAAAACAATAAAAGTACACATATTTAGTATCGCCGCGTCCGTAACGATCCGACCTATAAAACTGTCCCACTAGTTAACCCCTTCAGTGAACACCGTAAGAAAAAAAAAAGAAAAAAAACTAGCCAAAAAACGCTTTATTATCATACCGCCGAACAAAAAGTGGAATAACACGCGATCAAAAAGACGGATATAAATAACCATGGTACCACTGAAAACGTCATCTTGTCCCGCAAAAAACGAGCCACCACAAAGCATAATAAGCAAAAAAATAAAAAAGTTATAGCGCCAAAACATTTAAAAAATGATATAAATGAGGTATCGTTGCAATCGTACTGACCCGACAAATAAAACTGCTTCATCCACTTTACCAAACGCGGAACGGTATAAACGCCTCCCCCAAAAGAAATTCATGAATAGCTGGTTTTTGGTCATTCTGCCTCACAAAAATCGTAATAAAAAGTGATCAAAAACTGTCACGTGTCCAAAAATGTTACCAATAAAAACATCAACTCGTCCCGCAAAAAACAAGACCTCACATGACTCTGTGGACCAAAATATGGAAAAATTATAGGTCTCAAAATGTGGAGACGCAAAAACTTTTTTGCTATAAAAAAAGCGTATTTTAGTGTGTGACAGCTGCCAGTCATAAAAATCCGATATAAAAAACGCTATAAAAGTAAATCAAACCCCCCTTCATCACCCCCTTAGTTAGGGAAAAATAATAAAATTAAAAAAATGTATTTATTTCCATTTTCCCATTAGGGTTAGGGTTGGGGCTAGGGTTAGGGCTAGGGTTGGGGCTGGGGTTAGGGCTAGGGTTAGGTACTCAGGACAAATTGGACAACAACTTTTGGGGTCCAATTTATCCTGTTACCCTTGTGAAAATACAAAACTGGGGGCTAAAAAATCATTTTTGTGAAAGAAAAAAAAAGAATTTTTATTTTCACGGCTCTGCGTTATAAACTGTAGTGAAACACTTGGGGGTTCAAAGTTCTCACAACACATCTAGATAAGTTCCTTGGGGGGTCTAGTTTCCAATATGGGGTCACTTGGGGGTTTCTGCTGTTTGGGTACATCAGGGGCTCTGCAAATGCAACGTGATGCCTGCTGACCAATCCATCTAAGTCTGTATTCCAAATGGCGCTCCTTCCCTTCCGAACTCTGCCATGCGCCCAAACAGTGCTTCCCCCCCCACATATGGGGTATCGGCGTACTCAGAACAAATTGGACAACAACTTTCGGGGTCCAATTTATCTTGTTACCCTTGTGAAAATACAAAACTGGGGACTAAAAAATCATTTTTGTGAAAGAAAAAAAAATTATTTTCACAGCTCTGCGTTATAAACTGTAGTGAAACACTTGGGGGCTCAAAGCTCTCAAAACACATCTAGATAAGTTCCTTAGGGGGTCTACTTTCCAAAATGGTGTCACTTGTGGGGGGTTTCAATGTTTAGGCACATCAGGGGCTCTCCAAACGCAACATTGCGTCCCATCTCAATTCCAGTCAATTTTGCGTTGAAAAGTCAAATGGCGCTCCTTCCCTTCCGAGCTCTGCCATGCGCCCAAACAGTGGTTTACACCCACATATGGGGTATCAGCGTACTCAGGACAAATTGTACAACAAATTTTGAGGTCCATTTTCTCCTGTTACCCTTGGTAAAATAAAACAAATTGGAGCTGAAATAAATTGTGTGAAAAAAAGTTAAATGTTCATTTTTATTTAAACATTCCAAAAATTCCTGTAAAACACCTGAAGGGCTAATAAACTTCTTGAATGTGGTTTTGAGCACCTTGAGGGGTGCAGTTTTTAGAATGGTGTCACACTTGGGTATTTTCTATCATATAGACCCCTCAAAATGACTTCAAATGAGATGTGGTCCCTAAAAAAAATGGTGTTGTAAAAATGAGAAATTGCTGGTCAACTTTTAACCCTTATAACTCCCTTTTAAAAAAAATTTTGGTTCCAAAATTGTGCTGATGTAAAGTAGACATGTGGGAAATGTTACTTATTAAGTATTTTGCATGACATATCTCTGTGATTTAAGGGTATAAAAATTCAAAGTTGGAAAATTAAGAAATTTTCAAAATTTTTGCCAAATTTCCATTTTTTTCTCAAATAAACGCAAGTTATATCGAATAAATTTTACCACTAACATGAAGTACAGTACATCACAAGAAAACAATGTCAGAATCTCCAAGATCCGTTGAAGCGTTCCATAGTTATAACCTCATAAAGGGACAGTGGTCAGAATTGTAAAAATTGGCCCGGTCATTAACGTGCAAACCACCCTCAGGGCTTAAGGGGTTAAATGTGCAGACCCATCACTTACAGTACATGCGGACGTGTGGACGTGGACATGTACTCTTCCACCATGTTGTTATAACGCTGTCACCTGGTTGTATAGACCCTATCAGAAAGTGGTGCTGGATGCTGTGGCATGCTGATGCATTTTTTTTCACATTTTAGCCATGCTAACCCTCCCTTCCGAGGTGGTGCCCCAGCTGTGTTGGTGACTTCCTCCTCCTCTGCCTTGTGTTTCTTCTGTCAGGTGGGAATGCTGTCAGTAGTGCCCCTACCAGCATGTGCTTGTATTCACACATTTTGCCATCCCACCACAGTGACGGAAGTAATAATGGTACTTTGTCTTTACAGCAGGGATCCAGCAGGGTGGCCACCCAGTAATCAGTAGGGGTATGATCTGGGCAACTCTGCGGTCGTTGCACAGGCTCAGCAGACTGTATTGGTTCATCCCGCCCTCTCTCTGTTGGAGTCCCTCAAGGCTCTGTCCTGGGGCCCCTACTTTTTTCCATCTATACCCTTGGCCTAGGACAACTCAAAGTCCCATGGCTTCCAGTATCACCTGTATGCGGACGACACTCAGATTTACCTCTCTCGCCCAGATTTCACCTCTCTGCTGTCCAGAATCCCGAAGTGTCTATCAGCCATATCCTCCTTCACCTCTCGTTTCCTAAAACTCAATGTAGACAATACCAAACTCAAAATCTTTCCTCCATCTCGCGTATCCCCCCTACCTGATCTATCTATTGTGGTAAGCGGCATCACGCTCTCTCCCACACCTGAAATCCGCTGCCTCGCGGATGGGAAATTATTCTGAAAAGTTCCCAGGCTCCAGTTCATATGAGGACATCCAGCAGAGGGCGCATCACCGCGACTCAGGGTAACTACAGGTTATTCCCCTGCATTCCATTCATTCCCTGGGTTTTTACAGCCACGAGCACAGCTGCATTAGCAGAGCTCCTGGGTGTAAAATGATTTAACCCCTTCAGATGGATTTACAGTGTGGGACAAGACTGAACAACGGAAGGTATGGAATGTTGTTGTTTGTTTTGTTTAACTTTGTTTCAGGTGACAAGGGTCTTCAGGTGGATTAAGAGTATAATAAAATATTAAAACACCCTGTGTCTTTATTTCATTAAATTACTTTGTAATAATGTGTGTGTGTTTTATTAACCATTTCGTACTTTTGGACTAATAATGGATAGGTGTCGTAATTGACGCCTCTCCATTATTAATCTGGCTTAATGTCACCTTACAATAGCAAGGTGACATTAACCCTTGATTACCCCATATCCCACCGCTACACGGGAGTGGGAAGAGA
Source organism: Ranitomeya imitator (assembly GCF_032444005.1). Taxonomy (NCBI): domain Eukaryota; kingdom Metazoa; phylum Chordata; class Amphibia; order Anura; family Dendrobatidae; genus Ranitomeya; species Ranitomeya imitator. The sequence continues at coordinate 663,396,823 of NC_091283.1, forward strand.
GAGGCTAAGTGCCAGAATAGGCGCATCTTCCAGATGTGCCTTTTCTGGGGTGGCTGGGGGCAGATGTTTTTAGCCGGGGGGGGCCAATAACCATGGACCCTCCTCAGGCTTATAATAGCTGCCCTCAGTCACTGGCTTTCCCACTCTGGCGGAGAAAATTGCGCGAGAGCCCACACCAATTTTTTCCACGATTTAACCCTCTAATTTAATAGCTAGAGCACCCAAATTTTACACCAAGACACTTCTTACATTACTAAAGAGGAATATGTAATAAAAGAAGGGATATGAGATGGTTTACTGTATGTAACCATGTCTCATATCACGTCGGTTTGGGGAAGGAGATAGGAAAAGCCGGCGCTGCATGAAATATTAATATAAATAAATAAATATATATATATATATGTCTCACTGACATAGTATAGGGGTGTACAGTCATGGCCAAAAGTATTGACACCCCTGCAATTCTACATAGTTACACAGTTACATAGTTATTAAGCTTGAAGGAAGACTATAAGTCCATCTAGTTCAACCCATAGCCTAACCTAACATGCCCTAACATGTTGATCCAGAGGAAGGCAAAAAAAAACTGTGGCAAAGAGTAAGCTCCACATTGGGGAAAAAAAATTCCTTCCCGACTCCACATACGGCAATCAGACTAGTTCCCTGGATCAATGCCCTATCAAGGAATCTAGTGTATATACCCTGTAACATTATACTTTTCCAGAAAGGTATCCAGTCCCCTCTTAAATTTAAGTAATGAATCACTCATTACAACATCATACGGCAGAGAGTTCCATAGTCTCACTGCTCTTACAGTAAAGAATCCGCGTCTGTTATTATGCTTAAACCTTTTTTTCCTCCAAACGCAGAGGATGCCCCCTTGTCCCTGTTTCAGGTCTATGATTAAAAAGATCGTCAGAAAGGTCTTTATACTGTCCACTCATATATTTATACATTAAAATAAGATCACCCCTTAGTCTTCGTTTTTCCAAACTAAATAGCCCCAAGTGTAATAACCTATCTTGGTATTGCAGACCCCCCAGTCCTCTAATAACCTTGGTCGCTCTTCTCTGCACCCGCTCCAGTTCAGCTATGTCTTTCTTAAACACCGGAGACAGATAATACTCAGTTTCTTCATGAAAATGATTGCAAACACAAATTATTTGGTATTATCTTCATTTAATTTGTCTTAAAGGAAAAAAACGCAAAAAGAATTGTTCTAAAGCTAAATTGGATATAACTCCACTCCAAACATAAAAAGGGGGTGGACAAAAGTATTGGCACCGTTCAAAAAAACATGTGATGCTTCTCTAATTTGTGTAATTAACAGCACCTGTAACTTACCTGTGACACCTAACAGGTGTTGGCAATAACTAAATCACACTTGCAGCCAGTTGACATGGATTAAAGTTGACTCAGCCTCTGTCCTGTGTCCTTGTGAGTACCACATTGAGCATGGAGAAAAGAAAGAAGACCAAAGAACTGTCTGAGGACTTGAGAAACCAAATTGTGAGGAAGCATGAGCAATCTCAAGGCTACAAGTCCATCTCCAAAGACCTGAATGTTCCTGTGTCTACCGTGCGCAGTATCATCAAGAAGTTTAAAGCCCATGGCACTATGGCTAACCTCCCTAGATGTGGACGTAAAAGAAAAATTGACAAGAGATTTCATCGCAAGATTGTGTGGATGTTGGATAAAGAACCTCGACTAACATCTAAGGCTACGTTCACATTAGCGTTGCGCGCCGCTGCGTCGGCGACGCAACACACGACGCACAAAAAAACGCACGCAAACGCACGCAAAAACGCTGCGTTTTGCGACGCGTGCGTCGTTTATTGACGAAAATCGGACGCACGAAAAATGCAACTTGTTGCATTTTCTTGCGTCCGACGCTAGCGTCGGAAACGACGCACGTGTCGGAAAACGCAACAAAAAAAACGCACGCGTCCCTCATGTTAAACATAGGGGCGCGTCGCCGCTGCGTCGCCGACGCAACAGCGACGCACATTAGCGGAACGCTAATGTGAACGTAGCCTAAACAAGTTCAAGCTGCCCTGCAGTCCGAGGGTACAACAGTGTCAACCCGTACTATCCGTCGGTGTCTGAATGAAAAGGGACTGTATGGTAGGATACCCAGGAAGACCCCACTTCTCACCTCGAGACATAAAAAAGCCTGGCTGGAGTTTGCCAAAACTAACCTGAAAAAGCCTAAAACATTTTGGAAGAATGTTCTCTGGTCAGATGAGACAAAAATAGAGCTTTTTGGGCAAAGGCATCAACATAGAGTTTACAGGAGAAAAAAAGAGGCATTCAAAGAAAAGAACACGGTCCCTACAGTCAAACATGGCGGAGGTTCCCTGATGTTTTGGGGTTGCTTTGCTGCCTCTGGCACTGGACTGCTTGACCGTGTGCATGGCATTATGAAGTCTGAAGACTACCAACAAATTTTGCAGCATAATGTAGGGCCCAGTGTGAGAAAGCTGGGTCTCCCTCAGAGGTCATGGGTCTTCCAGCAGGACAATGACCCAAAACACACTTCAAAAAGCACTAGAAAATGGTTTGAGAGAAAGCACTGGAGACTTCTAAGGTGGCCAGCAATGAGTCCAGACCTGAATCCCATAGAACATCTGTGGCGAGATCTAAAAATGGCAGTTTGGAGAAGGCACCCTTCAAATATCAGGGACCTGGAGCAGTTTGCCAAAGAAGAATGGTCTCAAATTCCAACAGAGCATTGTAAGAAACTCATTGATGGTTAACGGAAGCGATCGGTCGCAGTTATTTTGGCTAAAGGTTGTGCAACCAAGTATTAGGCTGAGGGTGCCAATACTTTTGTCTGGCCCATTTTTGGAGTTTTGTGTGAAATGATCAATGTTTTGCTTTTTGCTTCATTCTCTTTTGTATTTTTTTCATTTAAGACAAATGAAATGAAGATAATAATACCAAAGAATTTGTGATGCAATCATTTTCAGGAAGAAACTGAGTATTATCTGACAGAATTGCATGGGTGTTAATACTTTTGGCCATGACTGTGTATGTATATATATATATATATATAATTGTCTAAGGGTTTTTCCGTCTGTCTGTCTGTCTGTCCTGGAAATCCCGGCTCTCTGATTGGTCGAGGCCGCTAGGCCTCGACCAATCAGAGACGGGCACAGCATCGACGTAGAAATCCTGCGTCTCTGATTGGTCGAGGCCGCCAGGCCTCGACCAATGAGCAACGAGCACAGCGACGATGATGTCATAAAGGACGTAGATATCCCGCGTCTCTGATTGGTCGAGGCCGCCAGGCCTCGACCAATCAGCAACGGGCACAGCGACGATGATGTCATAATGGTTGCCATGGCGACGATGATGTCATAAAGGTTGCCTCGACCAATCAGCGACGGGCACAGTCTGCCGCGAATTCTGGAATCATCATTGTCCATATACTACGGGGACATGCATATTCTAGAATACCCGATGCGTTAGAATCGGGCCACAGTCTAGTATATATATATATATATACCCCCCTATACTATGTATAGACATTTATTTTAGCTATTGTATTCTAACCTGTCAGTGGGATTTTACTGTACACCGCACTGAATTGCCGGCTTTTCTCAGAACACCGCTGAGTATTTCTCGCAAGTCACACTGTTGGTCCGTGTGTAATCCGTATTTTTCTCGCCCCCATAGACTTTCATTGGCGATTTTTTTGCGCAATACGCTGACAAACGCAGCATTCTGCGATTTTCTACAGCCGTAGAAGACCGTATAATACGGATCAGTAAAATACGGCAGATAGGAGCTGGGCCATAGAGGATCATTGTACCGTGTGCAATCCGTATTTTCTGTACCTCTCATACGTCCGTAAAACTCGCGAGTGTGACACCGGCTTAACTCTCGACTCTGCCCTGTCCATCAAACTGCACGTCCAAACTCTTGCCACCTCCGCCCCGCAACTCACAATGGGGCAGTGAATGCGTTGTAATAATGCATCCGCTGCCCCCGTTGTGTGGCACAATCACAGGATGCGTCGGTACGTCGGCCTGACGCACTGCGACGGGCCGACGCTAGTGTGAAAGTAGCCTAACTCTCTTGCACCACTCCAGTCTGTCCTGAACTCTGCTGCCCAGCTAATCCACCTCTCTCCTCCCCTCCACTGGCTCCAAATTCCCCAACGAATCCAGTTCAAACTACTAACACTGATCTACAAAGCTATCCACAACCTGTCCCCTCCCTATATCTCTGAACTATTCTCCCAATATCTTCCCTCACGTAATCTTCAATCGGCCCAAGACCTCCTACTCTCCTCCACACTTATTCGTTCCTCACACAACCGCCTCCAAGATTTCTCCCCAATATCCCCCATCCTCTGGAATTCAACGCCTCAACACGTCCGATTAGCCACCACCCTCGGATCCTTCAGACAGAACCTGAAAACCCATCTCTTCAGGAAAGCCTACAGCCTGCAATAACCATTCTGCCGCCTCACCACCACCTGAGCTGCTGCACCCCTGACCTTCTGTCTCTTCCCCATTATCCCATAGAATGTAAATCCCCAAGGACAGGGTCCTCTCCCCTCTGTACCAGTCAGTCATCGTAAATTTGTTCACTATAAATGATATCTATAACCTGGTATGTAACCCCTTTCTCATGTACAGCACCATGGAATTAATGGTGCTATATAAATAATAATTCATGCCAGGCTGCCCAGAGGCCAAGACAAACTGTCCTCTGTGGGAGGTGTATGGTCTATGTCCTACCTGCCATGCTGCAGTGATGCCCGTGAGCTACTTTGAGTGCCACCCTGTTGTGTTCACGACATGATGAAGTGTTGTTCCACAGAGCTACTCACCCGTGCGTGCTGCAGCTGAAACTCCAGTATTGCTTCTGCTCGCACAGCCTATACAGCGTATTCAACTTTTGAGTTCCACCTTGTTGATATGTCACATATGAGGCGCTGAACGAGAAGGCAGAAGTGACGCTGCAGCGCAGACCGTCGAGCAGCTGCAGGGTGTGAACGTCATAATCGTGCACAGGGGTCATTCCATGTCAAGTGGACCAGTGGTCCCCACTCGACCTCCGATTTTGCTGAAAATTTATAAGGATGTACATGTATGTTTGAAAAGAGGTTCTGTAAATTTTTAGGGCCAGATCTCAAATACAATAGGCACTGTTGACCTTTCTTAGAGTTCTATACTGGCTATGATGTTGAAATGTGGCATACTAACTCAACTTTTGCTGCTAAACACGATAAAATTATTACCGGCTATGACAAAACAATATTTCGGCCGCAATTTTGTGTCAAAATAGCTTGAAAAAATGCGTCACATACAATTTATGCCACACTTTGCCCATATATAACTCAAGACCAAAAACCAATAGTAACTGGTGCTTTGCCCTGGACACCAAACATCTACATGACTTTGCATTGCTGCAATATCACGGTCAAAGCATATGTATTTGTGGAAATATTCACACCCACATATGATGAAAAACTTAAAAAAAACGAATTTGACCTATTTTTCGGTCAAATTTCTCAAAAAGGGTACCCCTAAAATATATTACTTCTGATATCATTAGAAAGAGCACATTTTTCTCTACAAGGATCATTGTTTTTTTTTTGGAGTCTATCAGTTTAAGAAATGAAAAATGCCACTGAACATGGTGTTATTTATTAATACGCAATGAATGGTAACTGCACTATTCAAACCCTTGTGTTGGTCCATGGTGGTTATACCACAACCAATTCCCTAAGAATTGGTATTACAATCCTATTAAGAATTATTATTATTTATTTATATAGCACCATTGATTCCATGGTGCTGTACATGAGAAGGGATTACATACAAGTTACAAATATCACATACAGTAAACAAACTAACAATGACGGACTGACACAGAGGGGTGAGGACCCTGCCCTTGCGGGCTTACAGTCTACAGGATTATGGGGAAGGAGACAGTAGGTTGAGGGTTGCAGGAGCTCCGGTGTTGGTGAGGCGGTAGCTCCGGTGTTGCTGAGGCGGTAGCTACGGTGTTGGTGAGGCGGTAGCTTCGATAGTGATGAGGCAGCAGCGGTGTCAGTGCAGGCTGTAAGCTTTCCTGAAGAGATGAGTTTTCAGGTTCCGTCTGAAGGATCCGACTGTGGTTGATAGTCGGACGTGTTGGGGCAGAGAGTTCCAGAGGATGGGGGATATTCGGGAGAAGTCTTGGAGGCGATTGGATGAGGAGCGAGAAGAATTGTAATAATGCTGTCTTTCGAGAATTGGCAGCCCCATCGCCTAGGAGCCATGGCCGATAGTCGTGCAAGGCACTGAAGCCGCAGGATTGGTGGAACCTCCAGTGAAACGTCAACAGTGCCCATTGTATTTGAGATCTGGCCCTAAAAATTTAAAGAACCTCTTTTCAAACATACATGTACATCCTTATAAATTTTCAGCAAAATCGGAGAAGGTCGAGTGTGGACGATTTTCAAAACTGGTCCACTTGATGTGGAATGACCCACAGACTACCTCTCACATATGGGTAATTTTTAAGAAATATTTGCACCACCAAACTTGACACATGTGCCAGGCAAGGATGTGGTCAAACCAGCTAGGCCTAGAGCTGCTACCAGATTTCACCCGTTATCACACACCACCAGCGGCACCAACCACTCATCAGTCTCGTTTATTCCTCGTCCACAGCTCTTGCGCAGTATGGAACTTGTCCCCCAAAATGATGAGTTTGAGAACAGCCTACTGTCTTTTCCCCCTGGCTGTGTTGAAGTTGCTAGTGCAAGTCTTACTGCTAGGTGATGGAGTAAGCGGAGTAGGCCACATGGGCAGAGCAATGTCCAACAATAGATGTAGGACAGGCGCTAGAACGCCTTCCTCCTCTGTCCCAGCTGCCACATTTACCCAGTGTGCAGATAGGGAGATGTAACATCCCTGCCCATACTTACTGGTCCACGTATCGGTAATCGGTAGATATCTGGACCTTGCCACTGATGGCGTTGCACAGTGCACACCTGATTTTGGTTGCAACATGTGTGTGCTGGGCAGGGATGGCCAACTTGAAACATTAGTGGTGGATGAGAATCACATACTTCGCAACAGCCACCACCATCATTTTTTAAAATGTTTTTTCTCCATCAGCTAGAATGGCAGCATTTCAAAGGCCAGGAATTGGTAAATGCTGTTATTCAGGACCAGGGCCTGTGGGCGCATAGTGGGCTATTTCCTTTCTCTATGGGGTTTGGGTGATGGAGAGATGAACACTTCTATGGGACAGGGTGGAGATGCTTGGTGACACTGAAGATCAGAAGAGACAGCTTCATGACTTTGGGCTGATACTGCTTGGCCAATTTGCAAGGGGGTAAGGTGGTAGAAAGATGCCCACGGTCCTCAGGTGAAAACTGCACTTTCAGCAGTGGACCCAGTGGAAGGAACTGGAAGCGCTCTCAGCCATCCAATCTAACACTGACTGCACATGTTCTTGCCTCACTATCCATCCAGCGGTGCTCGTGCCTAGGATATGGTGCACAACATCCCGTGGACTGCATGCACCAGAGGAACGTGTTTCATGTAGACACGTAATGGGCACAGATCAACTATGTCATCTCCTTGGAGCAGGTACACCTCCACCACGACCTTCATTTGATGCTCTCCTCATGTCACTCACTCAAGAATAATTCCCAGTAGAGGCACACTGAACCATGCTTCATTACTGGCAGCGTGCATCAGGTCGTTAAGGCATGCTGCACAAGGGTGGCAAATAAACAGTATATGGTAATTGTCTACATTTTTCTTTAAAAAAAAAGTAAAATATTAAAATTTGAGAATCATCAGTGGTTGATACCCTTTTAAAGGACAAGTGTAGCCCAGTTTTTATTCATCTTACAGGACCAATTCCAGTTTTCCATATTACAGAATTGTATCTTTATAAATGTCGCACTGATGGGCTGTACGGCATCCAATGTTTTCTGCTCACACCCATCTGATTTCATTCAAATTGCAGCTGAATACAGATCCGCCCGGCCTGATAGAAGAACATTGCTCCGAGGGCAGGCTGACATTTACAGGATTGCACTCAACTGATTTTTATGCTAACAAACGCGAGACAGGCAGGGGCACAAGTGCGGGCTAGGCGTAAGGCAGGGGCACAAGTGCGGGCTAGGCGTAAGGCAGGGGCACAAGTGCAGGCTAGGCGTCAGGCAGGGGCACAAGTGCAGGCTAGGCATAAGGCAGGGACACAAGTGCAGGCTAGGCATAAGGCAGGGGCACAAGTGCAGGCTAGGCATAAGGCAGGGGAACAAGTGCAGGCTAGGCATAAGGCAGGGGCACAAGTGCAGGCTAGGCATAAGGCAGGGGCACAAGTGCAGGCTAGGCATAAGGCAGGGGCACAAGTGCAGGCTAGGCATAAGGCAGGGGCACAAGTGCTGGCTAGGCATAAGGCATGGGCACAAGTGTTGGCTAGGCATAAGGCAGGGGCACAAGTGCTGGCTAGGCTTAAGGCAGGGGCACAAGTGATGGCTACACATAAGGCATACGGCTAACTTTGCACTCTTTGCATAAAGGGATAGGCACCCTTGGGGGTGTGGAGCTAGCTTTCACCCCTCTACTCTGTACTTGGACATTTAGAACTAGATCCTTTGTTGTACAGTGCGGAGCCACTCCATAACCCCCATGCTCCAAGCGACCAGGCACATCTTGTCTGTCCTCCGTAAATGGGTAATGCCTTCGTCCCCAATTACAGTCGTGCATGTGCATTCAGACAGGACAGGAGAGAAAAGTGTAAAGCCTGCCCTGTGTGCATAACCAACATGAAGCTAAAGACAAAAAAACAATAAAGCAAGGGGCTCAAAAGTGCTGGCTAGGCATAAGGCAGGGGCACAAGTGCAGGCTAGGCATAAGGCAGGGGCACAAGTGCAGGCTAGGCGTAAGGCAGGGGCACAAGTGCAGGCTAGGCATAAGGCAGGGGCACAAGTGCAGGCTAGGCATAAGGCAGGGGCACAAGTGCAGGCTAGGCATAAGGCAGGGGCACAAGTGCATGCTAGGCATAAGGCAGGGGCACAAGTGCGGGCTAGGCATAAGGCAGGGACACAAGTGCGGGCTAGGCATAAGGCAGGGGCACAAGTGCGGGCTAGGCATAAGGCAGGGGCACAAGTGCGGGCTAGACATAAGGCAGGGGCACAAGTGCGGGCTAGGCATAAGGCAGGGGCACAAGGGCGGGCTAGGCATAAGGCAGGGGCACAAGTGCGGGCTAGGCATAAGGCAGGGGCACAAGTGCGGGTTAGGCATAAGGCAGGGGCACAAGTGCGTGTTAGGCATAAGGAAGGGGCACAAGTGCGGGCTAGGCATAAGGCAGGGGCACAAGTGCGGGCTAGGCATAAGGCATGGGCACAAGTGCGGGCTAGGCATAAGGCAGGGGCACAAGTGCGGGCTAGGCATAAGGCAGGGGAACAAGTGCGGGCTAGGCATAAGGCAGGGGCACAAGAGCGGGCTAGGCATAAGGCAGGGGCACATGTACGGGCTAGGCCTAAGACAGGGGCACAAGTGCGGGCTAGGCATAAGGCAGGGACACAAGTGCGGGCTAGGTATAAGGCAGGGGCACAAGTGCGGGCTAGGCATAAGGCAGGGGCACAAGTGCAAGGTAGGCGTAAGGCAGAGGCACCTGTGCGGGCTAGGCGTAAGGCAGAGGCACCTGTGCGAGCTAGGCGTAAGGCAGAGGCACCTGTGCGGGCTAGGCGTAAGGCAGAGGCACCTGTGCGGGCTAGGCGTAAGGCAGGGTCGTAAGGCAGAGGCACCTGTGCGGGCTAGGCGTAAGGCAGAGGCACCTGTGCGGGCTAGGCGTAAGGCAGAGGTACCTGTGCGGGCTAGGCGTAAGGCAGAGGCACCTGTGCGGGCTAGGCGTAAGGCAGGGGCACAAGTGCGGGCTAGGCGTAAGGCAGGGGCACAAGTTCGGGCTAGGCGTAAGGCAGGGGCACAAGAGCGGGCTAGGCATAAGGCAGGGGCACAAGTGCTGGCTAGGCTTAAGGCAGGGGCACAAGTGCTGGCTAGGCATAAGGCAGGGGCACAAGTGCTGGCTAGGCATAAGGCAGGGGCACAAGTGCTGGCTAGGCATAAGGCAGGGGCACAAGTGCGGGCTAGCCATAAGGCAGGGGCACAAGTGCGGGCTAGGCATAAGGCAGGAGCACAAGTGCGGGCTAGGCATAAGGCAGGGGCACAAGTGCGGGCTAGGCATAAGGCAGGGGCACAAGTGCGGGCTAGGCATAGGGCAGGGGCACAAGTGCGGGCTAGGCATAAGGCAGGGGCACAAGTGCGGGCTAGGCATAAGGCAGGGGCACAAGTGCGGGCTGGGCATAAGACAGGGGCACAAGTGCGGGCTGGGCATAAGGCAGGGGCACAAGTGCGGGCTGGGCATAAGGCAGGAGCACAAGTGCGGGCTGGGTATAAGGCAGGGGCACAAGTGCGGGCTGGGCATAAGGCAGGGGCACAAGTGCGGGCTAGGCATAAGGCAGGGGCACAAGTGCGGGCTAGGCATAAGGCAGGGGCACAAGTGCGGGCTAGCCTTAAGGCAGGGGCACAAGTGCGGGCTAGGCATAAGGCAGGGGCACAAGTGATGGCTAGGCATAAGGGAAGGGGCACAAGTGCGGGCTAGGCATAAGGCAGGGGCACAAGTGCGGGCTAGGCATAAGGCTGGGGCACAAGTGCGGGCTAGACTTAAGGCCTGGGCACCAGTGCAGTGCTGGCTAGGCATAAGGCAGGGGCACAAGTGCGGGCTAGGCATAAGGCAGGGGCACAAGTGCGGTCTAGGCATAAGGTAGGGGCACAAGTGCTGGCTAGGCATAAGGCAGGGGCACAAGTGCTGGCTAGGCGAAAGGCAGAGGCACAAGTGCTGGCTAGGCGTAAGGCAGGGGCACAAGTTCAAGCTAGGCGTAAGGCAGAGGCACCTGTGCGGGCTAGGCGTAAGGCAGAGGCACCTGTGCGGGCTAGGCGTAAGGCAGAGGCACCTGTGCGGGCTAGGCTTAAGGCAGAGGCACCTGTGCGGGCTAGGCGTAAGGCAGGGGCGTAAGGCAGGGGCACAAGTGCTGGCTAGGCGTAAGGCAGGGGCACAAGTGCAAGCTAGGCGTAAGGCAGGGGCACAAGTGCAAGCTAGTCGTAAGGCAGAGGCACCTGTGCGGGCTAGGCGTAAGGCAGAGGCACCAGTGCGGGCTAGGCGTAAGGCAGGGGCACAAGTGCGGGCTAGGCGTAAGGCAGGGGCACAAGTGCGGGCTAGGCGTAAGGCAGGGGCACAAGTGCGGGCTAGGCGTAAGGCAGGGGCACAAGTGCGGGCTAGGCGTAAGGCAGGGGCACAAGTGCGGGCTAGGCGTAAGGCAGGGGCACAAGTGCGGGCTAGGCGTAAGGCAGGGGCACAAGTGCGGGCTAGGCGTAAGGCAGGGGCAAAAGTGCGGGCTAGGCGTAAGGCAGGGGCACAAGTGCGGGCTAGGCGGAAGGCACAGGCACAAGTGCGGGCTAGGCGTAAGGCAGGGGCACAAGTGCTGGCTAGGCGTAAGGCAGGGGCACAAGTGCTGGCTAGGCATAAGGCAGGGGACCAAGTGCTGGCTAGGCATAAGGCAGGGGCACATGTGCTGGCTAGGCATAAGGCAGGGGCACAAGTGCTGGCTAGGCATAAGGCAGGGGCACAAGTGCTGGCTAGGCGTAAGGCAGAGGCACAAGTGCGGATAGGCATAAGGCAGGGGCACAAGTGCTGGCTGGGCATAAGGCAGGGGCACAAGTGCTGGCTAGGCATAAGGCAGGGGCACAAGTGCTGGCTAGGCATAAGGCAGGGGCACAAGTGCTGGCTGGGCATAAGTCAGGGGCATAAGTGCGGATAGGCATAAGGCAGGGGCACAAGTGCTGGCTGGGCATAAGGCAGGGGCACAAGTGCTGGCTAGGCATAAGGCAGGGGCACAAGTGCTGGCTAGGCATAAGGCAGGGGCACAAGTGCTGGCTGGGCATAAGGCAGGGGCACACGTGCTGACTAGGCATAAGGCAGGGGCACAAGTGCTGGCTAGGCGTAAGGCAGGGGCACAAGTGCTGGCTAGGCGTAAGGCAGGGGCACAAGTGCAAGCTAGGCGTAAGGCAGGGACACAAGTGCAAGCTAGGCGTAAGACAGGGGCACAAGTACTGGCTAGGCATAAGGCAGGGGCACAAGTGCTGGCTAGGCATAAGGCAGGGGCACAAGTGCTGGCTAGGCATAAGGCAGGGGCACAAGTGCTGGCTAGGCAGAAGGCAGGGGCACAAGTGCTGGCTAGGCGTAAGGCAGAGGCACAAGTGCTGGCTAGGCGTAAGGCAGGGGCACAAGTGCAAGCTAGGCGTAAGGCAGAGGCACCTGTGCGGGCTAGGCGTAAGGCAGAGGCACCTGTGCGGGCTAGGCGTACGGCAGAGGCACCTGTGCGGGCTAGGCGTAAGGCAGGGGCACAAGTGCGGGCTAGGCGTAAGGCAGGGGCACAAGTGCGGGCTAGGCGTAAGGCAGGGGCACAAGTGCGGGCTAGGCGTAAGGCAGGGGCACAAGTGCGGGCTAGGCTTAAGGCAGGGGCACAAGTGCAGGCTAGGCATAAGGCAGGGGCACAAGTGCTGGCTAGGCATAAGGCAGGGGCACATGTGCTGGCTAGGCATAAGGCAGGGGCACAAGTGCTGGCTAGGCATAAGGCAGGGGCACAAGTGCTGGCTAGGCGTAAGGCAGGGGCACAAGTGCTGGCTAGGCATAAGGCAGGGTCAAAAGTGCTGGCTAGGCAGAAGGCAGGGGCACAGGTGCGGATAGGCATAAGGCAGGGGCACAAGTGGTGGCTGGGCATAAGGCAGGGGCACAAGTGCTGCCTAGGCATAAGGCAGGGGCACAAGTGCTGGCTAGGCATAAGGCAGGGGCACAAGTGCTGGCTGGGAATAAGGCAGAGGCATAAGTGCGGATAGGCATAAGGCAGGGGCACAAGTGCTGGCTGGGCATAAGGCAGGGGCACAAGTGCTGGCTAGGCATAAGGCAGGGGCACAAGTGCTGGCTAGGCATAAGGCAGGGGCACAAGTGCTGGCTGGGCATAAGGCAGGGGCACAAGTGCTGACTAGGCATAAGGCAGGGGCACAAGTGCTGGCTAGGCGTAAGGCAGGGGCACAAGTGCTGGCTAGGCGTAAGGCAGGGGCACAAGTGCAAGCTAGGCGTAAGGCAGGGGCACAAGTGCTGGCTAGGCGTAAGGCAGGGGCACAAGTACTGGCTAGGCATAAGGCAGGGGCACAAGTGCTGGCTAGGCATAAGGCAGGGGCACAAGTGCTGGCTAGGCATAAGGCAGGGGCACAAGTGCAGGCTAGGCATAAGGCAGGGGCACAAGTGATGGCTACACATAAGGCATATGGCTAACTCTTTGCACTCTTTGCATAAAGGGATAGGCACCCTTAGGGTTGAAGAGCTAGCTTTTAACCCTCTACTCTGTACTTGGACATTTAGAAATAGATCCTTTGTTGTACAGTGTGGAGCCACTCCATAACCCCCATGCTCCAAGCGACCCAGGCACATCTTGTCTGTCCTCCGTAAATGGGTAATGCCTTCGTCCCCAATTACAGTCGTGCATGTGCATTTAGACGGGACAAGAGCGAAGAGCGTAAAGCCTGCCCTGTGTGCATATCCAACATGAAGCTAAAGGCAAAAAAACAATAATGCAAAGGGCTCAAAAGTGCTGGCTAGGCATAAGGCAGGGGCACAAGTGCTGGCTAGGCATAAGGCAGGGGCACAAGTGCTGGCTAGGCATAAGGCAGGGCACAAGTGCTGGCTAGGCATAAGGCAGGGGCACAAATGCGGGCTAGGCATAAGGCAGGGGCACAAGTGCGGGCTAGGCATAAGGCAGGGGCACAAGTGCGGGCTAGCCATAAGGCAGGGGCACAAGTGCGGGCTAGGCATAAGGCAGGAGCACAAGTGCGGGCTAGGCATAAGGCAGGGGCACAAGTGCGGGATAGGCATAAGGCAGGGGCACAAGTGCGGGCTAGGCATAGGGCAGGGGCACAAGTGCGGGCTAGGCGTAAGGCAGAGGCACCTGTGCGGGCTAGGCGTAAGGCAGAGGCACAAGTGCTGGCTAGGCGTAAGGCAGGGGCACAAGTGCAAGCTAGGCGTAAGGCAGAGGCACCTGTGCGGGCTAGGCGTAAGGCAGAGGCACCTGTGCGGGCTAGGCGTAAGGCAGAGGCACCTGTGCGGGCTAGGCGTAAGGCAGGGGCACAAGTGCGGGCTAGGCGTAAGGCAGGGGCACAAGTGTGGGCTAGGCGTAAGGCAGGGGCACAAGTGCGGGCTAGGCGTAAGGCAGAGGCACCTGTGCGGGCTAGGCGTAAGGCAGAGGCACAAGTGCTGGCTAGGCGTAAGGCAGGGGCACAAGTGCAAGCTAGGCGTAAGGCAGAGGCACCTGTGCGGGCTAGGCGTAAGGCAGAGGCACCTGTGCGGGCTAGGCGTAAGGCAGAGGCACCTGTGCGGGCTAGGCGTAAGGCAGGGGCACAAGTGCGGGCTAGGCGTAAGGCAGGGGCACAAGTGTGGGCTAGGCGTAAGGCAGGGGCACAAGTGCGGGCTAGGCGTAAGGCAGGGGCACAAGTGCGGGCTAGGCTTAAGGCAGGGGCACAAGTGCAGGCTAGGCATAAGGCAGGGGCACAAGTGCTGGCTAGGCATAAGGCAGGGGCACATGTGCTGGCTAGGCATAAGGCAGGGGCACAAGTGCTGGCTAGGCATAAGGCAGGGGCACAAGTGCTGGCTAGGCGTAAGGCAGGGGCACAAGTGCTGGCTAGGCATAAGGCAGGGGCAAAAGTGCTGGCTAGGCAGAAGGTAGGGGCACAGGTGCGGATAGGCATAAGGCAGGGGCACAAGTGATGGCTGGGCATAAGGCAGGGGCACAAGTGCTGCCTAGGCATAAGGCAGGGGCACAAGTGCTGGCTAGGCATAAGGCAGGGGCACAAGTGCTGGCTGGGAATAAGGCAGGGGCATAAGTGCGGATAGGCATAAGGCAGGGGCACAAGTGCTGGCTGGGCATAAGGCAGGGGCACAAGTGCTGGCTAGGCATAAGGCAGGGGCACAAGTGCTGGCTAGGCATAAGGCAGGGGCACAAGTGCTGGCTGGGCATAAGGCAGGGGCACAAGTGCTGACTAGGCATAAGGCAGGGGCACAAGTGCTGGCTAGGCGTAAGGCAGGGGCACAAGTGCTGGCTAGGCGTAAGGCAGGGGCACAAGTGCAAGCTAGGCGTAAGGCAGGGGCACAAGTGCTGGCTAGGCGTAAGGCAGGGGCACAAGTACTGGCTAGGCATAAGGCAGGGGCACAAGTGCTGGCTAGGCATAAGGCAGGGGCACAAGTGCTGGCTAGGCATAAGGCAGGGGCACAAGTGCAGGCTAGGCATAAGGCAGGGGCACAAGTGATGGCTACACATAAGGCATATGGCTAACTCTTTGCACTCTTTGCATAAAGGGATAGGCACCCTTAGGGTTGAAGAGCTAGCTTTTAACCCTCTACTCTGTACTTGGACATTTAGAAATAGATCCTTTGTTGTACAGTGTGGAGCCACTCCATAACCCCCATGCTCCAAGCGACCCAGGCACATCTTGTCTGTCCTCCGTAAATGGGTAATGCCTTCGTCCCCAATTACAGTCGTGCATGTGCATTTAGACGGGACAAGAGCGAAGAGCGTAAAGCCTGCCCTGTGTGCATATCCAACATGAAGCTAAAGGCAAAAAAACAATAATGCAAAGGGCTCAAAAGTGCTGGCTAGGCATAAGGCAGGGGCACAAGTGCTGGCTAGGCATAAGGCAGGGGCACAAGTGCTGGCTAGGCATAAGGCAGGGGCACAAGTGCTGGCTAGGCATAAGGCAGGGGCACAAATGCGGGCTAGGCATAAGGCAGGGGCACAAGTGCGGGCTAGGCATAAGGCAGGGGCACAAGTGCGGGCTAGCCATAAGGCAGGGGCACAAGTGCGGGCTAGGCATAAGGCAGGAGCACAAGTGCGGGCTAGGCATAAGGCAGGGGCACAAGTGCGGGCTAGGCATAAGGCAGGGGCACAAGTGCGGGCTAGGCATAGGGCAGGGGCACAAGTGCGGGCTAGGCATAAGGCAGGGGCACAAGTGCGGGCTAGGCATAAGGCAGGGGCACAAGTGCGGGCTGGGCATAAGACAGGGGCACAAGTGCGGGCTGGGCATAAGGCAGGGGCACAAGTGCGGGCTGGGCATAAGGCAGGAGCACAAGTGCGGGCTGGGTATAAGGCAGGGGCACAAGTGCGGGCTGGGCATAAGGCAGGGGCACAAGTGCGGGCTAGGCATAAGGCAGGGGCACAAGTGCGGGCTAGGCATAAGGCAGGGGCACAAGTGCGGGCTAGCCTTAAGGCAGGGGCACAAGTGCGGGCTAGGCATAAGGCAGGGGCACAAGTGATGGCTAGGCATAAGGGAAGGGGCACAAGTGCGGGTTAGGCATAAGGCAGGGGCACAAGTGCGGGCTAGGCATAAGGCTGGGGCACAAGTGCGGGCTAGACTTAAGGCCTGGGCACCAGTGCAGTGCTGGCTAGGCATAAGGCAGGGGCACAAGTGCGGGCTAGGCATAAGGCAGGGGCACAAGTGCGGTCTAGGCATAAGGTAGGGGCACAAGTGCGGGCTAGGCATAAGGCAGGGGCACAAGTGCGGGCTAGGCATAAGGCAGGGGCACAAGTGCGGGCTAGGCATAAGGCAGGGGCACAAGTGCGGGCTAGGCATAAGGCAGGGGCACAAGTGCGGGCTAGGCATAAGGCAGGGGCACAAGTGCGGGCTAGGCATAAGGCAGGGGAACAAGTGCGGGCTAGGCATAAGGCAGGGGCACAAGTGCGGGCTAGGCATAAGGCATGGGCACAAGTGCGGGCTAGGCATAAGGCAGGGGCACAGGTGCGGGCTAGGCTTAAGGCTGGGGCACAGGTGCGGGCTAGGCTTAAGGCCGGGGCACAGGTGCGGGCTAGGCTTAAGGCCGGGGCACAGGTGCGGGCTAGGCTTAACCCTCCGTCACATACAATATTCGGACTAACGAGTTCACATACAATGTGCCTGTCAGGCGCCTGCTGGAAAAATACCTATAATATCTAATGTTTGCAATTTCAGTGCTCTAAAAGTGATCAGTGACCTTCATAGGGATGTAGTAAAAGAGACTACACATAATCAGTTGCAAAAAAAAACATTTACTTAACATAAAACTAATAACTATGAAATACAAACTTTTCAAAACTCCCGCCAAATAGTCCCCAGTTCGACTCTCTCAAAAAAATGTACAAAGAAAATTTTTGAACACAAACTTAATTTTAAGGTACCTTAAGTACTATTAAAAACATATTCAATCAGAAGTAGATGCTGAGGTTTCCCCAGAAAAGTCACACTTGCAGAGCAAATAGCAAGAATTACACACCATTTTTGCATGTGTCAGGCAAATTGCTTTATGACATTTGAGACATTCATAATTTGAAAGCCTTCTGGTTCCGCTTTCCGTTTGGCAGGTGGTGCATCTCCTTCTTTTGTGAGGTGGTGCAGATGGTGACTTTTCACCATCATCTTCTGGGCGGAACCTTTTGAGCTGAACTTGAAGGCGAGAGGGAATACCGATTGTTTTCACGCTTCTCCTGCGTAGCTCTCCAAGTACTAGTTCATGGGCCAATTTTTTCAGATACAATCGTCTACGGAGTGGTTCAAGCTTGTTTTCAAGATAAATTACTTGTGAATTTATACCACCCAAATTCAACATAGCAAAAAATATGACCATTGGACAGCGTTTGATGTTTCTGCTGACGTTGAAAGTGGAGCACATCTGATCTGCTGTATCCACACCCCCTTTGGTGGCATTGTAAAATGTAATTATCTCCGGGTTTTTTTCTGCCCCAGTCCCAGGATCGATGGCAGCATCATCATGAAGTGTTGATAGAAGAAGTACGATTTTTTTGGCATGTGGTACATAGGAAACTAAAGCCTTTCCATTATGGAATGCAAACATACTGCTGTACTGTTGTCTCTCTTTCACACTTACAAACTGTGGCGGCAATTCCCTTTTGTTTTTTCTTACAGTTCCCACATATGACAGCTTCTGAATTTTCAGATAATCAATCAGATCACAACTTGTAAACCAATTGTCAGCTGTAATATTGCGACCCGATCCAAATAAGGGTTCAGCCAGTCTTTTTACAACATCAATGGGTTTGTTGCTCACACAGTAAGGACCTTCTGGTTGTTTTCCTGCATAAACTTCCAGGTTGTAAGTGTAGGTCTTACTGGCATCAACAAGGGCATAAATTTTTATTCCATATTTGTTTGGCTTTGATGGAATATATTGACGAAAGGCACATCTACCACGAAAACCAGGGAGCATTTCGTCAATAGTGAGATTCTCTCCAGGGTAATAACTTTGTTTACAGTTTACAACAAATCTTTGAAATATATCACGAATTGGAGCAAGTCGGTCATGTGTTTTGCGTTCGGTTCGGGTAGTTCTGTCGTCAAACCGAAGGCAACGAATTAGAATCTTGAATCTGTTTATGGACATAACAAGGCTAAATTTTTCAACTCCATCCCCATCTCTACCCCAAAGTTCCTCCAAACTTTGTCTATTTGCCCTATAAGCTCCTGCAAGGTACAGTAATCCAAAAAAAGCACGCAGTTCTATTTCATCTGTGGGCTTGATGGTTCTGTTGCAGATGTACTTGTCCTTTATAATGTCTATATATTGGTTGGTATATGTGACAATAGAGTCCAGAATGTCATCTGTAAATATACTGTTCCAGCATTCAACTGCAGTTTTTGCATTATGTGCAGTTCCTATTACTGCAGGAAGGTGAGTAATAATGTTTAAAGGTTCCCTACGTTTTTTCTGGAATGGCTTCTTGTTCCATTTAGTATTTTTATCTTTTCCAATATAATATGATCCAACTTCTTCATCCTCACCACTGTCACCATCTTGCTCTGTTTCAGAATCCAGGACACATTCTTCCACCTCATCATGAGAATCAATCTCACTTTCCTCTCCTAAATCCTCATTCAGTGTGAGGTCTCTATCATCTAACAGCATATTTGTTACTTCCTCAACATCAAGTTGTTTGGATAAATTGTACATTTTCCTCTCCATTTCAGCAGATAATCTGAAGCAAGAGAAGGAATATGTTAGGGAACTACTGTATATGCCTGAGCAGCACACTTTCTTTTATAAAATCTCCCTTATTTCTATTAAATATCCTCACATTTTGTGCTATACATTCATAAAACAAGCTAAATAAACTATTGTGATGAATAAAAACATAAAATACCAACCTTACTGAATGTGACGTATTCACATACAATGAGCCTGAGAGATCTGTGCAGCTATATCCTCTCCCCTGAAGCTCTGAAATCCAACTGTGATATCAGATTTCACAGACCTTCAAGAGACAGGAGACTACCTGGAGGGAGGGGGTTTCCTCACAATCTGGTGAGGAAGGAGAAATGAAAGTAAAAGAGAAGCGCCTGTCAAATCAGTTGTATGTGACGGAGGGTTAAAGCCAGGGCACAAGTGCACTGCTGGCTAGGATCAAGGCAGGGGGCACAAATGCTGTCTAGGCTTAAGGCATGGGCACAAGTGCCGGCTAGGCTTAAGGCCTGGGCATAAGTGCAGGCTAGGCTTAAGGCCTGAGCAAAAGTGCAGGCTAGGCTTAAGGCCTGGGCACAAGTGCGGGCTAGGCTTAAGGCATGGGCACAAGTGCAGTGCTGGCTAGAATCAAGGCAGGGGGCACAAGTGCTGGCTAGGCCTAAGGCATGGGCACAAGTGCTGGCTAGGCTTAAGGCATACAGCTAACTCTTTGCACTCTTTGCATAAAGGGTTAGGCACCCATAGGGGTGAAGAGCTAGCTTTCACCCCTCTACTCTGTACTTGGACATTTAGGACTTGATCCTTTGTTGTACAGTGCGGAGCCTCTCCATAACCCCATGCTCCAAGCGACCAGGCACTTCTTGTCTGTCCTCCGTAAATGGGTAATGCCTTCTTCCCCAATTACAGTCGTGCATGCGCATTCAGACGGGACAAGAGCGAAGAGCGTAAAGCTGGCCATATGTGCATAACCAACATGAAGCTGAAGACAAAAACAAACAAACAAGCATTCAAGGGGCTCAAAAGTGCGGGCTAGGCTTAAGGCCTGGGCACAAGTGCGGGCTAGGCTTAAGGCCTGGGCACAAGTGCGGGAAAGGCTTAAGGCCTGGGCACATGTGCGGGCTAGGCTTAAGGCCTGGGCACGAGTGCGGGCTAGGCTTAAGGCCTGGGCACGAGTGCGGGCTAGGCTTAAGGCCTGGGCACAAGTGCGGGCTAGGCTTAAGGCCTGGGCACAAGTGCGGGCTAGGCTTAAGGCCTGGGCACAAGTGCGGGCTAGGCTTAAGGCCTGGGCACAAGTGCGGGCTAGGCTTAAGGCCTGGACACAAGTGCGGGCTAGGCTTAAGGCCTGGGCACAAGTGCGGGCTAGACTTAAGGCCGGGGCACAAGTGCGGGCTAGGCTTAAGGCCTGGGCACAAGTGCGGGCTAGGCTTAAGGCCTGGGCACAAGGGCGGGCTAGGCTTAAGGCAGGGGCACAAGGGCGGGCTTGGCTTAAGGCAGGGGCACAAGGGCGGGCTTGGCTTAAGGCCGGGGCACAAGTGCAGGCTAGGCTTAAGGCCTGGGCACAAGTGCGGGCTAGGCTTAAGGCCTGGGCACAAGTGTGGGCTAGGCTGAAGGCCGGGGCACAAGTGCGGGCTAGTCTTAAGGCCGGGGCACAAGTGCGGGCTAGTCTTAAGGCCGGGGCACAAGTGTGGGCTAGGCTTAAGCTCGGGGCACAAGTGCGGGCTATGCTTAAGGCCGGGGCACCAGTGCGGGCTATGCTTAAGGCCGGGGCACAAGTGCGGGCTAGGCTTAAGGCCGGGGCACAAGTGCGGGCTAGGCTTAAGGTCGGGGCACAAGTGCGGGCTAGGCTTAAGGCCGGGGAAAAAGTGCAGGCTAGGCTTAAGGCCGGGGCACAAGTGCGGGCTTGGCTTAAGGCAGGGGCACAAGGGCGGGCTTGGCTTAAGGCAGGGGCACAAGGGCGGGCTTGGCTTAAGGCAGGGGCACAAGGGCGGGCTTGGCTTAAGGCCGGGGCACAAGTGCAGGCTTGGCTTAAGGCCTGGGCACAAGTGGGGGCTAGGCTTAAGGCCTGGGCACAAGTGCGGGCTAGCCTTAAGGCCTGGGCACAAGTGCAGTGCGGGCTAGGCTTAAGGCCTGGGCACAAGTGCAGTACTGGCTAGGATCAAGGCAGGGGGCACAAATGCTGGCTAGGCTTAAGGCATGGGCACAAGTGCCAGCTAGGCTTAGAGCCTGGGCACAAGTGCAGGCTAGGCTTAAGGCCTGGGCACAAGTGCGGGCTAGGCTTAAGGCCTGGGCACAAGTGCAGTGCGGGCTAGGCTTAAGGCCTGGGCACAAGTGCAGTGCTGGCTAGGATCAAGGCAGGGGGCACAAATGCTGGCTAGGCTTAAGGCATGGGCACAAGTGCCAGCTAGGCTTAGAGCCTGGGCACAAGTGCGGGCTAGGCTTAAGGCCTGGGCACAAGTGCAGTGCGGGCTAGGCTTAAGGCCTGGGCACAAGTGCAGTGCTGGCTAGGATCAAGGCAGGGGGCACAAATGCTGGCTAGGCTTAAGGCATGGGCACAAGTGCCAGCTAGGCTTAGAGCCTGGGCACAAGTGCAGACTAGGCTTAAGGCCAGAGCAAAAGTGCAGGCTAGACTTAAGGCCTGGGCACAAGTGCGGGCTAGGCTTAAGGCATGGGCACAAGTGCATTGCTGGCTAGGATCAAGGCAGGGGGCACAAGTGTTGGCTAGGCTTAATTTCAAAAATACATTTCAAAAACCTGACCTGCACATCCAAACATAGACTGAGTGTGAACAGTTGCTGAACCCAGAGTCGCCAACTCGTACATAGTTAAGTAAATAGGGCAGCACACTGCAGCGCCAAAACATGCAAACTTGAAAACACGAAATTTGAACTGCATTACTGCACTAGAAATATGAAACATGAGAGCTTTTAGCGCATAAAAATGGCCATATTTATGTGTACCTCGTAGCCACTTTACGGCATCTCTCTTATACGAGGTCCTACGCTTGACCTACCTCGCTGAGAATAAACGTCTCCATCTGTATGGGTACATGTGAAATCTCTTCTTGGACTCAAATTCTCTCTCTCTGTGGAGGGGTATTGGACCTACTATAATTAAAACACCTGTGGCTAGGAGGCGGGGAGTGCACGATCAGAAGGCTAAAGAATACATTTCAAAAACCTGACCTGCACATCCAAACATAGACTGAGTGTGAACAGGTGCTGAACCCAGAGTCGCCAACTCGTACATAGTTAAGTAAATAGGGCAGCACACTGCAGCGCCAAAACATGCAAACTTGAAAACACGAAATTTGAACTGCATTACTGCACTAGAAATATGAAAAATGAGAGCTTTTAGCGCATAAAAATGGCCATATTTATGTGTACCTCGTAGCCACTTTACGGCATCTCTCTTATACGAGGTCCTACGCTTGACCTACCTCGCTGAGAATAAACGTCTCCATCTGAATGGGTACATGTGAAACCTCTTCTTGGACTCAAATTCTCTCTCTCTGTGGAGGGGTATTGGACCTACTATAATTAAAACACCTGTGGCTAGGAGGCAGGGAGTGCACGATCAGAAGGCTAAAGAATACATTTCAAAAACCTGACCTGCACATCCAAACATAGACTGAGTGTGAACAGGTGCTGAACCCAGAGTCGCCAACTCGTACATAGTTAAGTAAATAGGGCAGCACACTGCAGCGCCAAAACATGCAAACTTGAAAACACGAAATTTGAACTGCATTACTGCACTAGAAATATGAAAAATGAGAGCTTTTAGCGCATAAAAATGGCCATATTTATGTGTACCTCGTAGCCACTTTACGGCATCTCTCTTATACGAGGTCCTACGCTTGAGCTACCTCGCTGAGAATAAACGTCTCCATCTGAATGGGTACATGTGAAACCTCTTCTTGGACTCAAATTCTCTCTCTCTGTGGAGGGGTATTGGACCTACTATAATTAAAACACCTGTGGCTAGGAGGCGGGGAGTGCACGATCAGAAGGCTAAAGAATACATTTCAAAAACCTGACCTGCACATCCAAACATAGACTGAGTGTGAACAGGTGCTGAACCCAGAGTCGCCAACTCGTACATAGTTAAGTAAATAGGGCAGCACACTGCAGCGCCAAAACATGCAAACTTGAAAACACGAAATTTGAACTGCATTACTGCACTAGAAATATGAAAAGTGAGAGCTTTAAGCGCATAAAAATGGCCATATTTATGTGTACCTCGTAGCCACTTTACGGCATCTCTCTTATACGAGGTCCTACGCTTGACCTACCTCGCTGAGAATAAACGTCTCCATCTGAATGGGTACATGTGAAACCTCTTCTTAGACTCAAATTCTCTCTCTCTGTGGAGGGGTATTGGACCTACTATAATTAAAACACCTGTGGCTAGGGGGCGGGGAGTGCACGATCAGAAGGCTAAAGAATACATTTCAAAAACATGACCTGCACATCCAAACATAATAGACTGAGTGTGAACAGGTGCTGAACCCAGAGTCGCCAACTCGTACATAGTTAAGTAAATAGGGCAGCACACTGCAGCGCCAAAACATGCAAATTTGAAAACACGAAATTTGAACTGCATTACTGCACTAGAAATATGAAAAATGAGAGCTTTTAGCGCATAAAAATGGCCATATTTATGTGTACCTCGTAGCCACTTTACGGCATCTCTCTTATACGAGGTCCTACGCTTGACCTACCTCGCTGAGAATAAACGTCTCCATCTGAATGGGTACATGTGAAACCTCTTCTTGGACTCAAATTCTCTCTCTCTGTGGAGGGGTATTGGACCTACTATAATTAAAACACCTGTGGCTAGGAGGCAGGGAGTGCACGATCAGAAGGCTAAAGAATACATTTCAAAAACCTGACCTGCACATCCAAACATAGACTGAGTGTGAACAGGTGCTGAACCCAGAGTCGCCAACTCGTACATAGTTAAGTAAATAGGGCAGCACACTGCAGCGCCAAAACATGCAAACTTGAAAACACGAAATTTGAACTGCATTACTGCACTAGAAATATGAAAAATGAGAGCTTTTAGCGCATAAAAATGGCCATATTTATGTGTACCTCGTAGCCACTTTACGGCATCTCTCTTATACGAGGTCCTACGCTTGAGCTACCTCGCTGAGAATAAACGTCTCCATCTGAATGGGTACATGTGAAACCTCTTCTTGGACTCAAATTCTCTCTCTCTGTGGAGGGGTATTGGACCTACTATAATTAAAACACCTGTGGCTAGGAGGCGGGGAGTGCACGATCAGAAGGCTAAAGAATACATTTCAAAAACCTGACCTGCACATCCAAACATAGACTGAGTGTGAACAGGTGCTGAACCCAGAGTCGCCAACTCGTACATAGTTAAGTAAATAGGGCAGCACACTGCAGCGCCAAAACATGCAAACTTGAAAACACGAAATTTGAACTGCATTACTGCACTAGAAATATGAAAAGTGAGAGCTTTTAGCGCATAAAAATGGCCATATTTATGTGTACCTCGTAGCCACTTTACGGCATCTCTCTTATACGAGGTCCTACGCTTGACCTACCTCGCTGAGAATAAACGTCTCCATCTGAATGGGTACATGTGAAACCTCTTCTTAGACTCAAATTCTCTCTCTCTGTGGAGGGGTATTGGACCTACTATAATTAAAACACCTGTGGCTAGGAGGCGGGGAGTGCACGATCAGAAGGCTAAAGAATACATTTCAAAAACATGACCTGCACATCCAAACATAATAGACTGAGTGTGAACAGGTGCTGAACCCAGAGTCGCCAACTCGTACATAGTTAAGTAAATAGGGCAGCACACTGCTGCGCCAAAACATGCAAATTTGAAAACACGAAATTTGAACTGCATTACTGCACTAGAAATATGAAAAATGAGAGCTTTTAGCGCATAAAAATGGCCATATTTATGTGTACCTCGTAGCCACTTTACGGCATCTCTCTTATACGAGGTCCTACGCTTGACCTACCTCGCTGAGAATAAACGTCTCCATCTGAATGGGTACATGTGAAACCTCTTCTTGTACTCAAATTCTCTCTCTCTGTGGAGGGGTATTGGACCTACTATAATTAAAACACCTGTGGCTAGGAGGCGGGGAGTGCACGATCAGAAGGCTAAAGAATACATTTCAAAAACCTGACCTGCACATCCAAACATAGACTGAGTGTGAACAGGTGCTGAACCCAGAGTCGCCAACTCGTACATAGTTAAGTAAATAGGGCAGCACACTGCAGCGCCAAAACATGCAAACTTGAAAACACGAAATTTGAACTGCATTACTGCACTAGAAATATGAAAAATGAGAGCTTTTAGCGCATAAAAATGGCCATATTTATGTGTACCTCGTAGCCACTTTACGGCATCTCTCTTATACGAGGTCCTACGCTTGACCTACCTCGCTGAGAATAAACGTCTCCATCTGAATGGGTACATGTGAAACCTCTTCTTGGACTCAAATTCTCTCTCTCTGTGGAGGGGTATTGGACCTACTATAATTAAAACACCTGTGGCTAGGAGGCGGGGAGTGCCCGATCAGAAGGCTAAAGAATACATTTCAATTATAATTTTATATAATTATATAATAATATATATAAATATATAATAATTTTAATTATAGTAGGTCCAATACCCCTCCACAGAGAGAGAGAATTTGAGTCCAAGAAGTGGTTTCACATGTACCCATTCAGATGGAGACGTTTATTCTCAGCGAGGTAGGTCAAGCGTAGGACCTCGTATAAGAGAGATGCCGTAAAGTGGCTACGAGGTACACATAAATATGGCCATTTTTATGCGCTAAAAGCTCTCACTTTTCATATTTCTAGTGCAGTAATGCAGTTCAAATTTCGTGTTTTCAAGTTTGCATGTTTTGGCGCTGCAGTGTGCTGGCTAGGCTTAAGGCACGGGCACAAGTGCTGGCTAGGCTTAAGGTATACAGCTAACTCTTTGCACTCTTTGCATAAAGGGTTAGGCACCCATAGGGGTGAAGAGCTAGCTTTCACCCCTCTACTCTGTACTTGGACATTTAGGACCAGATCCTTCGTTGTACAGTGCGGAGCCTCTCCATAACCCCATGCTCCAAGCGACCAGGCACTTCTTGTCTGTCCTCCGTAAATGGGTAATGCCTTCTTCCCCAATTAGTCGTGCATGCGCATTCAGACGGAAAAAAGAGCGAAGAGCGTAAAGCTGGCCCTATGTGCATAACCAACATGAAGCTGAAGACAAAAACAAACAAACAAGCATTCAAGGGGCTCAAAAGTGCGGGCTAGGCTTAAGGCCGGGGCACAAGTGCGGGCTAGGCTTAAGGCCGGGGCACAAGTGCAGCCTAGGCTTAAGGCCAGGGCACAAGTGCTGGCTAGGCTTAAGGACGGGGCACAAGTGCGGGCTAGGCTTAAGGCCGGGGCACAAGTGCAGTGCGGGCTAGGCTTAAGGCCTGGGCACAAGTGCAGTGCTGGCTAGGATCAAGGCAGGGGGCACAAATGCAGGCTAGGCTTAAGGCCGGGGCACAAGTGCTGGCTAGGCTTAAGGCCTGGGCACAAGTGCGGGCTAGGCTTAAGGCCTGGGCACAAGTGCAGTGCGGGCTAGGCTTAAGGCCTGGGCACAAGTGCAGTGCTGGCTAGGATCAAGGCAGGGGGCACAAATGCTGGCTAGGCTTAAGGCATGGGCTCAAGTGCCAGCTAGGCTTAAGGCCTGGGCACAAGTGCAGGCTAGGCTTAAAGCCTGAGCAAAAGTGCAGGCTAGGCTTAAGGCCTGGGCACATGTGCGGGCTAGGCTTAAGGCATGGGCACAAGTGCAGTGCTGGCTAGGATCAAGGCAGGGGGCACAAGTGCTGGCTAGGCTTAAGGCACGGGCAAAAGTGCTGGCTAGGCTTAAGGCATACAGCTAATTCTTTGCACTCTTTGCATAAAGGGTTAGGCACCCATAGGGGTGAAGAGCTAGCTTTCACCCCTCTACTCTGTACTTGGACATTTAGGACTAGATCCTTTGTTGTACAGTGCGGAGCCTCTCCATAACCCCATGCTCCAAGCGACCAGGCACTTCTTGTCTGTCCTCCGTAAATGGGTAATGCCTTCTTCCAGAATTACAGTCGTGCATGCGCATTCAGACGGGACAAGAGCGAAGAGCGTAAAGCTGGCCCTATGTGCATAACCAACATGAAGCTGAAGACAAAAACAAGCATTCAAGGGGCTCAAAAGTGCGGGCTAGGCTTAAGGCGTGGGCACAAGTGCGGGCTAGGCTTAAGGCCTGGGCACAAGTGCGGGCTAGGCTTAAGGCCTGGGCACAAGTGCGGGCTAGGCTTAATGCCTGAACACAAGTGCGGGCTAGGCTTAAGGACGGGGCACAAGTGCGGGCTAGGCTTAAGGCCGGGGCACAAGTGCGGGCTAGGCTTAAGGCCTGGGCACAAGGGCGGGCTAGGCTTAAGGCCTGGGCACAAGGGCGGGCTAGTCTTAAGGCAGGGGCACAAGGGCGGGCTAGGCTTAAGGCAGTGTCACAAGTGCGGGCTTGGCTTAAGGCAGGGGCACAAGTGCGGGCTAGGCTTAAGGCCTGGGCACAAGTGCGGGCTAGGCTTAAGGCCTGGGCACAAGGGCGGGCTAGGCTTAAGGCCTGGGCACAAGGGCGGGCTAGGATTAAGGCAGGGGCACAAGGGCGGGCTGGGTTTAAGGCAGGGGCACAAGCGCGGGCTTGGCTTAAGGCAGGGGCACAAGGGCGGGCTTGGCTTAAGGCCGGGGCACAAGTGCGGGCTAGGCTTAAGGCCGGGGCACAAGTGCGGGCTAGGCTTAATGCCTGGGCACAAGTGCGGGCTAGGCTTAAGGCCTGGGCAAAAGTGCGGGCTAGGCTTAAAGCCGGGGCACAAGTGCGGGCTAGGCTTAATACCTTGGCACAAGTGCGGGCTAGGCTTAAGGCCTGGGCACAAGTGCAGGCTAGGCTTAAGGCCTGGGCACAAGGGCGGGCTAGGCTTAAGGCAGGGGCACAAGGGCGGGCTTGGCTTAAGGCAAGGGCACAAGGGCGGGCTTGGCTTAAGGCAGGGGCACAAGGGCGGGCTTGGCTTAAGGCAGGGGCACAAGGGCGGGCTTGGCTAAAGGCCGGGGCACAAGTGCGGGCTAGGCTTAAGGCCTGGGCACAAGTGCTGGCTAGGCCTAAGGCCTGGGCACAAGTGCGGGCTAGGCTTAAGGCCTGGGCACAAGTGCGGGCTAGGCTTAAGGCCTGGGCACAAGTGTGGGCTAGGCTTAAGGCCGGGCACAAGTGCGGGCTAGGCTTAAGGCCGGGGCACAAGTGCAGTGCTGACTAGGATCCAGGCAGGGGGCACAAGTGCTGGCTAGGCTTAAGGCATGGGCACAAGTGCTGGCTAGGCTTAAGGCATACAGCTAACTCTTTGCACTCTTTGCATAATGGGTTAGGCACCCATAGGGGTGAAGAGCTAGCTTTCACCCCTCTACTCTGTACTTGGACATTTAGGACTAGATCCTTTGTTGTACAGTGCGGAGCCTCTCCAGAACCCCATGCTCCAAGCGACCAGGCAATTCTTGTCTGTCCTCCGTAAATGGGTAATGCCTTCTTCCCCAATTACAGTCGTGCATGCGCATTCAGATGGGACAAGAGCGAAGAGCGTAAAGCTGGCCCTATGTGCATAACCAACATGAAGCTGAAAACAAAAACAAACAAACAATCATTCAAGGGGCTCATAAGTGCGGGCTAGGCTTAAGGCCGGGGCACAAGTGCGGGCTAGGCTTAAGGCCGGGGCACAAGTGCGGGCTAGGCTTAAGGCCGGGGCACAAGTGCGGGCTAGGCTTAAGGCCGGGGCACAAGTGCGGGCTAGGCTTAAGGCCGGGGCACAAGTGCGGGATGGGCTTAAGGCCGGGGCACAAGTGCGGGCTAGGCTTAAGGCCGGGGCACAAGTGTGGGCTAGGCTTAAGGCCGGGGCACAAGTGCGGGCTAGGCTTAAGGCCGGGGCACAAGTGTGGGCTAGGCTTAAGGCCGGGGCACACGTGCGGGCTAGGCTTAAGGCCGGGGCACAAGTGCGGGCTAGGCTTAAGGCCGGGGCACAAGTGCGGGCTAGGCTTAAGGCCGGGGAACAGGTGCGGGCTAGGCTTAAGGCCGGGGCACAGGTGCGGGCTAGGCTTAAGGCCGGGGCACAAGTGCGGGCTAGGCTTAAGGCCGGGGCACAAGTGCGGGCTAGGCTTAAGACCGGGGCACAAGTGCGGGCTAGGCTTAAGGCCGGGGCACAAGTGCGGGCAAGGCTTAAGGCCGGGGCACAAGTGCGGGCTAGGCTTAAGGCCGGGGCACAAGTGCGGGCTAGGCTTAAGGTCGGGGCACAAGTGCGGGCTAGGCTTAAGGCCTGGGCACAAGTGCGGGCTAGGCTTAAGGCCGGGGCACAAGTGCGGGCTAGGCTTAAGGCCTGGGCACAAGTGCGGGCTAGGCTTAAGGCCGGGGCACAAGTGCGGGCTAGGCTTAATGCCGGGGCACAGGTGCGGGCTAGGCTTAAGGCCGGGGCACAAGTGTGGGCTAGGCATAAGGCCGAGGCACAAGTGCGGGCTAGGCTTAAGGCCGGGGCACAAGTGCGGGCTAGGCTTAAGGCCGGGGCACAAGTGCGGGCTAGGCTTAAGGCTGGGGCACAAGTGCGGGCTAGGCTTAAGGCCTGGGCACAAGTGCAGTGCTGGCTAGGATCAAGGCAGGGGGCACAAATGCTGGCTAGGCTTAAGGCATGGGCACAAGTGCCAGCTAGGCTTAAGGCCTGGGCACAAGTGCAGGCTAGGCTTAAGGCCTGAGCAAAAGTGCAGGCTAGGCTTAAGGCCTGGGCACAAGTGAGGGCTAGGCTTAAGGCATGGGCACAAGTGCAGTGCTGGCTAGGATCAAGGCAGGGGGCACAAGTGCTGGCTAGGCTTAAGGCATGGGCACAAGTGCTGGCTAGGCTTAAGGCATACAGCTAACTCTTTGCACTCTTTGCATAAAGGGTTAGGCACCCATAGGGGTGAAGAGCTAGCTTTCACTCCTCTACTCTGTACTTGGACATTTAGGACTAGATCCTTTGTTGTACAGTGCGGAGCCTCTCCATAACCCCATGCTCCAAGCGACCAGGCACTTCTTGTCTGTCCTCCGTAAATGGGTAATGCCTTCTTCCCCAATTACAGTCGTGCATGCGCATTCAGACGGGACAAGAGCGAAGAGCGTAAAGCTGGCCCTATGTGCATAACCAACATGAAGCTGAAGACAAAAACAAACAAACAAGCATTCAAGGGCCTCAAAAGTGCGGGCTAGGCTTAAGGCCGGGGCACAAGTGCGGGCTAGGCTTAAGGCCTGGGCACAAGTGCGGGCTAGGCTTAAGGCCTGGGCACAAGTGCGGGCTAGGCTTAAGGCCTGGGCACAAGTGCGGGCTAGGCTTAAGGCCTGGGCACAAGTGCGGGCTAGGCTTAAGGCCGGGGCACAAGTGCGGGCTAGGCTTAAGGCCGGGGCACAAGTGCGGGCTAGGCTTAAGGCCTGGGCACAAGGGCGGGCTAGCCTTAAGGCCTGGGCACAAAAGCGGGCTAGCCTTAAGGCCTGGGCACAAAAGCGGGCTAGGCTTAAGGCCTGGGCACAAGGGCGGGCTAGGCTTAAGGCAGGGGCACAAGGGCGGGCTTGGCTTAAGGCAGGGGCACAAGTGCGGGCTTGGCTTAAGGCAGGGGCACAAGTGCGGCTAGGCTTAAGGCCGGGGCACAAGTGCTGGCTAGGCTTAAGGCCTGGGCACAAGTGCGGGCTAGGCTTAAGGCCTGGGCACAAGTGCGGGCTAGGCTTAAGGCCGGGGCACCAGTGCGGGCTAGGCTTAATGCCTGGGCACAAGTGCGGGCTAGGCTTAAGGCCTGGGCACAAGTGCGGGCTAGGTTTAAGGCCTGGGCACAAGGGCGGGCTAGGCTTAAGGCAGGGGCACAAGGGCGGGCTTGGCTTAAGGCAGGGGCACAAGGGCGGGCTTGGCTTAAGGCAGGGGCACAAGGGCGGGCTTGGCTTAAGGCAGGGGCACAAGGGCGGGCTTGGCTTAAGGCCGGGGCACCAGTGCGGGCTAGGCTTAAGGCCTGGGCACAAGTGCGGGCTAGGCCTAAGGCCTGGGCACAAGTGCGGGCTAGGCTTAAGGCCTGGGCACAAGTGTGGGCTAGGCTTAAGGCCGGGGCACAAGTGCGGGCTAGGCTTAAGGCCGGGGCACAAGTGCAGTGCTGGCTAGGATCAAGGCAGGGGGCACAAGTGCTGGCTAGGCTTAAGGCATGGGCACAAGTGCTGGCTAGGCTTAAGGCATACAGCTAACTCTTTGCACTCTTTGCATAAAGGGTTAGGCACCCATAGGGGTGAAGAGCTAGCTTTCACCCCTCTACTCTGTACTTGGACATTTAGGACTAGATCCTTTGTTGTACAGTGCGGAGCCTCTCCATAACCCCATGCTCCAAGCGACCAGGCAATTCTTGTCTGTCCTCCGTAAATGGGTAATGCCTTCTTCCCCAATTACAGTCGTGCATGCGCATTCAGACGGGACAAGAGCGAAGAGCGTAAAGCTGGCCCTATGTGCATAACCAACATGAAGCCGAAGACAAAAACAAACAAACAAGCATTCAAGGGGCTCAAAGGTGCGGGCTAGGCTTAATGCCTGGGCACAAGTGCGGGCTAGGCTTAAGGCCTGGGCACAAGTGCGGGCTAGGCTTAAGGCCGGGGCACAAGTGCGGGCTTGGCTTGAGGCAGGGGCACAAGTGCGGGCTAGGCTTAAGGCCGGGGCACCAGTGCGGGCTTGACTTAAGGCAGGGGCACAAGTGCGGGCTTGGCTTAAGGCAGGGGCACAAGTGCGGCTAGGCTTAAGGCCGGGGCACAAGTGCGGGCTAGGCTTAAGGCCTGGGCACAAGTGCGGGCTAGGCTTAAGGCCTGGGCACAAGTGCGGGCTAGGCTTAAGGCCGGGGCACCAGTGCGGGCTAGGCTTAAGGCCTGGGCACAAGGGCGGGCTAGGCTTAAGGCAGGGGCACAAGGGCGGGCTTGGCTTAAGGCAGGGGCACAAGGGCGGGCTTGGCTTAAGGCAGGGGCACAAGGGCGGGCTTGGCTTAAGGCAGGGGCACAAGGGCGGGCTTGGCTTAAGGCCGGGGCACAAGTGCGGGCTAGGCTTAAGGCCTGGGCACAAGTGCGGGCTAGGCCTAAGGCCTGGGCACAAGTGCGGGCTAGGCTTAAGGCCTGGGCACAAGTGTGGGCTAGGCTTAAGGCCGGGGCACAAGTGCGGGCTAGGCTTAAGGCAGGGGCACAAGGGCGGGCTTGGCTTAAGGCAGGGGCACAAGGGCGGGCTTGGCTTAAGGCAGGGGCACAAGGGCGGGCTTGGCTTAAGGCAGGGGCACAAGGGCGGGCTTGGCTTAAGGCCGGGGCACAAGTGCGGGCTAGGCTTAAGGCCTGGGCACAAGTGCGGGCTAGGCCTAAGGCCTGGGCACAAGTGCGGGCTAGGCTTAAGGCCTGGGCACAAGTGTGGGCTAGGCTTAAGGCCGGGGCACAAGTGCGGGCTAGGCTTAAGGCCGGGGCACAAGTGCAGTGCTGGCTAGGATCAAGGCAGGGGGCACAAGTGCTGGCTAGGCTTAAGGCATGGGCACAAGTGCTGGCTAGGCTTAAGGCATACAGCTAACTCTTTGCACTCTTTGCATAAAGGGTTAGGCACCCATAGGGGTGAAGAGCTAGCTTTCACCCCTCTACTCTGTACTTGGACATTTAGGACTAGATCCTTTGTTGTACAGTGCGGAGCCTCTCCATAACCCCATGCTCCAAGCGACCAGGCAATTCTTGTCTGTCCTCCGTAAATGGGTAATGCCTTCTTCCCCAATTACAGTCGTGCATGCGCATTCAGACGGGACAAGAGCGAAGAGCGTAAAGCTGGCCCTATGTGCATAACCAACATGAAGCCGAAGACAAAAACAAACAAACAAGCATTCAAGGGGCTCAAAGGTGCGGGCTAGGCTTAATGCCTGGGCACAAGTGCGGGCTAGGCTTAAGGCCTGGGCACAAGTGCGGGCTAGGCTTAAGGCCGGGGCACAAGTGCGGGCTAGGCTTAAGGCCGGGGCACAAGTGCGGGCTAGGCTTAAGGCCGGGGCACAAGTGCGGGCTAGGCTTAAGGCCGGGGCACAAGTGCGGGCTAGGCTTAAGTCCGGGGCACAAGTGCGGGCTAGGCTTAAGGCCGGGGCACAAGTGCGGGCTAGGCTTAAGGCCGGGGCAAAAGTGCGGGCTAGGCTTAAGGCCGGGGCACAAGTGCGGGCTAGGCTTAAGGCCGGGGCACAAGTGCGGGCTAGGCTTAAGGCCGGGGCACAAGTGCGGGCTAGGCTTAAGGCCGGGGCACAGGTGCGGGCTAGGCTTAAGGCCGGGGCACAGGTGCGGGCTAGGCTTAAGGCCGGGGCACAGGTGCGGGCTAGGCTTAAGGCCGGGGCACAGGTGCGGGCTAGGCTTAAGGCCGGGGCACAGGTGCGGGCTAGGCTTAAGGCCGGGACACAGGTGCGGGCTAGGCTTAAGGCCGGGGCACAGGTGCGGGCTAGGCTTAAGGCCGGGGCACAGGTGCTGGCTAGGCTTAAGGCCGGGGCACAGGTGCGGGCTAGGCTTAAGGCCGGGGCACAGGTGCGAGCTAGGCTTAAGGCCAGGGCACAGGTGCGGGCTAGGCTTAAGGCCGGGGCACAGGTGCGGGCTAGGCTTAAGGCCGGGGCACAAGTGCGGGCTAGGCTTAAGGCCGGGGCACAAGTGCTGGCTAGGCTTAAGGCCGGGCACAAGTGCGGGCTAGGCTTAAGGCCGGGGCACAAGTGCGGGCTAGGCTTAAGGCCGGGGCACAAGTGCGGGCTAGGCTTAAGGCCGGGGCACAAGTGCGGGCTAGGCTTAAGGCCGGGGCACAAGTGCGGGCTAGGCTTAAGTCCGGGGCACAAGTGCGGGCTAGGCTTAAGGCCGGGGCACAAGTGCGGGCTAGGCTTAAGGCCGGGGCACAAGTGCGGGCTAGGCTTAAGGCCGGGGCACAAGTGCGGGCTAGGCTTAAGGCCGGGGCACAAGTGCGGGCTAGGCTTAAGGCCGGGGCACAAGTGCGGACTAGGCTTAAGGCCGGGGCACAAGTGCGGGCTAGGCTTAAGGCCGGGGCACAAGTGCGGGCTAGGCTGAAGGCCGGGGCACAAGTGCGGGCTAGGCTGAAGGCCGGGGCACAAGTGTGGGCTAGGCTTAAGGCCGGGGCACAAGTGCGGGCTAGGCTTAAGGCCGGGGTACAAGTGCAGTGCTGGCTAGGATCAAGGCAGGGTTCACAAGTGCTGGCTAGGCTTAAGGCATGGGCACAAGTGCTGGCTAGGCTTAAGGCATACAGCTAACTCTTTGCACTCTTTGCATAAAGGGTTAGGCACCCATAGGGGTGAAGAGCTAGCTTTCACCCCTCTACTCTGTACTTGGACATTTAGGACTAGATCCTTTGTTGTACAGTGCGGAGCCTCTCCATAACCCCATGCTCCAAGCGACCAGGCAATTCTTGTCTGTCCTCCATAAATGGGTAATGCCTTCTTCCCCAATTACAGTCGTGCATGCGCATTCAGACGGGACAAGAGCGAAGAGCGTAAAGCTTGCCCTATGTGCATAACCAACATGAAGCTGAAGACAAAAACAAACAAACAAGCATTCAAGGGGCTCAAGTGCGGGCTAGGCTCAAGGCCTGGGCACAAGTGCGGGCTAGGCTTAAGGCCTGGGCACAAGTGCGGGCTAGGCTTAAGGCCTGGGCACAAGTGCGGGCTAGGCTTAAGGCCGGGGCACAAGTGCGGGCTAGGCTTAAGGCCGGGGCACAAGTGCGGGCTAGGCTTAAGGCCGGGGAACAAGTGCGGGCTAGGCTTAAGGCCGGGGCACAAGTGCGGGCTAGGCTGAAGGCCGGGGCACAAGTGCGGGCTAGGCTTAAGGCCGGGGCACAAGTGCGGGCTAGGCTGAAGGCCGGGGCACAAGTGCGGGCTAGGCTGAAGGCCGGGGCACAAGTGCGGGCTAGGCTTAAGGCCGGGGCACAAGTGCGGGCTAGGCTTAAGGCCGGGGCACAAGTGCGGGCTAGGCTTAAGGCCGGGGCACAAGTGCGGGCTAGGCTTAAGGCCGGGGCACAAGTGTGGGCTAGCCTTAAGGCCGGGGCACAAGTGCGAGCTAGGCTTAAGGCCGGGGCACAAGTGCGGGCTAGGCTTAAGGCCGGGGCACAGGTGCGGGCTCTTCCTGAGCATAACCCTTCCACTTAACCAGATACTGGAGTTTCCGTCTTGAAACACGAGAATCCAAAATCTTCCCCACAATATACTCCAACTCCCCCTCCACCAAAACCAGGGCAGGAGGATCAACAGATGGATCCATAGGTGCCATGTATCTCCGCAACAATGACCTATTGGATACGTTATGGATGGAAAAAGAATCTGGAAGGGTCAAACGAAAAGACACAGGATTAAGAACCTCAGAAATCCTATACGGACCAATGAAATGAGGTTTAAACTTAGGAGAGGAAACCTTCATAGGAATATGACGAGAAGACAACCAAACCAAATCCCCAACACGAAGTCGGGGACCCACACAGCGTCTGCGATTAGCGAAACGTTGAGCCTTCTCCTGGGACAAGGTCAAATTGTCCACCACATGAGTCCAAATCTGCTGCAACCTGTCCACCACAGTATCCACACCAGGACAGTCCGAAGACTCAACCTGCCCTGAAGAGAAACGAGGATGGAACCCAGAGTTGCAGAAAAACGGCGAAACCAAGGTAGCCGAGCTGGCCTGATTGTTAAGGGCGAACTCAGCCAAAGGCAAAAAGGACGCCCAGTCATCCTGATCAGCAGAAACAAAGCACCTCAGATATGTTTCCAAGGTCTGATTGGTTCGTTCAGTCTGGCCATTAGTCTGAGGATGGAAAGCCGAGGAAAAAGACAAGTCAATGCCCATCCTAGCACAAAAGGCTCGCCAAAACCTCGAAACAAACTGGGAACCTCTGTCAGAAACGATATTCTCTGGAATGCCATGTAAACGAACCACATGCTGGAAGAACAATGGCACCAAATCAGAGGAGGAAGGTAATTTAGACAAGGGCACCAAATGGACCATCTTAGAGAAGCGATCACAAACCACCCAAATGACTGACATTTTTTGAGAGACGGGAAGATCTGAAATAAAATCCATAGAGATATGTGTCCAAGGCCTCTTCGGGACCGGGAAGGGCAAAAGCAACCCACTGGCACGAGAACAGCAGGGCTTAGCCCGAGCACAAATCCCATAGGACTGCACAAAAGAACGCACATCCCGCGACAGAGATGGCCACCAAAAGGATCTAGCCACCAACTCTCTGGTACCAAAGATTCCAGGATGACCAGCCAACACCGAACAATGAACCTCAGAGATAACTTTATTTGACCATCTATCAGGGACAAACAGTTTCTCCGCTGGGCAACGATCAGGTTTATTAGCCTGAAATTTTTGCAGCACCCGCCGCAAATCAGGGGAGATGGCAGACACAATTACTCCCTCTTTGAGAATACCCGCCGGCTCAGATAAACCCGGAGAGTCGGGCACAAAACTCCTAGACAGGGCATCCACCTTCACATTTTTAGAGCCCGGAAGGTACGAAACCACAAAATTAAAACGGGCAAAAAACAGCGATTAACGAGCCTGTCTAGGA
The DNA here is from genome assembly GCF_032444005.1 of Ranitomeya imitator. NCBI lineage: Eukaryota > Metazoa > Chordata > Amphibia > Anura > Dendrobatidae > Ranitomeya > Ranitomeya imitator. The sequence goes on from NC_091283.1 coordinate 663,433,556, forward strand.
TTCAACCGCTTGGCAGACTCGAGATAAGTCAAGTTCTTATGATCAGTCAAGACCACCACGCGATGCTTAGCTCCTTCAAGCCAATGACGCCACTCCTCGAATGCCCACTTCATGGCCAGCAACTCTCGATTGCCAACATCATAATTTCACTCAGCAGGTGAAAACTTCCTGGAAAAGAAGGCGCATGGTTTCATCACCGAGCAATCAGAACTTCTCTGCGACAAAACAGCCCCTGCTCCAATCTCAGAAGCATCAACCTCGACCTGGAATGGAAGCGAAACATCTGGTTGACACAACACAGGGGCAGAAGAAAAACAACGCTTCAACACTTGAAAAGCTTCCACAGCAGCAGAAGACCAATTGACCACATCAGCACCTTTCTTGGTCAAATCGGTCAATGGTTTAGCAATACTAGAAAAATTGCAGATGAAGCGACAATAAAAATGAGCAAAGCCCAGGAACTTTTGCAGACTTTTCAGAGATGTCGGCTGAGTCCAATCATGGATGGCTTGGACCTTAACAGGATCCATCTCGATAGTAGAAGGGGAAAAAATGAACCCCAAAAATGAAACCTTCTGAACACCAAAGAGACACTTTGATCCCTTCACAAACAAAGAATTAGCACGCAGGACCTGAAACACCGTTCTGACCTGCTTCACATGTGACTCCCAATCATCCGAGAAGATCAAAATATCATCCAAGTATACAATCAGGAATTTATCCAGGTACTCTCGGAAGATGTCATGCATAAAGGACTGAAACACTGATGGAGCATTGGCAAGTCCGAATGGCATCACTAGGTACTCAAAAAGGCCCTCGGGCGTATTAAATGCAGTTTTCCATTCATCGCCTCGCTTAACCCCTCTGTGACCTTAGACGTACTATCCCGTCGAGGTGCCCTGGGCTTATCTGACCCTGGACGGGATAGTACGTCATAGCCGATCGGCCGCGCTCACGGGGGGAGCGCGGCCGATCGCGGCCGGGTGTCAGCTGCTTATCGCAGCTGACATCCGGCACTATGTGCCAGGAGCGGTCACGGACCGCCCCCGGCACATTAACCCCTGGCACACCGCGATCAAAGATGATCGCGATGTGCCGGCGGTGCAGGGAAGCACCGCGCAGGGAGGGGGCTCCCTGCGGGCTTCCCTGAGTCCCCCGCAGCAACGCGATGTGATCGCGTTGCTGCGAGGGTCTCCTCACCTCCCTCCCTGCTCGAGCCCCGGATCCAAGATGGCCGCGGATCCGGGTCCTGCAGGGAGGGAGGTGGCTTCACAGAGCCTGCTTAGAGCAGGCACTGTGAAGGCTGCAGCGCTGCATGTCAGATCAGTGATCTGACAGAGTGCTGTGCAAACTGTCAGATCACTGATCTGTGATGTCCCCCCCTGGGACAAAGTAAAAAAGTAAAAAAAAATTTTTCCAAATGTGTAAAAAAAATAAAAAAAAATATTCCAAAATAATGAAAAAAAAAAAATATATATTATTCCCATAAATACATTTCTTCATCTAAATAAAAAAAAAAAACCAATAAAAGTACACATATTTAGTATCGCCGCGTCCGTAACGACCCGACCTATAAAACTGTCCCACTAGTTAACCCCTTCAGTAAACACCGTAAGAAAAAAAAAAAAAAAACGAGGCAAAAAACAACGCTTTATTATCATACCGCCGAACAAAAAGTGGAATAACACGCGATCAAAAGGACAGATATAAATAACCATGGTACCGCTGAAAGCGTCATACTGTCCCGCAAAAAAAGAGCTGCCATACAGCATCATCAGCAAAAAAATAAAAAAGTTATAGTCCTGAGAATAAAGCGATGCAAAAATAATTATTTTTTCTGTAAAATAGTTTTTATCGTATAAAAGCACCAAACCATAAAAAAATGATATAAATGAGGTATCGCTGTAATCGTACTGACCCGAAGAATAAAACTGATTTATCAATTTTACCAAACGCGGAACGGTATAAACGCCTCCCCCAATAGAAATTCATGAATAGCTGGCTTTTGGTCATTCTTCCTCACAAAAATCGGAATAAAAAGCGATAAAAAAATGTCACGTGCCCAAAAATGTTTTCAATAAAAACGTCAACTCGTCCCGCAAAAAACAAGACCTCACATGACTCTGTGGACCAAAATATGGAAAAATTATAGCTCTCAAAATGTGGTATTGCAAAAAATATTTTTTGCAATAAAAAGGGTCTTTCAGTGTGTGACGGCTGCCAATCATAAAAATCCGCTAAAAAACTCGCTATAAAAGTAAATCAAACCCCCCTTCATCACCCCCTTAGTTAGGGAAAAATAAAAAAAAATGTATTTATTTCCATTTTCCCATTAGGGCTAGGGTTAGGGCTAGGGTTAGGGCTAGGGTTAGGGCTAGGGTTAGGGCTAGGACTAGGGTTAGGGCTAGGGTTAGGGCTAGGGCTAGGGTTAGGGTTAGGGCTAGGGTTAGGGCTAGGGTTAGGGCTAGGGTTAGGGCTAGGGTTAGGGCTAGGGTTAGGGTTAGGGTTGGGGCTACAGTTAGGGTTGGGGCTAAAGTTAGGGTTAGGGTTTAGATTACATTTACAGTTGGGAATAGGGTTGGGATTAGGGTTAGGGGTGTGTCAGGGTTAGAGGTGTGGTTAGGGTTACCGTTGGAATTAGGGTTAGGGGTGTGTTTAGATTAGGGTTTCAGTTATAATTGGGGGGTTTCCACTGTTTCGGCACATCAGGGGCTCTCCAAACACGACATGGCGTCCGATCTCAATTCCAGCCAATTCTGCGTTGAAAAAGTAAAACAGTGCTCCTTCCCTTCCGAGCTCTCCTGTGTGCCCAAACAGGGGTTTACCCCAACATATGGGGTATCAGCGTACTCAGGACAAATTGGACAACAACTTTTGTGGACCAATTTCTCCTGTTACCCTTGGGAAAATACAAAACTGGGGGCTAAAAAATAATTTTTGTGGGAAAACAAAAAGATTTTTTATTTTCACGGCTCTGCGTTATAAACTGTAGTGAAACACTTGGGGGTTCAAAGTTCTCACAACACATCTAGATAAGTTCATTGAGGGGTCTAGTTTCCAATATGGGGTCACTTGTGGGGGGTTTCTACTGTTTAGGTACATTAGGGGCTCTGCAAACGCAATGTGACGCCTGCAGACCAATCCATCTAAGTCTGCATTCCAAATGATGCTCCTTCCCTTCCGAGCCCTCCCATGCGCCCAAACGGTGGTTCCCCCCCACATATCGGGTATCAGCGTACTCAGGACAAATTGGACAACAACATTTAGGGTCCAATTTCTCCTGCTAACCTTGGAAAAATACAAAACTGGGGGCTAAAATATAATTTTTGTGGAAAAAAAAATATTTTTTATTTGCATGGCTCTGCGTTATAAACTGTAGTGAAATACTTGGGGGTTCAAAGCTCTCACAACACATCAAGATGAGTTCCTTAGGGGGTCTACTTTCCAAAATGGTGTCACTTGTGGGGGGTTTCTACTGTTTAGGTACATTAGGGGCTCTGCAAACGCAATGTGACGCCTGCAGACCATTCCATCTAAGTCTGCATTCCAAATGGCGCTCCTTCCCTTCCGAACCCTCCCATGCGCCCAAACGGTGGTTCCCCCCCACATATGGGGTATCAGCGTACTCAGGACAAATTGGACAACAACTTTTGGGGTCCAATTTCTCCTGTTACCCTAGGGAAAATACAAAACTGGGGGCTAAAAAATAATTTTTGTGGGAAAAAAATTTGTTTTATTTTTATGGCTCTGCATTATAAACTTCTGTGAAGCCCTTGGTGGGTCAAAGTGCTCACCACACATCCAGATAAGTTCCTTAGGGGGTCTACTTTCCAAAATGGTGTCACTTGTGGGGGGTTTCAATGTTTAGGCACATCAGTGGCTCTCCAAACGCAACATGGCGTCCCATCTCAATTCCTGTCAATTTTGCATTGAAAAGTCAAACGGCGCTCCTTCCCTTCCGAGCTCTCCCATGCGCCCAAACAGTGGTTTACTGCCACATATGGGGTATCACCGTACTCGGGACAAATTGGACAACAACTTTTGAGGTCCAATTTCTTCTCTTACCCTTGGAAAAATAAAAAATTGGGGGCAAAAATATAATTTTTGTGAAAAAATATGATTTTTTATTTTTACGGTTCTGCATTATAAACTTCTGTGAAGCACTTGGTGGGTCAAAGTGCTCACCACACCTCTAGATAAGTTCCTTAGGGGGTCTACTTTCCAAAATGGTATCACTTGTGGGGGGTTTCAATGTTTAGGCACATCAGTGGCTCTCCAAACGCAACATGGCGTCCCATCTCAATTTCTGTCAATTTTGCATTGAAAAGTCAAACTGCGCTCCTTCCCTTCCGAGCTCTCCCATGCGCCCAAACAGTGGTTTACTGCCACATATGGGGTATCAGCGTACTCAGGACAAATTGGACAACAACTTTATTGGTCCAATTTCTCCTGTTACCCTTGGTAAAATAAAACAAATTGGAGCTGAAGTAAATTTTTTGTGTAAAAAAGTTAAATGTTCATTTTTATTTAAACATTCCAAAAATTCCTATTAAACACCTGAAGGGTTAATAAACTTCTTGAATGTGGTTTTGAGCACCTTGAGGGGTGCAGTTTTTAGAATGGTGTCACACTTGGGCATTTTCTATCATATAGACCCCTCAAAATGACTTCAAATGAGACGTGGTCCCTAAAAAAAAATGGTGTTGTAAAAATGAGAAATTGCTGGTCAACTTTTAACCCTTATAACTCCCTAACAAAAAAAAAAATTGGTTCCAAAATTATGCTGATGTAAAGGAGACATGTGGGAAATGTTACTTATTAAGTATTTTGTGTGACATATCTCTGTGATTTAATTGCATAAAAATTCAAAGTTTGAAAATTGCGAAATTTTCAAAATTTTCGCCAAATTTCCGTTTTTTTCACAAATAAACGCAGGTACTATCAAAGAAATTTTACCACTATCATGAAGTACAATATGTCACGAGAAAACAATGTCAGAATCACCAGGATCCGTTGAAGCGTTTCGGAGTTATAACCTCATAAAGGGACAGTGGTCAGAATTGTAAAAATTGGCCTGGTCATTAACGTGCAAACCACCCTTGGGGGTAAAGGGGTTAATACGCACAAGATTATACGCACCACGAAGATCTATCTTGGTGAACCAACTAGCCCCCTTAATCCGAGCAAACAAATCAGATAACAGCGGCAAGGGGTACTGAAATTTAACCATGATCTTATTTAGAAGGCGGTAATCTATACAAGGTCTCAGCGCACCATCCTTCTTGGCCACAAAAAAGAACCCCGCTCCTAATGGCGACGATGACGGGCGAATATGCCCCTTCTCCAAGGACTCCTTCACGTAACTCCGCATAGCGGCGTGCTCAGGCACAGATAAATTAAACAGTCGACCTTTTGGGAATTTACTACCAGGAATCAAATCGATAGCACAATCACAATCCCTATGCGGAGGTAGGGTATCGGACTTGGGCTCATCAAATACATCCCGGTAATCAGACAAGAACTCTGGAACCTCAGAAGGGGTGGATGACGAAATAGACAGAAATGGGACATCACCATGTACCCCCTGACAACCCCAGCTGGACACAGACATGGATTTCCAATCTAACACTGGATTATGGACTTGTAGCCATGGCAACCCCAACACGACCACATCATGCAGATTATGCAACACCAGAAAGCGAATAACCTCCTGATGTGCAGGAGCCATGCACATGGTCAGCTGGGTCCAGTACTGAGGCTTATTCTTGGCCAAAGGCGTAGCATCAATTCCTCTCAATGGAATAGGACACTGCAAGGGCTCCAAGAAAAACCCACAACGCCTAGCATACTCCAAGTCCATCAAATTCAGGGCAGCGCCTGAATCCACAAATGCCATGACAGAATAAGATGACAAAGAGCAGATCAAGGTAACGGACAAAAGAAATTTTGACTGTACCGTATCAATGGTGGCAGACCTAGCGAACCGCTTAATGCGCTTAGGACAATCAGAGATAGCATGAGTGGAATCACCACAGTAGAAACACAGCCCATTCTGACGTCTGTGTTCTTGCCGTTCAACTCTGGTCAAAGTCCTATCGCACTGCATAGGCTCAGGTTTATGCTCAGATAATACCACCAAATGGTGCACAGATTTACGCTCACGCAAGCGTCGACCGATCTGAATGGCCAAAGACATAGACTCATTCAGACCAGCAGGCATAGGAAATCCCACCATGACATCCTTAAGGGCTTCAGAGATGCCCTTTCTGAAAGTAGCTGCGAGCGCACCTTCATTCCATTGAGTGAGTACGGACCACTTTCTAAATTTCTGACAAGATACCTCTATCTCATCCTGACCCTGACACAGAGCCAGCAAATTTTTCTCTGCCTGATCCACTGAATTAGGTTCATCGTACAGCAATCCGAGCGCCAGGAAAAATGCATCAATATTACTTAATGCAGGATCTCCTGGCGCAAGAGAAAATGCCCAGTCCTGAGGGTCGCCACGTAAAAAAGAAATAATGATCCTAACTTGTTGAACTGGGTCACCAGAGGAGCGAGGTTTCAAAGCCAGAAATAGTTTACAATTATTTTTGAAACTCAGAAATTTAGTTCTATCTCCAAAAAACAAATCAGGAATAGGAATTCTTGGTTCTAACATAGAATTCTGAACCACAAAGTCTTGAATATTTTGTACTCTTGCCGTGAGCTGATCCACACATGAAGACAGACCTTTAATATCCATCGCTACACCTGTGTCCTGAACCACCCAAATGTCTATGGGAAAAAAAAGGCAAAACACAGTGCAGAGAAAAAAAAATGGTATCAGAACTTCTTTTTTCCCTCTATTGAGAATCATTAGTACTTCCGGCCTCCAGTACTGTTATGATAAGGTAATTCAGTACCACAATGGACATAGAAGTCAGAGCATATACAGTGACCTGACAATAACCCAAAAACAAAGAACGAGCTCTGAGTCGTGGGAACTCTGCTGACCGCAATCCCTAATCCTCTCCAACCACACTAGAGGCAGCCGTGGATTGCGCCTAACGCTCCCTATGCAACTCGGCACAGCCTGAGAAACTAGCTAGCCTGAAGATAGAAAATAAGCCTACCTTGCCTCAGAGAAATACCCCAAAGGAAAAGGCAGCCCCCACATATAATGACTGAGTTAAGATGAAAAGACAAACGTAGAGATGAAATAGATTTAGCAAAGTGAGGCCCGACTTTCTGAACAGAGCGAGGATAGGAAAGGTAACTTTGTGGTCAACACAAAACCCTACAAACAACCACGCAAAGGGGGCAAAAAGACCCTCCGTACCGACTAACGGCACGGAGGTACACCCTCTGCGTCCCAGAGCTTCCAGCAAGCAAGAAAAACCAAACAAGCTGGACAGAAAAACAGCAAACAAAAAAAAAACACAAGAGCAACTTAGCTATGCAGAGCAGCAGGCCACAGGAACGATCCAGGAGGAAGCAAGTCCAATACTAGAACATTGACTGGAGGCCAGGATCAAAGCACTAGGTGGAGTTAAATAGAGCAGCACCTAACGACTTCACCACATCACCTGAGGAAGGAAACTCAGAAGCCGCAGTACCACTTTCCTCCACCAACGGAAGCTCATAGAGAGAATCAGCCGGCACCCCGGCCTTAAGCCTAGCCCGCACTTGTGCCCCGGCCTTAAGCCTAGCCTGGGCACAAGTGTGGGCTAGGCTTAAGGCCGGGGCACAAGTGCGGGCTAGGCTTAAGGCCGGGGCACAAGTGCAGTGCTGGCTAGGATCAAGGCAGGGGGCACAAGTGCTGGCTAGGCTTAAGGCATGGGCACAAGTGCTGGCTAGGCTTAAGGCATACAGCTAACTCTTTGCACTCTTTGCATAATGGGTTAGGCACCCATAGGGGTGAAAAGCTAGCTTTCACCCCTCTACTCTGTACTTGGACATTTAAGACTAGATCCTTTGTTGTACAGTGCGGAGCCTCTCCATAACCCCATGCTCCAAGCGACCAGGCAATTCATGTCTGTCCTCCGTAAATGGGTAATGCCTTCTTCCCCAATTACAGTTGTGCATGCGCATTCAGATGGGACAAGAGCAAAGAGCGTAAAGCTGGCCCTATGTGCATAACCAACATGAAGCTGAAGACAAAAAACAAACAAACAAGCATTCAAGGGGCTCAAAAGTGCGGGCTATGCTTAAGGCCTGGGCACAAGTGCGGGCTAGGCTTAAGGCCTGGGCACAAGTGCGGGCTAGGCTTAAGGCCGGGGCACAAGTGCAGGCTAGGCTTAAGGCCGGGGCACAAGTGCGGGCTAGGCTTAAGGCCGGGGCACAAGTGCAGGCTAGGCTTAAGGCCGGGGCACAAGTGCGGGCTAGGCTTAAGGCCAGGGCACAAGTGCGGGCTAGGAATAAGGCTGGGGCACAGGTGCGGGCTAGGCTTAAGGCCGGGGCACAGGTGCGGGCTAGGTTTAAGGCCGGGGCACAGGTGCGGGCTAGGCTTAAGGCCGGGACACAGGTGCGGGCTAGGCTTAAGGCCGGGGCACAGGTGCGGGCTAGGCTTAAGGCCGGGTCACAGGTGCGGACTAGGCTTAAGGCCGGGGCACAGGTGCGGGCTAGGCTTAAGGCCGGGGCACAGGTGCGGGCTAGGCTTAAGGCCGGGGCACAGGTGCGGGCTAGGCTTACGGCCGGGGCACAAATGCTGGCTAGGCTTAAGGCATGGGAACAAGTGCCAGCTAGGCTTAAGGCCTGGGCACAAGTGCAGGCTAGGCTTAAGGCCTGAGCAAAAGTGCAGGCTAGGCTTAAGGCCTGGGCACAAGTGCGGGCTAGGCTTAAGGCATGGGCACAAGTGCAGTGCTGGCTAGGATCAAGGCAGGGGGCACAAGTGCTGGCTAGGCTTAAGGCACGGGCACAAGTGCTGGCTAGGCTTAAGGCATACAGCTAACTCTTTGCACTCTTTGCATAAAGGGATAGGCACCCATAGGGGTGAAGAGCTAGCTTTCACCCCTCTACTCTGTACTTGGACATTTAGGACTAGATCCTTTGTTGTACAGTGCGGAGCCTCTCCATAACCATATGCTCCAAGCGACCAGGCACTTCTTGTCTGTCCTCTGTAAATGGGTAATGCCTTCTTCCCCAATTACAGTCGTGCATGCGCATTCAGACGGGACGAGAGCGAAGAGCGTAAAGCTGGCCCTATGTGCATAACCAACATGAAGCTGAAGACAAAAACAAACAAACAAACAAGCATTCAAGGGGCTCAAAAGTGCGGGCTAGGCTTAAGGCCTGGGCACAAGTGCGGGCTAGGCTTAAGGCCTGGGCACAAGTGCGGGCTAGGCTTAAGGCCTGGGCACAAGTGCGGGCTAGGCTTAAGGCCTGAACACAAGTGCGGGCTAGGCTTAAGGCCGGGGCACAAGTGCGGGCTAGGCTTAAGGCTGAGGCACAAGTGCGGGCTAGGCTTAAGGCCTGGGCACAAGTGCGGGCTAGGCTTAAGGCCTGGGCACAAGGGCGGGCTAGGCTTAAGGCCTGGGCACAAGGGCGGACTAGGCTTAAGGCAGGGGCACAAGGGCATGCTTGGCTTAAGGCAGGGTCACAAGTGCGGGCTTGGCTTAAGGCAGGGGCACAAGTGCTGGCTAGGCTTAAGGCCGGGGCACAAGTGCGGGCTAGGCTTAAGGCCTGGGCACAAGTGCGGGCTAGGCTTAAGGCCTGGGCAGAAGTGCGGGCTAGGCTTAAGGCCAGGGCACAAGTGCGGGCTAGGCTTTATGCCTGGGCACAAGTGCGGGCTAGGCTTAAGGCCTGGGCACAAGTGCGGGCTAGGCTTAAGGCCTGGGCACAAGGGCGGGCTAGGCTTAAGGCAGGGGCACAAGGGCAGGCTAGGCTTAAGGCAGGGGCACAAGGGCGGGCTTGGCTTAAGGCAGGGGCACAAGGGCGGGCTTGGCTTAAGGCAGGGGCACAAGGGCGGGCTTGGCTTAAGGCCGGGGCACAAGTGCGGGCTAGGCCTAAGGCCTGGGCACAAGTGCGGGCTAGGCTTAAGGCCTGGGCACAAGTGCGGGCTAGGCTTAAGGCCTGGGCACAAGTGCGGGCTAGGCTTAATGCCTGGGCACAAGTGTGGGCTAGGCTTAAGGCCGGGGCAGAAGTGCGGGCTAGGCTTAAGGCCGGGGCCCAAGTGCAGTGCTGGCTAGGATCAAGGCAGGGGGCACAAGTGCTGGCTAGGCTTAAGGCATGGGCACAAGTGCTGGCTAGGCTTAAGGCATACAGCTAACTCTTTGCACTCTTTGCATAAAGGGTTAGGCACCCATAGGGGTGAAGAGCTAGCTTTCACCCCTCTACTCTGTACTTGGACATTTAGGACTAGATCCTTTGTTGTACAGTGCGGAGCCTCTCCATAACCCCATGCTCCAAGCGACCAGGCAATTCTTGTCTGTCCTCCATAAATGGGTAATGCCTTCTTCCCCAATTACAGTCGTGCATGCGCATTCAGACGGGACGAGAGCGAAGAGCGTAATGCTGGCCCTATGTGCATAACCAACATGAAGCTGAAGACAAAAACAAGCAAACAAACAAGCATTCAAGGGGCTCAAAAGTGCGGGCTAGGCTTAAGGCCTGGGCACAAGTGCGGGCTAGGCTTAAGGCCTGGGCACAAGTGCGGGCTAGGCTTAAGGCCTGGGCACAAGTGCGGGCTAGGCTTAAGGCCTGAACACAAGTGCGGGCTAGGCTTAAGGCCGGGGCACAAGTGCGGGCTAGGCTTAAGGCTGAGGCACAAGTGCGGGCTAGGCTTAAGGCCTGGGCACAAGGGCGGGCTAGGCTTAAGGCCTGGGCACAAGGGCGGACTAGGCTTAAGGCAGGGGCACAAGGGCAGGCTTGGCTTAAGGCAGGGTCACAAGTGCGGGCTTGGCATAAGGCAGGGGCACAAGTGCTGGCTAGGCTTAAGGCCGGGGCACAAGTGCGGGTTAGGCTTAAGGCCTGGGCACAAGTGCGGGCTAGGCTTAAGGCCGGGGCACAAGTGCGGGCTAGGCTTTATGCCTGGGCACAAGTGCGGGCTAGGCTTAAGGCCTGGGCACAAGTGCGGGCTAGGCTTAAGGCCTGGGCACAAGGGCGGGCTTGGCTTAAGGCAGGGGCACAAGGGCGGGCTTGGCTAAGGCAGGGGCACAAGGGCGGGCTTGGCTTAAGGCCGGGGCACAAGTGCGGGCTAGGCCTAAGGCCTGGGCACAAGTGCGGGCTAGGCTTAAGGCCTGGGCACAAGTGCGGGCTAGGCTTAAGGCCTGGGCACAAGTGCGGGCTAGGCTTAATGTCTGGGCACAAGTGTGGGCTAGGCTTAAGGCCGGGGCAGAAGTGCGGGCTAGGCTTAAGGCCGGGGCACAAGTGCAGTGCTGGCTAGGATCAAGGCAGGGGGCACAAGTGCTGGCTAGGCTTAAGGCATGGGCACAAGTGCTGGCTAGGCTTAAGGCATACAGCTAACTCTTTGCACTCTTTGCATAAAGGGTTAGGCACCCATAGGGGTGAAGAGCTAGCTTTCACCCCTCTACTCTGTACTTGGACATTTAGGACTAGATCCTTTGTTGTACAGTGCGGAGCCTCTCCATAACCCCATGCTCCAAGCGACCAGGCAATTCTTGTCTGTCCTCCATAAATGGGTAATGCCTTCTTCCCCAATTACAGTCGTGCATGCGCATTCAGACGGGACAAGAGCGAAGAGCGTAAAGCTGGCCCTATGTGCATAACCAACATGAAGCTGAAGACAAAAAACAAACAAACAAGCATTCAAGGGGCTCAAAAGTGCGGGCTAGGCTTAATTCCTGGGCACAAGTGCGGGCTAGGCTTAAGGCCTGGGCACAAGTGCAGGCTAGGCTTAAGGCCTGGGCACAAGTGCGGGCTAGGCTTAAGGCCGGGGCACAAGTGCGGGCTAGGCTTAAGGACGGGGCACAAGTGAGGGCTAGGCTTAAGGACGGGGCACAAGTGCGGGCTAGGCTTAAGGCCGGGGCACAAGTGCGGGCTAGGCTTAAGGCCGGGGCACAAGTGCGGGCTAGGCTTAAGGCCGGGGCACAAGTGCGGGCTAGGCTTAAGGCCGGGGCACAAGTGCGGGCTAGGCTTAATGCCGGGGCACAAGTGCGGGCTAGGCTTAAGGCCGGGGCACAAGTGCGGGCTAGGCTTAATGCCGGGGCACAAGTGCGGGCTAGGCTTAAGGCCGGGGCACAAGTGCGGGCTAGGCTTAAGGCCGGGGCACAAGTGCGGGCTAGGCTTAAGGCCGGGGCACAAGTGCGGGCTAGGCTTAATGCCGGGGCACAAGTGCGGGCTAGGCTTAAGGCCGGGGCACAAGTGCGGGCTAGGCTTAATGCCGGGGCACAAGTGCGGGCTAGGCTTAAGGCCGGGGCACAAGTGCGGGCTAGGCTTAAGGCCGGGGCACAAGTGCGGGCTAGGCTTAAGGCCGGGGCACAAGTGCGGGCTAGGCTTAAGGCCGGGGCACAAGTGCGGGCTAGGCTTAAGGCCGGGGCACAAGTGCGGGCTAGGCTTAAGGCCGGGGCACAAGTGCGGGCTAGGCATAAGGCTGAGGCACAAGTGCGGGCTAGGCTTAAGGCCGGGGCACAAGTGCGGGCTAGGCTTAAGGCCGGGGCACAAGTGCGGGCTAGGCTTAAGGCCGGGGAACAAGTGCGGGATAGGCTTAAGGCCGGGGCACAAGTGCGGGCTAGGCTTAAGGCCGGGGCACAAGTGCAGGCTAGGCTTAAGGCCGGGGCACAAGTGCGGGCTAGGCTTAAGGCCGGGGCACAAGTGCGGGCTAGGCTTAAGGCCGGGGCACAGGTGCGGACTAGGCTTAAGGCCGGGGCACAGGTGCGGGCTAAGCTTAAGGAAGGGGCACAGGTGCGGGCTAGGCTTAAGACCGGGGCACAAGTGTGGGCTAGGCTTAAGGCCGGGGCAGAAGTGCGGGCTAGGCTTAAGGCCGGGGCACAAGTGCAGTGCTGGCTAGGATCAAGGCAGGGGGCACAAGTGCTGGCTAGGCTTAAGGCATGGGCACAAGTGCTGGCTAGGCTTAAGGCATACAGCTAACTCTTTGCACTCTTTGCATAAAGGGTTAGGCACCCATAGGGGTGAAGAGCTAGCTTTCACCCCTCTACTCTGTACTTGGACATTTAGGACTAGATCCTTTGTTGTACAGTGCGGAGCCTCTCCATAACCCCATGCTCCAAGCGACCAGGCAATTCTTGTCTGTCCTCCGTAAATGGGTAATGCCTTCTTCCCCAATTACAGTCGTGCATGCGCATTCAGACGGGACAAGAGCGAAGAGCGTAAAGCTGGCCCTATGTGCATAACCAACATGAAGCTGAAGACAAAAATAAACAAACAAGCATTCAAGGGGCTCAAAAGTGCGGGCTAGGCTTAAGGCCTGGGCACAAGTGCGGGCTAGGCTTAAGGCCGGGGCACAAGTGCAGGCTAGGCTTAAGGCCGGGGCACAAGTGCGGGCTAGGCTTAAGGACGGGGCACAGGTGCGGGCTAGGCTTAAGGCCGGGGCACAGGTGCGGACTAGGCTTAAGGCCGGGGCACAGGTGCGGGCTAGGCTTAAGGCCGGGGCACAGGTGCGGGCTAGGCTTAAGGCCGGGGCACAAGTGTGGGCTAGGCTTAAGGCCGGGGCACAAGTGCGGGCTAGGCTTAAGGCCGGGGCACATGTGCAGTGCTGGCTAGGATCAAGGCAGGGGGCACAAGTGCTGGCTAGGCTTAAGGCCGGGGCACAAGTGCGGGCTAGGCTTAAGGCCGGGGCACAAGTGCGGGCTAGGCTTAAGGCCGGGGCACAAGTGCGGGCTAGGCTTAAGGCCGGGGCACAAGTGCGGGCTAGGCTTAAGGCCGGGGCACAAGTGCGGGCTAGGCTTAAGGCCGGGGCACAAGTGCGGGCTAGGCTTAAGGCCGGGGCACAAGTGCGGGCTAGGCTTAAGGCCGGGGCACAGGTGCGGGCTAGGCTTAAGGCCGGGGCACAGGTGCGGGCTAGGCTTAAGGCCGGGGCACAGGTGCGGGCTAGGCTTAAGGCCGGGGCACAGGTGCGGGCTAGGCTTAAGGCCGGGGCACAGGTGCGGGCTAGGCTTAAGGCCGGGGCACAGGTGCGGGCTAGGCTTAAGGCCGGGGCACAGGTGCGGGCTAGGCTTAAGGCCGGGGCACAGGTGCGGGCTAGGCTTAAGGCCAGGGCACAGGTGCAGGCTAGGCTTAAGGCCGGGGCACAGGTGCGGGCTAGGCTTAAGGCCGGGGCACAGGTGCGGGCTCTTCCTGAGCATAACCCTTCCACTTAACCAGATACTGGAGTTTCCGTCTTGAAACACGAGAATCCAAAATCTTTTCCACAATATACTCCAACTCCCCCTCCACCAAAACCAGGGCAGGAGGATCAACAGATGGAACCATAGGTGCCATGTATCTCCGCTACAATGACCTATGGAATACGTTATGGATGGAAAAAGAATCTGGAAGGGTCAAACGAAAAGACACAGGATTAAGAACCTCAGAAATCCTATACGGACCAATGAAATGAGGTTTAAACTTAGGAGAGGAAACCTTCATAGGAATATGACGAGAAGACAACCAAACCAAATCCCCAACACGAAGTCGGGGACCCACACAGCGTCTGCGATTAGCGAAACGTTGAGCCTTCTCCTGGGACAAGGTCAAATTGTCCACCACATGAGTCCAAATCTGCTGCAACCTGTCCACCACAGTATCCACACCAGGACAGTCCGAAGACTCAACCTGCCCTGAAGAGAAATGAGGATGGAACCCAGAGTTGCAGAAAAACGGCGAAACCAAGGTAGCCGAGCTGGCCCGATTGTTAAGGGGGAACTCAGCCAAAGGCAAAAAGGACACCCAGTCATCCTGATCAGCAGAAACAAAGCATCTCAGATATGTTTCCAAGGTCTGATTGGTTCGCTCGGTCTGGCCATTAGTCTGAGGATGGAAAGCCGAGGAAAAAGACAAGTCAATGCCCATTCTAGCACAAAAGGCTCGCCAAAACCTCGAAACAAACTGGGAACCTCTGTCAGAAACGATATTCTCTGGAATGCCATGTAAACGAACCACATGCTGGAAGAACAATGGCACCAAATCAGAGGAGGAAGGTAATTTAGACAAGGGCACCAAATGGACCATCTTAGAGAAGCGATCACAAACCACCCAAATGACTGACATTTTTTGAGAGACGGGAAGATCTGAAATAAAATCCATAGAGATATGTGTCCAAGGCCTCTTCGGGACCGGCAAGGGCAAAAGCAACCCACTGGCACGAGAACAGCAGGGCTTAGCCCGAGCACAAATCCCACAGGACTGCACAAAAGAATGCACATCCCGCGACAGAGATGGCCACCAAAAGGATCTAGACACCAACTCTCTGGTACCAAAGATTCCAAGATGACCAGCCAACACCGAACAATGAACCTCAGAGATAACTTTATTTGACCATCTATCAGGGACAAACAGTTTCTCCGCTGGGCAACGATCAGGTTTATTAGCCTGAAATTTTTGCAGCACCCGCCGCAAATCAGGGGAGATGGCAGACACAATTACTCCCTCTTTGAGAATACCCGCCGGCTCAGATAAACCCAGAGAGTCGGGCACAAAACTCCTAGACAGGGCATCCGCCTTCACATTTTTAGAGCCCGGAAGGTACGAAAGCACAAAATTAAAACGGACAAAAAACAGCGACCAATGAGCCTGTCTAGGATTCAACCGCTTGGCAGACTCGAGATAAGTCAAGTTCTTATGATCAGTCAAGACCACCACGCGATGCTTAGCTCCTTCAAGCCAATGACGCCACTCCTTGAATGCCCACTTCATGGCCAGCAACTCTCGATTGCCAACATCATAATTTCGCTCAGCAGGCGAAAACTTCCTGGAAAAGAAGGTGCATGGTTTCATCACCGAGCAATCAGAACTTCTCTGCGACAAAACAGCCCCTGCTCCAATCTCAGAAGCATCAACCTCGACCTGGAATGGAAGCGAAACATCTGGTTGACACAACACAGGGGCAGAAGAAAAACGACGCTTCAACTGTTGAAAAGCTTCCACAGCAGCAGAAGATCAATTGACCACATCAGCACCTTTCTTGGTCAAATCGGTCAATGGTTTAGCAATACTAGAAAAATTGCAGATGAAGCGACAATAAAAATTAGCAAAGCCCAGGAACTTTTGCAGACTTTTCAGAGATGTCGGCTGAGTCCAATCATGGATGGCTTGGACCATAACAGGGTCCATCTCGATAGTAGAAGGGGAAAAAATGAACCCCAAAAATGAAACCTTCTGAACACCAAAGAGACACTTTGATCCCTTCACAAACAAAGAATTAGCACGCAGGACCTGAAACACCGTTCTGACCTGCTTCACATGTGACTCCCAATCATCCGAGAAGATCAAAATATCATCCAAGTATACAATCAGGAATTTATCCAGGTACTCTCGGAAGATGTCATGCATAAAGGACTGAAACACTGATGGAGCATTGGCAAGTCCGAATGGCATCACTAGGTACTCAAAATGGCCCTCGGGCGTATTAAATGCAGTTTTCCATTCATCGCCTCGCTTAATACGCACAAGATTATACGCACCACGAAGATCTATCTTGGTGAACCAACTAGCCCCCTTAATCCGAGCAAACAAATCAGATAACAGCGGAAAGGGGTACTGAAATTTAACCGTGATCTTATTTAGAAGGCGGTAATCTATACAAGGTCTCAGCGAACCATCCTTCTTGGCCACAAAAAAGAACCCCGCTCCTAATGGCGATGATGACGGGCGAATATGCCCCTTCTCCAAGGACTCCTTCACGTAACTCCGCATAGCGGCGTGCTCAGGCACAGATAAATTAAACAGTCGACCTTTTGGGAATTTACTACCAGGAATCAAATCGATAGCACAATCACAATCCCTATGCGGAGGTAGGGTATCGGACTTGGGCTCATCAAATACATCCCGGTAATCAGACAAGAACTCTGGAACCTCAGAAGGGGTGGATGACGAAATAGACAGAAATGGGACATCACCATGTACCCCCTGACAACCCCAGCTGGACACAGACATGGATTTCCAGTCTAAGACTGGATTATGGACTTGTAGCCATGGCAACCCCAACACGACCACATCATGCAGATTATGCAACACCAGAAAGCGAATAACCTCCTGATGTGCAGGGCAGTGCCTGAATCCACAAATGCCATGACAGAATAAGATGACAAAGAGCAGATCAAGGTAACAGACTAAGAAATTTTGACTGTACCGTACCAATGGTGGCAGACCTAGCGAACCGCTTAATGCGCTTAGGACAATCAGAGATAGCATGAGTGGAATCACCACAGTAGAAACACAGCCCATTCTGACGTCTGTGTTCTTGCCGTTCAACTCTGGTCAAAGTCCTATCGCACTGCATAGGCTCAGGTTTATGCTCAGATAATACCACCAAATGGTGCACAGATTTACGCTCACGCAAGCGTCGACCGATCTGAATGGCCAAAGACATAGACTCATTCAGACCAGCAGGCATAGGAAATCCCACCATGACATCCTTAAGGGCTTCAGAGATGCCCTTTCTAAAAATAGCTGCGAGCGCACCTTCATTCCATTGAGTGAGTACGGACCACTTTCTAAATTTCTGACAATATACCTCTATCTCATCCTGACCCTGACACAGAGCCAGCAAATTTTTCTCTGCCTGATCCACTGAATTAGGTTCATCGTACAGCAATCCGAGCGCCAGGAAAAACGCATCAATATTACTTAATGCAGGATCTCCTGGCGCAAGAGAAAATGCCCAGTCCTGAGGGTCGCCACGTAAAAAAGAAATAATGATCCTAACTAGTGTTGAGCGATACCTTCCGATATCGGAAAGTATCGGTATCGGATTGGATCGGCCGATATTCAAAAAATATCGGATATCGCCGATACCGATACCCGATCCCAATGCAAGTCAATGGGACCAAAATATCGGAATTAAAATAAACCCTTTCTTGCCTTGTAGGTTCATTCTACATGAAGGAAAACAACTAAGAATAATGCCGGATGTATTTGGGGAGGTGGCGGAGACATTAAAGGCATAGAGGTTTATCCCAATCAAATAGAATAGCATGTTTTTTGTTTTTTTTTTAAGACGTTCGGAGTGACAAAGATATTGACTATGTAAATTTTTTTTTTTATTTTGTCAGATATTGATGTTTCACTATTCCACGCCCTTCCCCTTCTTTTTTTTCTTTTTTTTTTTTTCTTTTCCCACACTTTCATCTTCATCATCATCAGCATCTTTGACATCAACTTCTTCTTCACCTTATTCATCATCTTCTTCATCCTTTACCTTTTTTTTTTTTTTGATTACATTCATCATATTCATTTTATTCAACTATTATTATTCTTCCTATTCTACATATTCTTTTTATTCCACTGTTATTATTATTCCTATTCTACTTCTTCATCATATTCTCATTTGTGACAGGCATTCCCGCAGTTGTTATCTATAAAAGTTGGAAGATTACACCTTCCGTTCTGCCAGTCACAAAAGTTACATTTGTCCGCGTTCAGTTTGGCCTGCAGCATCAGGCTTTATCCAGGGGCACCACGAGGAGGAACGGACTCACCCCCATACACTGCTTAGTCTTCTTCTGCATATAATTTAGATAATATCTTTTGCTCTGATATTAAGTCTTATGCTTAATGTTCTTCTGCTCTTTGTTCTGCAGCCTCTTGTTCTTCTGCTTCTCGGTCTTCCATGTCGTCGTCTCCAGGGTCGTCGTCTCCAGTGTCGTCATCTCCGCCGTCGTCGTCTCAGCCGTCGTCGTCTCCGCCGTCGTCGTCTCCGCCGTCGTCGGGGTGGTCTTCCGGGTCGTCGTCGTCATCGGGGTGGTCTTCCGGGTCGTCGACTTTAGGGTCTTCAACTTGGAAATGTAGCAGAAGGTACAAGAAGGCTGAGAAAATGCCAAGAACCAGCTGATGGAACTGGAACTCGGATGGCTACCCGAAGGTTCAAGAGCCTATGGAACTACCGAGGACCAGCTGACGTTACTGGAACCCGGTTACTAAGCAGGAGGTACCCGTGCTAAAAAGCACTACCAAGGACCGCCTGACGTTGGCGGAACTCGGATACCCAGAAGGAGGCACCTAAGCCAAAGGCTCTGCCCGGAACCAGCTGACGGTACTGGAACCAGGATGGGGAGCAGAAGGTACAAGAGCAAAAGACACTGCCGAGAACCAGCTGATGGTACTGGAACCCGGATGGGTAGCCGAAGGTCCAAGAGCTAATGGAACTACCGAGGACCAGCTGACGTTACTGGAACCCGGTTACTAAGCAGGAGGTACCCGTGCCTGAAAGCACTACCAAGGACCACCTGACGTTGGTGGAACTTGGATACCCAGAAGGAGGCACCTAAGCCAAAGGCTCTGCCTGGAACCAGCTGACGGTACTGGAACCAGGATGGGGAGCAGAAGGTACAAGAGCAAAAGACACTGCCGAGAACCAGCTGACGGTGCTGGAACCAGGTGGTGGACCCGAAGGCCCACAGGAGAGGAGAGAACAGCTAGGCCGTGAGGCAGCCGCAGTTACCGAACCCCAACAGTCCTTCAGGGGGAGCTGGGCCTACTGGCACTACAGAACCAGCCTTGACTACCAGTTCACGCAGCCCACATAGGAAGCTCCTAAACTGGAGGCACCCTGGAGTTGGCTAACTCGACCGCAACACGACGGGGCAACGCATAGGTGTCTCAGTGAGTTTGACAGTACCCGGAAACAGCTGAAGGTGCTGGAACCAGGCTGGGCACGAGGGAGTACCCGTGACAAAAACACTGCCGGGAACCAGCTGGCGGTGCTGGAACCCGGATGCGTCGCCCCAGTGTGCAAGAGCCAATGGCACGACCGAGGACCAGCTGACGGTGCTGGAACCCGGTTACTAAGCTGTAGGTGCCCGCGCTTAAAAGCACTACCAAGGACCGCCTGGCGTTGGCGGAACTCGGATACCCAGGAGGAGACACCTAAGCCAAAGGCTCGGCCCGGAACCAGCTGACGGTGCTGGAACCAGGAGGTGGACCCGAAGGCCCACAGGAGAGGAGAGAACAGCTAGGCCGCGAGGCAGCCGCAGTTACCGAACCCCAACAGTCCTACAGGGGGAGCTGGGCCTACTGGCACTACAGAACCAGCCTTGACTACCAGTTCACGCAGCCCACATAGGAAGCTCCTAAACTGGAGGCACCCTGGAGTTGGCTAACCCGACTGCACCACGACGGGGCAAGCATAGGCGTCTCAGTGAGCTTGACACAACCCAGAAACAGCTGACGGTGCTGAGACCAGGCTTGGCACGAGGGAGTACCTGTGTCAAGAACACTGCCGAGAACCAACTGGCGGTGCTGGAACCCAGATGCGTTGCCCCAGTGTGCAAGAGCCAATGGCACGACCGAGGACCAGCTGGTGGTGCTGGAACCCGGTTACTAAGCTGTAGGTGCCCGCGCTTCAAAGCACTACCAAGGACCGCCTGACGTTGGCGGAACTCGGATACCCAGGAGGAGGCACCTAAGCCAAAGGCTCGGCCCGGAACCAGCTGACGGTGCTGGAACCAGGAGGTGGACCCGAAGGCCCACAGGAGAGGAGAGAACAGCTAGGCCGCGAGGCAGCCGCAGTTACCGAACCCCAACAGTCCTACAGGGGGAGCTGGGCCTACTGGCACTACAGAACCAGCCTTGACTACCAGTTCACGCAGCCCACATAGGAAGCTCCTAAACTGGAGGCACCCTGGAGTTGGCTAACCCGACTGCACCACGACGGGGCAAGCATAGGCGTCTCAGTGAGCTTGACACAACCCGGAAACAGCTGACGGTGCTGAGACCAGGCTGGGCACGAGGGAGTACCTGTGTCAAGAACACTGCCGAGAACCAGCTGGCGGTGCTGGAACCCAGATGCGTTGCCCCAGTGTGCAAGAGCCAATGGCACGGCCGAGGACCAGCTGGCGGTGCTGGAACCCGGTTACTAAGCTGTAGGTGCCCGCGCTTAAAAGCACTACCAAGGACCGCCTGGCGTTGGCGGAACTCGGATACCCAGGAGGAGGCACCTAAGCCAAAGGCTCGGCCTGGAACCAGCTGACGGTGCTGGAACCAGGTGGTGGACCCGAAGGCCCATAGGAGAGGAGAGAACAGCTAGGCCGCGAGGCAGCCGCAGTTACCGAACCCCAACAGTCCTACAGGGGGAGCTGGGCCTACTGGCACTACAGAACCAGCCTTGACTACCAGTTCACGCAGCCCACATAGGAAGCTCCTAAACTGGAGGCACCCTGGAGTTGGCTAACCCGACCGCAACACGACGAGGCAAGCATAGGCGTCTCAGCAAGTTTGACACAACCCGTAAACAGCTGACGGTGCTGAAACCAGGTTTGGCACGAGGGAGTACCTGTGACAAAAACACTGCCGAGAACCAGCTGGCGGTGCTGGAACCCAGATGCGTTGCCTATTAAAGATTGTCTTCCTAGAGCCCCAACTAGCGGTGCTGGAGCAAAGGGTAAGCAGGGGGAGCAGAGTGTAGGCCGAAGCCTGCACTGGTGGCAGCTTTTGGTCGGTTGTGCCAGCATGGCTTGTGCTGGACACGATGCCGGCTACACAGCAGGGGAACAGCTGGCGGTGCTGAACCCCACTAACACATTGGCTGGTGTTTTTCTCTGTGCAGCTAGCACTTCCAGGCTACAACTGGCGATGTTATAGCCCAGGGTCAGCAGGAGGAGGAGAGGAGCAGGTAACCTTTAACCCCCCCTCGGGTGTTGCAAGGTACAAGAGCCACACCTTGAACTGCATTAATGCTGCACAAGTAAAAGGTTGCTCTCTTAATTTTGCTCCCTGCACACGCTGAATAAAACGCGTACACTATTTAGCCCATTATACTGTCAAACAGTAGTGGAGGCGTGACTTGTCTTTTTAAGGAGACGCAGCACAGGTGTACAAATTTACACCTAGGTGCTGGGCGCAGATTCCTTACCGTTGTTATTTGCAGTACAGGAAACTGCGCTCTTGTGTTATCCCTTGGCAATACTCTGTTAGTGCAGGCCGTCTCATGACCTCATTTCATGTTGGCCGGTGCGGTTAACGATGGACATGAATCCCAGACCCACAGTGCCTTTTCCTAAAGTCACACTGCGGTGCTGGGATTCGTGGCCTTGTGCAGTAAATATGTTCGCTGCTCACACATGTCCTTACACCTGCTTCAGACTGGGCGGCCTCAGCTGATCCCTTATTGCCTGCCGCGGCCATGAGGCCGCACAGTCTGAAGAAGGCGGAAGGAGGGGAGTGAAGACAGGCGAACATATGCACTGCTCGTGCCCATCAATCACACCCTCGCAGTCAAAATATATGAGACAACTAGGGGGGTTGTGTCGGGCAGGGCGGACGCACAGGCACAGCCAGCCAACCAATGATGTCAGAAGACGGGCAGCGCTAACAATGGGGGTGCTGCGTGTCATTAGAAAGGAAAGTCACACCTCAGGGACAGTGGAATGGTCTCAATGAGACACATTTTTTACGTGTTGAGTTCCACGTGGGCAAGGAGAAAAAAGTCAGCCACCTTGTACAAATGCAGCAGTACTGCTGTACAAGGTGGCTGTTATACATAGAAACACCTGGGGGTGGGGGGCAGGCTCCCTTCAATTTCAGTTCATGTGCCTGCGTGGCGTTTGCAGGTCACGTTGCAAGCTACACAGCAGGGGAACAGATGGCGTTGCTGAACCCCACTGACACATTGACTGGTGTTTTTCTCTGTGCAGCTCGCATGTCCGGGCAAAAACTGGCGGTGTTAGAGCCCAGGGTCAGCAGGAGGAGGAGAGGAGCAGAGTGTAGGCCGAAGCCTGCACTGGTGGCAGCTTTTGGTCAGTTGTGCCAGCGTGGCTTGTGCTGGACACGATGCCGACTACACAGCAGGGGAACAGCTGGCGGTGCTGAACCCCACTAACACATTGACTGGTGTTTTTCTCTGTGCAGCTAGCAGTTCCAGGCAAAAACTAGCGGTGTTTGAGCCCAGGATCAGAAGGAGAGGAGCAGAGTGTAGGCCGAAGCCTGCACTGGTGGCAGCTTTTGGTCAGTTGTGCCAGCGTGGCTTGTGCTGGACACGATGCCGACTACACAGCAGGGGAACAGCTGGCGGTGCTGAACCCCACTAACACATTGACTGGTGTTTTTCTCTGTGCAGCTAGCAGTTCCGGGCAAAAACTAGCGGTGTTTGAGCCCAGGGTCAGCAGGAGAGGAGCACAGTGTAGGCCGAAGCCTAGTTGAACCAATTTCAAAGGTTACCTTTAACCCCCCCTCAGGTGTTGCAAGGTACAAGAGCCACACCTTGTGCAGCATTAATGCTGCACAAGTAAAAGGTTGCTCTATTTAATTTGCTCCTTGCACACGCTGAATAAAACACGTACACTATTTAGCCCACTATACTGTCAAACAGTAGTGGAGGCGTGACTTGTCTTTTTAAGGAGATGCAGCACAGGTGTCAAAATGTACACCTAGCTGCTGGGCGCAGATTCCTGAGCGTTGTTAGTTGCTGTACAGGAGTCTGCGCTATTGTGATCCCTTGGCCATGCGCTGTGAGCGCTTCCTGTCTTCTGACCTCATTTCATGTTGGCCGTTGCGGTTAGCGATGGACATGAATCCCAGACCCACAGTGTGTTTTCAAAAAATCACACTGCGTGGCTGGGATTCGTGGCCTTGTGCAGTAAATAGGTTTGCCGCTCACACATGTCCTTACACCTGCTTCAGACTGGGCGGCCTCAGCTGATCCTTATCGCCTACCACGGCCAGGAGGCCGCACAGTCTGAAGAAGGCGGAAGGAGATGAGTTAAGACAGGCGAACATATGCACTGCTCGTGCCCATAAACCACACCCTCGCTGACAAAATAAATACGACAACGAGGGGCGTTGTTTCTAGCAGGGCGGATGCACAGGCGCAGCCAGCTAACCATGATGACAAAATACGGGAAACGCTACCAAGGGGGGTGCTGCGTATCATTAGAAAGGAAAGTCACACCTCAGGGACAGTGGAATGGTCTCAATGAGACACATTTTGTACGTGTTGAGTTCAACGTGGGCAAGGAGAAAAAGTCAGCCACCTTGTACAAATGCAGCAGTACTGCTGTACCAGGTGGCTGTTATACATAGAAACACCTGGGGGTGGGGCCAGGTTCCCTTTAATTTCAGTTCATGTGCCTGCGTGGCGTTTGCAGGTCACGTTGCCGGCTACACAGCAGGGGAACAGCTGGCGGTGCTGAACCCCACTAACACATTGGCTGGTGTTTTTCTCTGTGCAGCTAGCACTTCCGGGCAAAAACTAGCGGTGTTTGAGCCCAGGGTCAGCAGGAGGAGGAGAGGAGCAGAGTGTAGGCTGAAGCCTGCACTGGTGGCAGCTTTTGTTCTGTTGTGCCAGCGTGGCTTGTGCTGGACACGTTGCCGACTACACAGCAGGGGAACAGCTGGCGGTGCTGAACCCCACTGACACATCACCTAGTGTTTTTTCTGTGTAGACAACACTTCCAGGTGGCAACTGACAGTGTTGAAACCCAGGGAATCAAAGAGGAGCAGAGTGTAGGCCGAAGCCTGCAGTGGAGCAAGTTGAAAGGGAACCTTTAACCCCCCCCCAGGCATTTGTTGCTGAAAGAGCCATCTTGTACAGCAGTAATACTGCACATGGAAAATAGTGGCTCCGAAAATTATGCTCCTTGCAAACGCTGAAGTACACACTCATATAATGTGTCCCCTCACACCGTCAAACCATCCCGGAAGTGGGACTTTCCTTTGTAATGTGACACAGCACAGCCGTCATTCCAACCCCCTTGGTGCCGGGCGCCACCTCCTCAACGTTGTTTGGTTCTGCCACGGAGCCCGCGCTGTAATGTTATCCCTTGGCCATGCACAGTTAGCGGTGGCCGTCTTCTGACATCATGTAGGTGTCAGGCTGGCAGTGCCTGTGCGTCCAAGCTGCCCGAGATCCAACCTTGCAGTGTCATCTAATGTAGTCCCACTGCGGGCCAGGGATCCATGGGCATGCGCAGTGCATATCATCGCCTCTCACTCACCTCCTTCCTGCTTCTTCAGACTGTGCGGCGTCACGGCCGTGGCATGCTATTAGGGATCAGCTGACGCCGCCTAGTCTGAAGAAGCGTGAAGAAGGGGAGTGAGAGGCTAGTAGATGCACTGCGCATGGCCATGGATGCCAGGCCCACTGTGGGATCACATTAGACGACACTGCGAGGTGTGATTTCGGGCAGCGTGGACGCACAGGCGCAGCCAGGACGACAACAAATGATGTCAGAGGACGGGCAGCGCAAACGGTGCATGGCCAAGGGATAACATAACAGCGCAGGGTCCATGACGGAATCAAACAACGCTAAGGAGGCAGCGCACGGTGCCAAGGGGGTAGCAATGACGGCTGTGCTGCGTCACATTACAAAGGAAAGTCCCACCTCCGGGACGGGTGGACGGTGTGAGGGGACACATTACATGAGTGTGTAGTTCAGCGTTTGCAAGGAGCATAATTTCAAGAGCGACCTTTCCCTTGTGCAGTATTAGTGCTGCACATGGTGGCTCTTTCAGTAACAAACGCCTAGGGGGGGGAAGACAGGTCCCCTTACATTTTAGTTGTGCCGGCGTGGCGGTCGCATGACACGTTGCCGGATACACAGCTGGGGATCAGCTGACGTTACTGAACCCCAATAACAGAGGAGCGACTGTTGACTGTGCACACAGCACTTCCAGGCACCAACTGGCGGTGTTAGAGCCCAGGGACAGCAGGAGGAGCAGATTGGAGGTATTGCCGCACACACAGCTGGGGATCAGCTGACGTTACTGAACCCCAATAACAGAGGAGCGACTGTTGACTGTGCACACAGCACTTCCAGGCACCAACTGGCGGTGTTAGAGCCCAGGGACAGCAGGAGGAGCAGATTGGAGGTATTGCCGCACACACAGCTGGGGATCAGCTGACGTTACTGAACCCCAATAACAGAGGAGCGACTGTTGACTGTGCAGACAGCACTTCCAAGCACCAACTGGCGGTGTTAGAGCCCAGGGACAGCAGGAGGAGCAGATTGGAGGTATTGCCGCACACACAGCTGGGGATCAGCTGACGTTACTGAACCCCAATAACAGAGGAGCGACTGTTGACTGTGCACACAGCACTTCCAGGCACCAACTGGCGGTGTTAGAGCCCAGGGACAGCAGGAGGAGCAGAGGAACAGAGTGTAGGCCGAAGCCTGATTGTAGCAAGTTGAAAGGGAACCTTTAACCCCCCCCCCCAAGACGTTTGTAGCTGAAAGAGCCATCTTGTGCAGCACTAACGATGCAAAAGGAAAAGGTGGTTCTTTTAATTATGCTCCTTGCAAACACCGAAGTAAACACTAAAAATGTGTCCCCTTATACCGTTAAACCGTCCCGGAGGTGCGAATTTCCTTCGTAATGGGACACAGCACAGCTGACATTCCTATCCCCTTGGTGCCGTGCGCTGCCTCCTCAGCGTTGTTTTAAGCTGTCACGGAGCCTGCGCTGTTCTGTTAGCCCTTGGCCATGCCCAATTAGCGCTGCCTGTCTTCTGACATAATTTGGTGTCAGGCTGTCACTGCCTGTGCGTCCACGCTGCTCCAGATCCCACCTCGCAGTCTCGTCCAACGTAATCCCACTGCGGGCTTTGGAACCATGGACATGCACAGTGCATATCCTCGACTCTCACTCCCCTCCTTCCCTCTTCTTCAGACTGTGCGGTGTCACGGCCGTGGCATGCTATTATGGATCAGCTGACGGCGCACAGTCTAAAGAAGGCGGAGGGAGATGGGCGAGAGCCCGAGGGGAAGATATGCACTGCGCATGCCCATGGATCCCAGGCCCGCAGTGTGACTCAATCAGAAGACACAGCGAGGCGGGATCTCGGGCAGCGCGGCCGCACAGGCGCAGCCAGCCTGACACCAAATTATGTCAGAAGACAGGCAGCGCAAATAGGGCATGCCCAAGGGATAACAGAACAGCGCAGGCTCCGTGACAGCTTAAAACAACGCTGAGGAGGCAGCGCATGGCACCAAGGGGGTAGAAATGACGGCTGTGCTGCGTCACATTGCGAAGGAAAGTCCCAGCTCCGGGACAGTATAACGGTATCAGTGAACACATTTTATAAGTGTTAAGTTCTGCGTGTGCAAGGAGCTAAAAAAAAGAGCTACCTTTTCCTTGTGCAGCATTACTGCTGCACAAGATGGCTCTTTCAGTAACAAACGACGGGGGGGGGGGGGGACAGGTTCCCTTACATTTAGGTTGTTGTGCCAGCGTGGCGGTCGCAGGACACATTGCCGGCTACACAGCTGGGGATCAGCTGACGTTACTGAAACCCAATAACACTGGGTCGTATGTTTTTACTGTGCAGCCTGCACTTCTGAGCCGCAACTGGCGGTGTTGGAGCCCAGGAATAGCAGTTCAGGTGGTAGAAAGATGAACACAGCAGAAGACCTGGATGACACCCAATTACTTAATCAGGCAGAGGAGTGGCAAATTCCTGCGAGATCCAGGCCTGGTTCATTTTCAGGAAAGTAAGCCGGTCAACGTTATCGGAGGATAGTCGCATGCGACGGTCTGTTAGTACACCACCTGCGGCACTAAAGACACGTTCCGATAAGACACTAGCCGCAGGGCAAGCCAGCACCTCCAATGCATACTGGCTTAGCTCTGGCCATGTATCCAGCTTAGAGACCCAAAACTTGAACGGGGAAGAGCCGTCTGGGAGTACAGTAAGAGGGCAAGCCATGTAGTCTGTCACCATCTGACGGAACCGTTGCCTCCTGCTGACTGGAGCCGCCGGTGATGGTGTAGACATTTGGGGCGGGCACACAAAAGTGTGCCAGAGTTGTGCCATACTGGGCTTGCCTTGGGCAGAGGCACTGCTTCTGCTCCCTCTTTGGGCAGAGCCTCCCCCACTGCCTCGACGCACTGAGCTGCTTTGTAAAGCACTAGCAGCACTCCTCTCAGTTGGACAGGAGAAGATGATGGAATTCACCAGTGTGTCGTGGTACTCCCGCAATTTACGCTCCTGGGTCAACGCAGGGATGAGGTTTTGGACGTTGTCCCGGTAGCGAGGATCGAGGAGGGTGAACACCCAATAATCAGGCATGTTGAGAATGTGGTCGATGCGGCGGTCGTTTCTCAGGCACTGCAGCATGAAATCCACCATGTGCTGCAGAGTGCCAACTGGCCCAGAAACGCTGTCCCCTGCTTGAGACATGATCTCTGCCCGCTCGTCATCACCCCACCCTCGCTGTACACACTGACCACTGGACAATTGTGTCGCTCCCTCCTCTGGATGGAGCTCTTCCTCCTCCATTGACTCCTCCTCATCCTCCTCACAAATTGGCCCCTGCGTACCCCTTTGTGAGGAACCACGTGGCGCTGACTCTCCAGAAGCTGATGGAAAAGATGACTCCTCATCCTCCACCTCTTCCACAACATCATCCCTTAACCCTTGCAAAGTTTGCTGAAGCAGGCAGATAAGGGGGACAGTCATGCTGACTAGTGCATCATCTGCACTTGCCATCCGCGTGGAATAATCAAAAGGACGCAAAACCTGGCAGACGTCCTTCATAGTGGCCCACTCTGTGGTTGTGAAGTCTGATCGGCGCTGACTGCGACTTCTTTGCGCCTGATGCAGCTGGTACTCCATAACTGCTTGCTGCTGCTCACACAACCGCTCCAACATATGTAACGTGGAATTCCACCGGGTAGGTAGGTCACATATGATGCGGTGTTCCGGAAGGCGGAACGGCGCCGCAGAGCAGCAATGCGGGATCTGGCCAAGCTGGAACGCCGCAAGTGAGCACACTCTAGGCGGACCTTGTGCAGCAGGGCATCAAGATCCGGATAGTCCCTCAGAAAACTCTGCACAACCAAATTGAGCACATGTGCCAGACATGGGATGTGAGTGAGGTTGCCAAGGGCCAAAGCTGCCACCAGATTTCGGCCATTGTCACACACTACCATGCCTGGCTGGAGATTCGCTGGCAGTAACCACACATCGCTCTCCTGCTTGATGGCATTCCAGAGCTCCTGCGCTGTGTGGCTTCGATGCCCCAATGAAACTAGTTTCAAGACGGCCTGCTGACGTTTGGCCACGGCTGTGCTCATGTCGGTCATAGGTAAACGTTCACGGGTCCATGTGGAGGTGGACTGTGACGGATCCTGCAGAGAGGAATCTGAGGAACTGGTGTAAGAGGAGGAGTCGATGCGTACAGACTGGATTCCTGCAATCCTTGGAGTGGGCAGGACACGTCCTGCGCCACTCTCACGATCTGTACCTGGCTCAACAACATTAACCCAATGGGCAGTGAGGGAAACATATCACCCCTGTCCATGCTGACTGGTCCACGCATCGGTGGTGAGGTGGACCTTGCTACTGACGGCGTTCAGTAGCGCATGTTTTATGTTTGCCTCAACATGCCTGTGCAGGGCAGGGACAGCCTGCCTGCTGAAGTAAAAGCGGCTGGGCACCTTGTACTGTGGGACTGCCAATGCCATCAAGTCACGGAAGCTGTCAGTCTCCACCAGCCTGAACGAGAGCATTTCCAGGGACAACAGTTTGGCAATGCCTGCATTCAGAGCCTGTGCTCGGGGGTGGTTGGCCGAGAATGCCCGCCTTTTCTCCCATGCCTGTACTACCGATGGCTGTAGAGTAGACTGGGAGTGTGAGGATGACTGGGAAGGTGGTGCTGTGGGTGGAATTACACTAGGTCTCTGGACAACAGTGGAGGAAGAGGCAACACAAGATGAAGAGGTGGTAGCTGCCGCTGTTGGTTGGCCTACGTCTTCACTGTGTTTCTGTAACTCCACCGCGTGCCTGTTCCGCACATGTTTCCACATATTTGTGGTATTGAGGTTGCTGACACTTTTACCTCTTTTTACTTTCTGATGACACAGCTTGCATTTGACAAAACAAATGTCATCTGCAACTTTGTCAAAAAAGGACCAGGCACTGCAAGTCTTGGGAGCGCCCTTTTTGGCTTTGGAAAGAGACAGGCTCCTAACGGGTGCCAAAGTGGAGGCTACAGGCTCCGCAGTCTTCCCCCTCCCTCTCCCTCTTTGGCCCGTAAGGGGAAGCTCTTCCTCAGAGCTGCTCCCACCACCTTCCTGTTCCTCACGCCACGATGGGTCAAGGACCTCATCATCTCCACTACCCTCTGCCACCAACTGCTCCTCCTGGGTAGTCTCGGCAGCACAGTACGCATCAGAAAGCGGCACCTGAGTTTCATCATCAGATGCGTACTGCGCTGTGGTCACCGGAGGCACTGGCCCACCTGCCTCTTCAGAGTCAGAGAGAAAAAGCTGTTGGGCATCACTGCACACTGCCTCTTCTTCGATTTCTCCAATGCTGCTTGGCTGGCCCCCTGTTTCCAAGCCAAGAGATTCAGAGAACAGAAGTAGAGACGGCTCCTGTCCTGGGCTCTCTGACTGTCTGGCCAATTTGGCAGGTGGTGAAGAGACAGATGGCTGCTCTCCAGTGCTCTGTGCCTGAGAGGATGTGGCACTAACTGAAGTCGATGCCGAGGCGTTCGCTGCCATCCACCCGACAACGGCTTCAATTTGGTCTTCACGCAGCAGCGGTGCACGGCGCTCTCCGACAAAGCTGCGCATGAAGGACTGTTCCCTGCTGAAACTGAGTGACGACGAGTCACCGGCGCCCGCAGCAGGCACAGAATCACCACGTCCTCTCCCTGCTCCTCTCCCTGCTCCGCGCCCACGCCCACGTGCCTTACTCCCTGCCCTCTTCATCTTGGTTGACAGATAAAGATAAGCAGAAAAGTACTAAGGCCTTAGCGTGCTTATTCCTGAAATGCTCCTCCTAACAGGTGTAAGAAACACTAATGTTGTAAAGTGTGGACTAAACTTTATTATTTTTCAAATGTGGCCTACACAAGTGTTAAGTTGTGTTTGGTGAACTTTACTTTTTTTTTGTGCAGATCGGGCTACAGAGCTAGTTTAAATCACACGGAGACCGTGCAGACAGCCGTAAACGGCGCTGCAAGGCCAAAAAACCCTCCTCTAGGTTATCCTATGTAGTGTTTTTCCACTATTTAGCTGGAGACGGGTGGAAAGACACTAATAGGAATTTTTTTTTTTTAAATTTTAAACAGGCTGCACTATTTGAAAAAAAGGAAATTGTTTTTCAAGGTATGAGGCAGTAACGCACCCTGAGCTGAATCCAACCGGCTATAGCTGCACACAGACTACAGGGCGAGCTGCGCTCACACAGAGACCGTGCAGACAGCCGTAAACGGCGCTGCAAGGCCAAAAAACCCTCCTCTAGGTTATCCTATGTAGTATTTTTCCACTATTTAGCTGGAGACGGGTGGAAAGACACTAATAGGAATTTTTTTGTTTAAATTTTTAACAGGCTGCACTATTTGAAAAAAAAGGAAATTGTTTTTCAAGGTATGAGGCAGTAACGCACCCTGAGCTGAATCCAACCGGCTAGAGCTGCACACAGACTACAGGGCGAGCTGCGCTCACACAGAGACCGTGCAGACAGCCGTAAACGGCGCTGCAAGGCCCAATAAACCCCCTCTAGGTTATCCTATGTAGTGTTTTTCCACTATTTAGCTGGAGACGGGTGGAAAAACACTAATAGGGAATTTTTTTTAAAATTTTTAAACAGGCTGCACTATTTGAAAAAAAGGAAAATTTTTCTCAAGGTATGAGCCAGTAACGAACCCTGAGCTGAATCCAACCGGCTATGGCTGCACACAGACTACAGGGCGAGCTGGGCTCACACGGAGACCGTGCAGACAGCCGTAAACGGCGCTGCAAGGCCCAAAAACCCCCCTCTAGGTTATCCTATGTAGTGTTTTTCCACAATTTAGCTGGAGACGGGTGGAAAAACACTAATAGGGATTTTTTTTTAAAATTTTTAAACAGGCTGCACTATTTGAAAGAAAGGAAAATTTTTCTCAAGGTATGAGCCAGTAACGAACCCTGAGCTGAATCCAACCGGCTATGGCTGCACACAGACTACAGGGCGAGCTGGGCTCACACGGAGACCGTGCAGACAGCCGTAAACGGCGCTGCAAGGCCCAAAAACCCCCCTCTAGGTTATCCTATGTAGTGTTTTTCCACAATTTAGCTGGAGACGGGTGGAAAAACACTAATAGGAAATTTGAGAAAAAATGTGCAGCAGGCTGCACTATGAGCAAAAAAGGACAACTGTGTGAGGCAGTGTGAACCCCCCCTAAGCTGAATACAACCGGGTATATGGCTGCACACAGACTACAGAGTGAGCTGCACACACACACACACACACAGAGACCTTGCAGAACGCTGTTAAAACAGCGCTGCAAGGCAAGAGCAAGGTGAACAGTGAAGAACACACAGCGTTTTGCTAAATTAGCCTTTGGAAAGGAAAATAAAGCAATTAGCTAGCTCAACTGGCCCTCAGTTAGAACACAGCGTCCTGTCCCTAACTGAAATCACAGCAGAGTGAGCGCAAAATGGCGGCAGCGTTTTTTATAGTGCAGAGTGACATCATTTCAGCAGCCAATCACAGCCTTGCCAGTACTTACATGCCCACCATGCTAAACAGGATGTGCCCACACTTCCAATCATTCCTCATTGGCTGCTGCGTGCAGTTTGAATTCTGGGAACTTCCGATTCCGGTATCCGATACACGGGAAGTATCGGAATTCGGTATCGGAATTCCGATACCGCAAATATCGGCCGATACCCGATACTTGCGGTATCGGAATGCTCAACACTAATCCTAACTTGTTGAACTGGGTCACCAGAGGAGCGAGGTTTCAAAGCCAGAAATAGTTTACAATTATTTTTGAAACTCAGAAATTTAGTTCTATCTCCAAAAAACAAATCAGGAATAGGAATTCTTGGTTCTAACATAGAATTCTGAACCACAAAGTCTTGAATATTTTGTACTCTTGCCGTGAGCTGATCCACACATGAAGACAGACCTTTAATATCCATCGCTACACCTGTGTCCTGAACCACCCAAATGTCTATGGGAAAAAAAAGGCAAAACACAGTGCAGAGAAAAAAAAATGGTATCAGAACTTCTTTTTTCCCTCTATTGAGAATCATTAGTACTTTGGGCCTCCAGTACTGTTATGATAAGGTAATTCAGTACCACAATGGACATAGAAGTCAGAGCACATACAGTGACCTGACAATAACCCAAAAACAAAGAATGAGCTCTGAGACGTGGGAACTCTGCTGACCGCAATCCCTAATCCTCTCCAACCACACTGGAGGCAGCTGTGGATTGCGCCTAACGCTCCCTATGCAACTCGGCACAGCCTGAGAAACTAGCTAGCCTGAAGATAGAATATAAGTCTACCTTGCCTCAGAGAAATACCCCAAAGGAAAAGGCAGCCCCCACATATAATGACTGTGAGTTAAGATGAAAAGACAAACGTAGAGATGAAATAGATTTAGCAAAGTGAGGCCCGACTTTCTGAACAGAGCGAGGATAGGAAAGGTAACTTTGCGGTCAACACAAAACCTGTTGTGAATTCTGTGGCAGAGCTCCCTCCTGTGGTCACAAATGGTATTGCGGCTTCTGAGTTTCCTACCTCAGGTGATGTGGTGAGGTCGTTAGGTACTGCTCTACTTAACTCCACCTAATGCTTTGATCCTGACTTCCTGTCAATGTTCCAGTGTTGGACTTGTTTTCCCCTGGATCATTCCTGTGGCCTGCTGCTCTGCATAGCTAAGTTCTTCTTGCTATTTGTTTGCTATTTTTTTCTGTCCAGCTTGTCTAATTGTTTTGCTGGAAGCTCTGGGACGCAAAGGGTGTACCTCCGTGCCGTTAGTTCGGTACGGAGGGTCTTTTTGCCCCCTTTGCGTGGTTTCCTTTAGGGTTTTGTGTAGACCGCAAAGTTATCTTTCCTATCCTCGCTCTGTTAAGAAAGTCGGGCCTCACTTTGCTGAATCTATTAATTCCTACGTTTGTCTTTTCATCTTACTCACAGTCATTATATGTGGGGGGCTGCCTTTTCCTTTGGGGTATTTCTCTGAGGCAAGGTAGGCTTATTTTCTATCTTCAGGCTAGTTAGTTTCTCAGGCTGTGCCGAGTTGCATAGGCAGAGTTAGGCGCAATCCACGGCTGCCTCTAGTGTTGTTTGGAGAGGATTAGGGATTGCGGTCTGCAGAGTTCCCACGTCTCAGAGCTCGTTCTATGATTTTGGGTTATTGTCAGATCACTGTATATGCTCTGACTTCTATGTCCATTGTCGTACTGAATTACCTTATCATAACAGTACTGGAGGCCGGAAGTACTAATGGTTCTCAATAGAGGGAAAAAAGAAGTTCTGAGACCATTTTTTTTTCTTTGCACTGTGTTTTGCCTTTTTTTTCCCCTAGACATTTGGGTGGTTCAGGACACAGGTGTGGACATGGACATTCAGGGTCTGTGCTCTTCAATGGATAATCTCGTTATAAATGTACAAAAGATTCAAGATTTGGTGGTCCAGAAGCCTATGTTTGAACCAAGAAATCCTATTCCTGATTTGTTTTATGGTGATAGAGTCAAGTTTGTGAATTTCAAAAATAATTGCAAACTGTTTCTGGCCTTGAAACCTCACTCCTCTGGTGACCCAGCTCAACAAGTGAAAATTATTATTTCTTTTTTGCGTGGCGACTCTCAAGACTGGGCATTTTCCCTTGCGCCAGGAGATCCTGCATTAAGTAATATTGATGCGTTTTTCCTGGCGCTCGGATTGCTGTACGATGAGCCTAATTCAGTGGATCAGGCAGAGAAAAATTTGCTGGCTTTGTGTCAGGGTCAGGATGAGGTAGAGGTATATTGTCAGAAATTTAGAAAGTGGTCCATACTCACTCAATGGAATGAAGCTGCGCTCGCAGCGATTTTCAGAAAGGGTCTCTCTGAAGCCCTTAAGGATGTCATGGTGGGATTTCCTATGCCTGCTGGTCTGAATGAATCTAGGTCTTTGGCCATTCAGATCGGTCGACGCTTGCGTGAGCGTAAATCTGTGCACCATTTGGCGGTATTACCTGAGAATAAACCTAAGCCTATGCAGTGCGATAGGACTTTGACCAGAGTTGAACGGCAAGAACACAGACGTCTGAATGGTCTGTGTTTCTACTGTGGTGATTCCACTCATGCCATCTCTGATTGTCCTAAGCGCTCTAAGCGGTTCGCTAGGTCTGCCACCATTGGTACGGTACAGTCAAAATTTCTTCTGTCCGTTACCTTGATCTGCTCTTTGTCATCGTATTCTGTCATGGCATTTGTGGATTCAGGCGCTGCCCTGAATTTGATGGACTTGGAGTATGCTAAACGTTGTGGGTTTTTCTTGGAGCCCTTGCAGTGTCCTATTCCATTGAGAGGAATTGATGCTACACCTTTGGCCAAGAATAAGCCTCAGTACTGGACCCAGCTGACCATGTGCATGGCTCCTGCACATCAGGAGGATATTCGCTTTCTGGTGTTGCATAATCTGCATGATGTGGTCGTGTTGGGGTTGCCATGGCTACAAGTCCATAATCCAGTATTAGATTGGAAATCCATGTCGGTGTCCAGCTGGGGTTGTCAGGGGGTACATGGTGATGTTCCATTTCTGTCAATTTCGTCATCCACCCCTTCTGAGGTCCCAGAATTCTTGTCTGATTACCGGGATGTATTTGACGAGCCCAAGTCCGATACCCTACCTCCGCATAGGGATTGTGATTGTGCTATCAATTTGATTCCTGGTAGTAAATTCCCAAAAGCACACCGCTATGCACAGTTATGTGAAGGAATCCCTGGAGAAGGGGCATATTCGCCCGTCATCGTCGCCATTAGGAGCAGGGTTCTTTTTTGTAGCCAAGAAGGATGGTTCGCTGAGACCTTATATAGATTACCGCCTTCTTAATAAGATCACGGTTAAATTTCAGTACCCCTTGCCATTGTTATCTGATCTGTTTGCTCGGATTAAGGGGGCTAGTTGGTTCACCAAGATAGATCTTCGTGGTGCGTATAATCTGGTGCGAATTAAGCAAGGCGATGAATGAAAAACTGCATTTAATACGCCCGAGGGTCATTTTGAGTATCTAGTGATGCCATTTGGACTTGCCAATGCTCCATCAGTGTTTCAGTCCTTTATGCATGACATCTTCCGAGAGTACCTGGATAAATTCCTGATTGTGTACTTGGATGACATTTTGATCTTCTCGGATGATTGGGAGTCTCATGTGAAGCAGGTCAGAACGGTTTTTCAGGTCCTGCGTGCTAATTCTTTGTTTGTGAAGGGATCAAAGTGTCTCTTTGGTGTGCAGAAGGTTTCATTTTTGGGGTTCATCTTTTCCCCTTCTACTATCGAGATGGATCCTGTTAAGGTCCAAGCCATCCATGATTGGACTCAGCCGACATCTCTGAAAAGTCTGCAAAAGTTCCTGGGCTTTGCTAATTTTTATCGTCGCTTCATCTGCAATTTTTCTAGTATT
Source organism: Ranitomeya imitator (assembly GCF_032444005.1). Lineage (NCBI taxonomy): Eukaryota > Metazoa > Chordata > Amphibia > Anura > Dendrobatidae > Ranitomeya > Ranitomeya imitator. The sequence continues at coordinate 663,469,976 of NC_091283.1, forward strand.
GCTAAACCATTGACCGATTTGACCAAGAAGGGTGCTGATGTGGTCAATTGGTCTTCTGCTGCTGTGAAAGCCTTTCAAGAGTTGAAGCGTCGTTTTTCTTCTGCCCCTGTGTTGTGTCAACCAGATGTTTCTCTTCCGTTCCAGGTCGAGGTTGATGCTTCTGAGATTGGAGCAGGGGCTGTTTTGTCGCAGAGAGGTTCTGATTGCTCAGTGATGAAACCATGCGCTTTTTTTTCCAGGAAGTTTTCGCCTGCTGAGCAAAATTATGATGTGGGCAACCGAGAGTTGCTGGCCATGAAGTGGGCATTCGAGGAGTGGCGTCATTGGCTTGAAGGAGCTAAGCATCGCGTGGTGGTATTGACTGATCATAAGAACTTGACTTATCTTGAGTCTGCTAAGCGGTTGAATCCTAGACAGGCTCGTTGGTCGCTGTTTTTTGCCCGTTTTGACTTTGTAATTTCGTACCTTCCGGGCTCTAAAAATGTGAAGGCGGATGCTCTGTCTAGGAGTTTTGTGCCCGACTCTCCGGGTTTGTCTGAGCCGGCGGGTATCCTCAAGGAGGGAGTAATTGTGTCTGCCATCTCCCCTGATTTGCGGCGGGTGCTGCAAAAATTTGCTAATAAACCTGATCGTTGTCCAGCGGAGAAACGGTTTGTCCCTGATAGGTGGACGAATAAAGTTATCTCTGAGGTTCATTGTTCAGTGTTGGCTGGTTATCCTGGAATCTTTGGTACCAGAGAGTTAATGGCTAGATCCTTTTGGTGGCCATCTCTGTCGCGGGATGTGCGTACTTTTGTGCAGTCCTGTGGGATTTGTGCTCGGGCTAAGCCCTGCTGTTCTCGTGCCAGTGGGTTGCTTTTTTCCCTTGCCGGTCCCGAAGAGACCTTGGACACATATCTCTATGGATTTTATTTCAGATCTTCCCGTTTCTCAAAAGATGTCAGTCATTTGGGTGGTCTGTGATCGCTTTTCTAAGATGGTCCATCTGGTACCCTTGTCTAAATTGCCTTCCTCCTCTGATTTGGTGCCATTGTTCTTCCAGCATGTGGTTCGTTTACATGGCATTCCAGAGAATATCATTTCTGACAGAGGTTCCCAGTTTGTTTCGAGGTTTTGGCAAGCCTTTTGTGGTAGGATGGGCATTGACTTGTCTTTTTCCTCGGCTTTCCATCCTCAGACTAATGGCCAGACCGAACGAACCAATCAGACCTTGGAAACATATCGGAGATGTTTTGTTTCTGCTAATCAGGATGACTGGGTGTCCTTTTTGCCTTTGGCTGAGTTCGCCCTTAATAAGCGGGCCAGCTCGGCTACCTTGGTTTCGCCATTTTTCTGCAACTCTGGGTTCCATCCTCGTTTCTCTTCAGGACAGGTTGAGTCTTCGGACTGTCCTGGTGTGGATACTGTGGTGGACAGGTTGCAGCAGATTTGGACTCATGTAGTGGACAATTTGACCTTGTCCCAGGAGAGGGCTCAACGTTTTGCTAATCGCAGACGCTGTGTGTGTCCCCGACTTCGTGTTGGGGATCTGGTTTGGTTATCTTCTCGTCATATTCCTATGAAGGTTTCCTCTCCTAAGTTTAAACCTCGTTTCATTGGTCCGTATAGGATTTCTGAGGTTCTTAATCCTGTGTCTTTTCGTCTGACCCTTCCAGATTCCTTTTCCATACATAATGTATTCCATAGGTCATTGTTGCGGAGATACGTGGCACCTATGGTTCCATCTGTTGACCATCCTGCCCCGGTTTTGGTGGAGGGGGAGTTGGAGTATATTGTGGAGAAGATTTTGGATTCTCGTGTTTCAAGACGGAAACTCCAGTATCTGGTTAAGTGGAAGGGTTATGCTCAGGAAGATAATTCCTGGGTCTTTGCCTCTGATGTCCATGCTCCCGATCTTGTTCGTGCCTTTCATGTGGCTCATCCTGGTCGGCCTGGGGGCTCTGGTGAGGGTTCGGTGACCCCTCCTCAAGGGGGGGTACTGTTGTGAATTCTGTGGCAGATCTCCCTCCTGTGGTCACAAGTGGTATTGCGGCTTCTGAGTTTCCTACCTCAGGTGATGTGGTGAGGTCGTTAGGTACTGCTCTACTTAACTCCACCTAATGCTTTGATCCTGGCTTCCTGTCAATGTTCCAGTGTTGGACTTGTTTTTCCCTGGATCATTCCTGTGGCCTGCTGCTCTGCATAGCTAAGTTCTTCTTGCTATTTGTTTGCTATTTTTTTCTGTCCAGCTTGTCTAATTGTTTTGCTGGAAGCTCTGGGACGCAAAGGGTGTACCTCCGTGCCGTTAGTTCGGTACGGAGGGTCTTTTTGCCCCCTTTGCGTGGTTTCCTTTAGGGTTTTGTGTAGACCGCAAAGTTATCTTTCCTATCCTCGCTCTGTTAAGAAAGTCGGGCCTCACTTTGCTGAATCTATTTAATTCCTACGTTTGTCTTTTCATCTTACTCACAGTCATTATATGTGGGGGGCTGCCTTTTCCTTTGGGGTATTTCTCTGAGGCAAGGTAGGCTTATTTTCTATCTTCAGGCTAGTTAGTTTCTCAGGCTGTGCCGAGTTGCATAGGCAGAGTTAGGCGCAATCCACGGCTGCCACTAGTGTTGTTTGGAGAGGATTAGGGATTGCGGTCTGCAGAGTTCCCACGTCTCAGAGCTCGTTCTATGATTTTGGGTTATTGTCAGATCACTGTATGTGCTCTGACCGCTATGTCCATTGTGGTACTGAATTGCCTTTCATAACAAAAACCCTACAAACAACCACGCAAAGGGGGCAAAAAGACCCTCCGTACCGACTAACGGCACGGAGGTACACCCTCTGCGTCCCAGAGCTTCCAGCAAGCAAGAAAAACCAAATAAACAAGCTCGACAGAAAAAACAGCAAACAAAAATAACACAAGAGCAACTTAGCTATGCAGAGCAGCAGGCCACAGGAACGATCCAGGAGGAAGCAAGTCCAATACTAGAACATTGACTGGAGGCCAGGATCAAAGCACTAGGTGGAGTTAAATAGAGCAGCACCTAACGACTTCACCACATCACCTGAGGAAGGAAACTCAGAAGCCGCAGTACCACTTTCCTCCACCAACGGAAGCTCATAGAGAGAATCAGCCAAAGTACCACTTGTGACCACAGGAGGGAGCTCTGCCACAGAATGCACAACACCGTGCCTTACGCCTTAGCCAGCACTTGTGACCGTGCCTTACGCCTTAGCCAGCACTTGTGCCCATGCCTTAAGCCTTAGCCAGCACTTGTGCCCATGCCTTAAGCCTTAACCAGCACTTGTGCCCGTGCCTTAAGCCTTAGCCAGCACTTGTGCCCGTGCCTTAAGCCTTAGCCAGCACTTGTGCCCGTACCTTAAGCCATAGCCAGCACTTGTGCCCATGCCTTACGCCTTAGCCAGCACTTGTGCCCATGCCTTATGCCTTAGCCAGCACTTTTGCACATGCGTTAAGCCTTAGCCAGCACTTTTGAGCCCCTTGCATGTTTGTTTTTCTGTCTTTAGTTACATGATGGTTATGCACACAGGGCATGCTTTACGCTCTTCGCTCTGGACCCGTCTGAATGCGCATGCACGACTGTAATTGGGGAAGAAGGCATTACCCATTTACGGAGGAAATACAAGAAGTGCCTGGTCGCTTGGAGCATGGGGTTATGGAGAGGCTCCGCACTGTACAACAAAGGATCTAGTCCTAAATGTCCAAGTACAGAGTAGAGGGGTGAAAGCTAGCTCTTCACCCCTATGGGTGTCTAACCCTTTATGCAAAGAGTGCAAAGAGTTAGCCGTATGCCTTAAGCCTAGCCAGCACTTGTGCCCATGCCTTAAGCCTAGCCAGCACTTGTGCCCATGCCTTAAGCCTTAGCCAGCACTTGTGCCCATGCCTTAAGCCTTAGCCAGCACTTGTGCCCGTGCCTTAAGCCTTAGCCAGCACTTGTGCCCGTGCCTTAAGCCTTAGCCAGCACTTGTGCCCGTGCCTTAAGTCTTAGCCAGCACTTGTGCCCGTGCCTTAAGTCTTAGCCAGCACTTGTGCCCATGCCTTAAGCCTTAGCCAGCACTTGTATCCATGCCTTAAGCCTTAGCCAGCACTTGTGCCCATGCCTTAAGCCTTAGCCAGCACTTGTGCCCATGCCTTAAGCTTTAGCCAGCACTTGTGCCCATGCCTTAAGCCTTAGCCAGCACTTGAGCCCATGCCTTAAGCCTTAGCCAGCACTTGTGCCCATGCCTTAAGCCTTAGCCAGCACTTGTGCCCATGCCTTAACTCTTAGCCAGCACATGTGCCCATGCCTTAAGCCTTAGCCAGCACGTGTGCCCATGCCTTATGCCTTAGCCAGCACTTGTGCCCGTGCCTTAAGCCTTAGCCAGCACTTGTGCCCGTGCTTTAAGCCTTAGCCAGCACTTGTGCCCGTGCCTTAAGCCTTAGCCAGCACTTGTGCCCGTGCCTTAAGCCTTAGCCAGCACTTGTGCCCATGCCTTAAGCCTTAGCCAGCAATAGTGCCCGTGCCTTAAGCCTTAGCCAGCACTTTTGCCCATGCCTTAAGCCGTAGCCCGCACTTTTGCCCATGCCTTAAGCCTTAGCCAGCACTTTTGCCCATGCCTTAAGCCGTAGCCCGCACTTTTGCCCATGCCTTACGCCTTAGCCAGCACTTGTGCCCGTGCCTTACGCCTTAGCCAGCACTTGTGCCCGTGCCTTACGCCTTAGCCAGCACTTGTGCCCGTGCCTTACGCCTTAGCCAGCACTTGTGCCCGTGCCTTACTCCTTAGCCAGCACTTGGGGGTTTAATGAAGAGCTGCTTTTCACTGGCTTTTTGGGTTAATTTACCCCTCTCTCTTCTTCTCTTCTCTGCTCCGATCTAGGTGATACTCCAGGATCCTCAGCAGTTTTATATATACACCTGGAAGGAAACACCTGGATTAGTTTTTCCATAATGTCTGGTGACTGCATTCCTTTTCGTTGGACTTCCTTTTCTGATGTGATTGGTGATCAGCTGCTCTCATGGGTCGGGATTCCTTCGGACCTGTTTGTGTGGAGGCTGGGATATTTGGTTTCTCCTTTGGTCAGGTCATCTGACCCCCTGTTTTTGATTAATGGACTTTATGGTATATGACCTTCTTGCATACGGTCCCCTTCTTTTTGGGGCTGGAGCTGACTTACCATTTCGGGTTTATTACATCACCCTCTTATGGCTCATGGGGCGGTTCGGACATATGTCATCAGGCGTTTGCTACCTTTTTCTATTTCCCCTTCCCCTCCCCCCCCCTCTGTTTGAATAGCTACCATGCAGTTTTCCTCGAGATCTCCATTGGGAATATCACAGGGTTCGCTCTATACTAGCACACTGATTTTAGGGCCTTATGATCTCCTCAAGTCCTAATAGGCCTTATTTGGGGCTTTGTGCAATTGGGATACATTCTTATGTTACAATATTTTGATAGTATGATATATAATAATAAAACTGTTTACATGCTTTGTCTAATTTATTATGTTATTCCTGGTCCCTGAATTCTTTTGTGTTGTATGATATGAATGGTGGTCTGCCCCCGGGGGTGAGTGGTGATATGGTGTGTCTGTCTGCCGTATGGGTGTCAGAGTATGGTGATATGATTGCTCAATGCACCTTTGGTGGACCTTATTTTTGTGGCCCTCTTTTTGTTAAGCCCCTCGGTTGGCCACTATCATATGGCTTTACACATTCTGACCGTCGATTTGGTGGCTTTCCCTGCACTAAGGGTGGTTTCACCTACAGTCCGGGCATTATGGAGGGGGTTTTGCGCCTATTTTATTTATTTATTTATTCAGTTAGGCGCATTCTGCAGTGCCTTCTATGCAGCACACAAATGGGGTCTTCTAGGGTGCACTCTGCCATATCATGACGGCAGCACATATGTGGGATTTGGCATTGCGCCACCTATCGGGGTGGGCCCGGTTTTTGGGATGGCGTACATTTATTTGAGTCCATCTAGCGTACTGCGGCGATCTTGTCTCTTTGCACCCTACATGGCTGAGTCTGTTCTGCGGCGGCCAGATACATGGCCGGTGATCTTGGAGCGTCGCTCCTTCAGGCAGGCAGATCGCGCCTGCGCACTGTCTATTCCGATGGGGAGGCGTGTCGGTTCTGCGTCTCTGCCTTTCTGGCTGTGGGCGTTCCTCCTAAGCGCCGTGTTTCCGGTTTCGCCAGCACTTTGCTCACCGGCTTCATATCAGGTGGGTTGTATGTACACTATTTAAGCAGGGGGTATTTGGCAGACAATACCTTCCCCTGACGAAGCCCTCTTTAGCAGGGCGATACGCGTTGGGCTGCATCTTTCTGGTCCACACGGGTCTGCACTTGGGGACGGTCTGTCTCCCCCTCTCGCTTTGGCTACGTGGGTATGTTATACTTTGCTGCCTTATTAGGGGCATGAGGTGCCTCTGGGCCTTATGATGTTTTTCCAACATTGCATCTTGAGCCATTATATCAGGGGGGTTTTTCCTGCAAGTGGCTTTCTTAAGGGTTACTCCCTAGGTTCGGTAGGTGCTTCTGTCTGCTATTAGGCTGTGCAGATTTGCCCACTTTTTGCATTTAGCTCCATGAGCCAGAGGGTTACTTCTATTATTATATATATTGTGGTTTGCAGACTGTTATTATGGATATATGGACTGTATATGTTATTTCTACATGTGGACCATATGTATTCAGTACCGTTGTTTTTAATTATGTTTTATGTTTTTGAAGTTGTTGTTTGTCAATAAAATTCCTGTGTTTATTATTTCATGATTGTTCTTTATTAGCCCTGGGTGTGCATTCTATTGAGCAGCTTCTTTTTCTTTTGGTTTTAGTTTCATGCCTTAAGCCTTAGCCAGCACGTGTGCCCATGCCTTACGCCTTAGCTAGCACTTGTGCCCATGCCTTAATCCTTAGCCAGCACTAGTGCCCGTGCCTTAAGCCTTAGCCAGCACTTGTGCCCATGCCTTAAGCCTTAGCCAGCACGTGTGCCCATGCCTTACGCCTTAGCCAGCACTTGTGCCCATACCTTAAGCCTTAGCCAGCACTTGTGCCCATGCCTTAAGCCTTAGCCAGCACGTGTGCCCATGCCTTACGCCTTAGCCAGCACTTGTGCCCATACCTTAAGCCTTAGCCAGCACGTGTGCCCATGCCTTACGCCTTAGCCAGCACTTGTGCCCAGGCCTTAAGCCTTAGCCAGCACTAGTGCCCATGCCTTAAGCCTTAGCCAGAACTTGTGCCCATGCCTTAACCCTTAGCCAGCACGTGTGCCCGTGCCTTAAGCCTTAGCCAGCACTTGTGCCTGTGCCTTATGCCTTAGCCAGCACTTGTGCCTGTGCCTTATGCCTTAGCCAGCACTTGTGCCTGTGCCTTAAGCCTTAGCCAGCACTTGTGCCCGTGCCTTAAGCCTTAGCCAGCACTTGTGCCCGTGCCTTAAGCCTTAGCCAGCACGTGTGCCCAAGCCTTATGCCTTAGCCAGCACTTGTGCCCATGCCTTAAGCCTTAGCCAGCACTTGTGCCCGTGCCTTAAGCCTTAGCCAGCACTTGTGCCCGTGCCTTAAGCCTTAGCCAGCACGTGTGCCCAAGCCTTATGCCTTAGCCAGCACTTGTGCCCATGCCTTAAGCCTTAGCCAGCACTTGTGCCCATGCCTTAAGCCTTAGCCAGCACGTGTGCCCAAGCCTTATGCCTTAGCCAGCACGTGTGCCCATGCCTTATGCCTTAGCCAGCACGTGTGCCCATGCCTTACGCCTTAGCCAGCCCTTGTGCCCATGCCTTAAGCCTTAGCCAGCACTTGTGCCCATGCCTTAAGCCTTAGCCAGCACTTGTGCCCGTGCCTTAAGCCTTAGCCAGCACTTGTGCCCGTGCCTTAAGCCTTAGCCAGCACTTGTGCCCGTGCCTTAAGCCTTAGCCAGCACTTGTGCCCGTGCCTTAAGCCTTAGCCAGCACTTGTGCCCGTGCCTTAAGCCTTAGCCAGCACTTGTTCCCGTGCCTTAAGCCTTAGCCAGCACTTGTGCCCGTGCCTTAAGCCTTAGCCAGCACTTGTGCCCGTGCCTTAAGCCTTAGCCAGCACTTGTGCCCGTGCCTTAAGCCTTAGCCAGCACTTGTGCCCGTGCCTTAAGCCTTAGCCAGCACTTGTGCCCGTGCCTTACGCCTTAGCCAGCACTTGTGCCCGTGCCTTACGCCTTAGCCAGCACTTGTGCCCGTGCCTTACGCCTTAGCCAGCACTTGTGCCCGTGCCTTACGCCTTAGCCAGCACTTGTGACCGTGCCTTACGCCTTAGCCAGCACTTGTGACCGTGCCTTACGCCTTAGCCAGCACTTGTGCCCGTGCCTTACGCCTTAGCCAGCACTTGTGACCGTGCCTTACGCCTTAGCCAGCACGTGTGCCCGTGCCTTACGCCTTAGCCAGCACGTGTGCCCGTGCCTTACGCCTTAGCTAGCACGTGGGCCCATGCCTTACGCCTTAGCCAGCACTTGTGCCCATGCCTTAAGCCAAAGCCAGCACTTGGGCCCATGCCTTAAGCCAAAGCCAGCACTTGTGCCCATGCCTTAAGCCTTAGCCAGCACTTGTGCCCATGCCTTATGCCTTAGCCAGCGCTTGTGTCCATGCCTTACGCCTTAGCCAGCACTTGTGCCCGTGCCTTAAGCCTTAGCCAGCACTTGTGCCCGTGCCTTACGCCTTAGCCAGCACTTGTGCCCGTGCCTTACGCCTTAGCCAGCACTTGTGCCCGTGCCTTACGCCTTAGCCAGCACTTGTGACCGTGCCTTACACCTTAGCCAGCACTTGTGACCGTGCCTTACGCCTTAGCCAGCACTTGGGTCCGTGCCTTACGCCTTAGCCAGCACTTGTGACCGTGCCTTACACCTTAGCCAGCACGTGTGCCCGTGCCTTACGCCTTAGCCAGCACTTGTGCCCATGCCTTAAGCCTTAGCCTGCACTTGTGCCCAAGCCTTAAGCCTTAGGCAGCACTTTTGAGCACCTTGCATGTTTGTTTTTCTGTCTTTAGTTACATGATGGTTATGCACACAGGGCAGGCTTTACGCTCTTCGCTCTTCTCCCGTCTGAATGCGCATGCACGATTGTAATTGGGGAAGAAGGCATTACATATTTACGGAGGACATACAAGAACTGCCTGGTTGCTTGGAGCATGGGGTTATGGAGAGGCTCCGCACTGTACAACAAAGGATCTAGTCCTAAATGTCCAAGTACAGAGTAGAGGGGTGAAAGCTAGCTCTTCACCCCTATGGGTGCCTAACCCTTTATGCAAAGAGTGCAAAGAATTAGCCGTATGCCTTAAGCCTAGCCAGCACTTGTGCCCAAGCCTTAAGCCTAGCCAGCACTTGTGCCCATGCCTTAAGCCTTCGCCAGCACTTGTGCCCGTGCCTTAAGCCTTAGCCAGCACTTGTGCCGATGCCTTAAGCCTTAGCCAGCACTTGTGCCCGTGCCTTAAGCCTTAGCCAGCACTTTTGCCCGTGCCTTAAGACTTAGCCAGCACTTGTGCCCGTGCCTTAAGCCTTAGCCAGCACTTGTGCCCGTGCCTTAAGCCTTAGCCAGCACTTGTGCCCGTGCCTTAAGCCTTGGCCAGCACTTGTGCCCGTGCCTTAAGCCTTAGCCAGCACTTGTGCCCGTGCCTTAAGCCTTAGCCAGCACTTGTGCCCGTGCCTTAAGCCTTAGCCAGCAATAGTGCCCGTGCCTTAAGCCTTAGCCAGCACTTTTGCCCATGCCTTAAGCCTTAGCCAGCACTTTTGCCCATGCTTTACGCCTTAGCCAGCACGTGTGCCCATGCCTTACGCCTTAGCCAGCACTTGTGCCCATGCCTTAAGCCTTAGCCAGCACTTGTGCCCATGCCTTAAGCCTTAGCCAGCACGTGTGCCCATGCCTTACGCCTTAGCCAGCACTTGTGCCCATGCCTTAATCCTTAGCCAGCATTTGTGCCCATGCCTTAAGCCTTAGCCAGCACTTGTGCCCATGCCTTAAGCCTTAGCCAGCACTTGTGCCCATGCCTTAAGCCTTAGCCAGCACTTGTGCCCATGACTTGAGCCTTACTTAGCACTTGTGCCCATGCCTTAAGCCTTAGCCAGCACTTGTGACTGTGCCATATGCCTTAGCCAGCACTTGTGCCCGTGCCTTAAGATTTAGCCAGCACTTGTGCCCATGCCTTAAGCCTTAGCCAGCACTTGTGCCCATGCCTTAACTCTTAGCCAGCACGTGTGCCCATGCCTTAAGCCTTAGCCAGCACGTGTGCCCATGCCTTATGCCTTAGCCAGCACTTGTGCCCGTGCCTTAAGCCTTAGCCAGCACTTGTGCCCGTGCCTTAAGCCTTAGCCAGCACTTGTGCCCGTGCCTTAAGCCTTAGCCAGCACTTGTGCCCGTGCCTTAAGCCTTAGCCAGCACTTGTGCCCATGCCTTAAGCCTTAGCCAGCAATAGTGCCCGTGCCTTAAGCCTTAGCCAGCACTTTTGCCCATGCCTTAAGCCTTAGCCTGCACTTTTGCCCATGCCTTACGCCTTAGCCAGCACGTGTGCCCATGCCTTACGCCTTAGCCAGCACTTGTGCCCATGCCTTAAGCCTTAGCCAGCACTTGTGCCCGTGCCTTAAGCCTTAGCCAGCACTTGTGCCCGTGCCTTAAGCCTTAGCCAGCACTTTTGCCCATGCCTTAAGCCTTAGCCCGCACTTTTGCCCATGCCTTACGCCTTAGCCAGCACGTGTGCCCATGCCTTATGCCTTAGCCAGCACTTGTGCCCATGCCTTAAGCCTTAGCCAGCACTTGTGCCCATGCCTTAAACCTTAGCCAGCACTTGTGCCCGTGCCTTAAGCCTTAGCCAGCACTTGTGCCCGTGCCTTACGCCTTAGCCAGCACTTGTGCCCGTGCCTTACGCCTTAGCCAGCACTTGTGCCCGTGCCTTACGCCTTAGCCAGCACTTGGGTCCGTGCCTTACGCCTTAGCCAGCACTTGTGACCGTGCCTTACACCTTAGCCAGCACGTGTGCCCGTGCCTTACGCCTTAGCCAGCACTTGTGCCCATGCCTTAAGCCTTAGCCTGCACTTGTGCCCAAGCCTTAAGCCTTAGGCAGCACTTTTGAGCACCTTGCATGTTTGTTTTTCTGTCTTTAGTTACATGATGGTTATGCACACAGGGCAGGCTTTACGCTCTTCGCTCTTCTCCCGTCTGAATGCGCATGCACGATTGTAATTGGGGAAGAAGGCATTACATATTTACGGAGGACATACAAGAACTGCCTGGTTGCTTGGAGCATGGGGTTATGGAGAGGCTCCGCACTGTACAACAAAGGATCTAGTCCTAAATGTCCAAGTACAGAGTAGAGGGGTGAAAGCTAGCTCTTCACCCCTATGGGTGCCTAACCCTTTATGCAAAGAGTGCAAAGAGTTAGCCGTATGCCTTAAGCCTAGCCAGCACTTGTGCCCAAGCCTTAAGCCTAGCCAGCACTTGTGCCCATGCCTTAAGCCTTAGCCAGCACTTGTGCCCGTGCCTTAAGCCTTAGCCAGCACTTGTGCCGATGCCTTAAGCCTTAGCCAGCACTTGTGCCCGTGCCTTAAGCCTTAGCCAGCACTTGTGCCCGTGCCTTAAGTCTTAGCCAGCACTTGTGCCCGTGCCTTAAGCCTTAGCCAGCACTTTTGCCCGTGCCTTAAGACTTAGCCAGCACTTGTGCCCGTGCCTTAAGCCTTAGCCAGCACTTGTGCCCGTGCCTTAAGCCTTAGCCAGCACTTGTGCCCGTGCCTTAAGCCTTGGCCAGCACTTGTGCCCGTGCCTTAAGCCTTAGCCAGCACTTGTGCCCGTGCCTTAAGCCTTAGCCAGCACTTGTGCCCGTGCCTTAAGCCTTAGCCAGCAATAGTGCCCGTGCCTTAAGCCTTAGCCAGCACTTTTGCCCATGCCTTAAGCCTTAGCCAGCACTTTTGCCCATGCTTTACGCCTTAGCCAGCACGTGTGCCCATGCCTTACGCCTTAGCCAGCACTTGTGCCCATGCCTTAAGCCTTAGCCAGCACTTGTGCCCATGCCTTAAGCCTTAGCCAGCACGTGTGCCCATGCCTTACGCCTTAGCCAGCACTTGTGCCCATGCCTTAATCCTTAGCCAGCATTTGTGCCCATGCCTTAAGCCTTAGCCAGCACTTGTGCCCATGCCTTAAGCCTTAGCCAGCACTTGTGCCCATGCCTTAAGCCTTAGCCAGCACTTGTGCCCATGACTTGAGCCTTACTTAGCACTTGTGCCCATGCCTTAAGCCTTAGCCAGCACTTGTGCCCGTGCCTTAAGCCTTAGCCAGCACTTGTGACTGTGCCATATGCCTTAGCCAGCACTTGTGCCCGTGCCTTAAGATTTAGCCAGCACTTGTGCCCATGCCTTAAGCCTTAGCCAGCACTTGTGCCCATGCCTTAACTCTTAGCCAGCACGTGTGCCCATGCCTTAAGCCTTAGCCAGCACGTGTGCCCATGCCTTATGCCTTAGCCAGCACTTGTGCCCGTGCCTTAAGCCTTAGCCAGCACTTGTGCCCGTGCCTTAAGCCTTAGCCAGCACTTGTGCCCGTGCCTTAAGCCTTAGCCAGCACTTGTGCCCGTGCCTTAAGCCTTAGCCAGCACTTGTGCCCATGCCTTAAGCCTTAGCCAGCAATAGTGCCCGTGCCTTAAGCCTTAGCCAGCACTTTTGCCCATGCCTTAAGCCTTAGCCTGCACTTTTGCCCATGCCTTACGCCTTAGCCAGCACGTGTGCCCATGCCTTACGCCTTAGCCAGCACTTGTGCCCATGCCTTAAGCCTTAGCCAGCACTTGTGCCCATGCCTTAAGCCTTAGCCAGCACTTGTGCCCGTGCCTTAAGCCTTAGCCAGCACTTTTGCCCATGCCTTAAGCCTTAGCCCGCACTTTTGCCCATGCCTTACGCCTTAGCCAGCACGTGTGCCCATGCCTTACGCCTTAGCCAGCACTTGTGCCCATGCCTTAAGCCTTAGCCAGCACTTGTGCCCATGCCTTAAACCTTAGCCAGCACTTGTGCCCGTGCCTTAAGCCTTAGCCAGCACTTGTGCCCGTGCCTTACGCCTTAGCCAGCACTTGTGCCCGTGCCTTACGCCTTAGCCAGCACTTGTGCCCGTGCCTTATGCCTTAGCCAGCACTTGTGCCCGTGCCTTACGCCTTAGCCAGCACTTGTGCCCGTGCCTTACGCCTTAGCCAGCACTTGTGCCCGTGCCTTACGCCTTAGCCAGCACTTGTGCCCGTGCCTTACTCCTTAGCCAGCACTTGGGGGCTTAATGAAGAGCTGCTTTTCACTGGCTTTTTGGGTTAATTTACCCCTCTCTCTTCTTCTCTTCTCTGCTCCGATCTAGGTGATACTCCAGGATCCTCAGCAGTTTTATATATACACCTGGAAGGAAACACCTGGATTCGTTTTTCCATAATGTCTGGTGACTGCATTCCTTTTCGTTGGACTTCCTTTTCTGATGTGATTGGTGATCAGCTGCTCTCATGGGTCGGGATTCCTTCGGACCTGTTTGTGTGGAGGCTGGGATATTTGGTTTCTCCTTTGGTCAGGTCGTCTGACCCCCTGTTTTTGATTAATGGACTTTATGGTATATGACCTTCTTGCATACGGTCCCCTTCTTTTTGGGGCTGGAGCTGACTTACCATTTCGGGTTTATTACATCACCCTCTTATGGCTCATGGGGCGGTTCGGACATATGTCATCAGGCGTTTGCTACCTTTTTCTATTTCCCCTTCCCCTCCCCCCCCTCTGTTTGAATAGCTACCATGCAGTTTTCCTCGAGATCTCCATTGGGAATATCACAGGGTTCGCTCTATACTAGCACACTGATTTTAGGGCCTTATGATCTCCTCAAGTCCTAATAGGCCTTATTTGGGGCTTTGTGCAATTGGGATACATTCTTATGTTACAATATTTTGATAGTATGATATATAATAATAAAACTGTTTACATGCTTTGTCTAATTTATTATGTTATTCCTGGTCCCTGAATTCTTTTGTGTTGTATGATATGAATGGTGGTCTGCCCCCGGGGGTGAGTGGTGATATGGTGTGTCTGTCTGCCGTATGGGTGTCAGAGTATGGTGATATGATTGCTCAATGCACCTTTGGTGGACCTTATTTTTGTGGCCCTCTTTTTGTTAAGCCCCTCGGTTGGCCACTATCATATGGCTTTACACATTCTGACCGTCGATTTGGTGGCTTTCCCTGCACTAAGGGTGGTTTCACCTACAGTCCGGGCATTATGGAGGGGGTTTTGCGCCTATTTTATTTATTTATTTATTCAGTTAGGCGCATTCTGCAGTGCCTTCTATGCAGCACACAAATGGGGTCTTCTAGGGTGCACTCTGCCATATCATGACGGCAGCACATATGTGGGATTTGGCATTGCGCCACCTATCGGGGTGGGCCCGGTTTTTGTGATGGCGTACATTTATATGAGTCCATCTAGCGTACTGCGGCGATCTTGTCTCTTTGCACCCTACATGGCTGGGTCTGTTCTGCGGCGGCCAGATACATGGCCGGTGATCTTGGAGCGTCGCTCCTTCAGGCAGGCAGATCGCGCCTGCGCACTGTCTATTCCGATGGGGAGGCGTGTCGGTTCTGCGTCTCTGCCTCTCTGGCTGTGGGCGTTCCTCCTAAGCGCCGTGTTTCCGGTTTCGCCGGCACTTTGCTCACCGGCTTCATATCAGGTCGGTTGTATGTACACTATTTAAGCAGGGGGTATTTGGCAGACAATACCTTCCCCTGACGAAGCCCTCTTTAGCAGGGCGATACGCGTTGGGCTGCATCTTTCTGGTCCACACGGGTCTGCACTTGGGGACGGTCTGTCTCCCCCTCTCGCTTTGGCTACGTGGGTATGTTATACTTTGCTGCCTTATTAGGGGCATGAGGTGCCTCTGGGCCTTATGATGTTATTCCAACATTGCATCTTGAGCCATTATATCAGGGGGGTTTTTCCTGCAAGTGGCTTTCTTAAGGGTTACTCCCTAGGTTCGGTAGGTGCTTCTGTCTGCTATTAGGCTGTGCAGATTTGCCCACTTTTTGCATTTAGCTCCATGAGCCAGAGGGTTACTTCTATTATTATATATATTGTGGTTTGCAGACTGTTATTATGGATATATGGACTGTATATGTTATTTCTACATGTGGACCATATGTATTCAGTACCGTTGTTTTTAATTATGTTTTATGTTTTTGAAGTTGTTGTTTGTCAATAAAATTCCTGTGTTTATTATTTCATGATTGTTCTTTATTAGCCCTGGGTGTGCATTCTATTGAGCAGCTTCTTTTTCTTTTGGTTTTAGTTTCATGCCTTAAGCCTTAGCCAGCACGTGTGCCCATGCCTTACGCCTTAGCTAGCACTTGTGCCCATGCCTTAATCCTTAGCCAGCACTAGTGCCCGTGCCTTAAGCCTTAGCCAGCACTTGTGCCCATGCCTTAAGCCTTAGCCAGCACGTGTGCCCATGCCTTACGCCTTAGCCAGCACTTGAGCCCATACCTTAAGCCTTAGACAGCACGTGTGCCCATGCCTTACGCCTTAGCCAGCACTTGTGCCCAGGCCTTAACCCTTAGCCAGCACTAGTGCCCATGCCTTAAGCCTTAGCCAGCACTTGTGCCCATAACTTAAGCCTTAGCCAGCACTTGTGCCCGTGCCTTAACCCTTAGCCAGCACTTGTGCCCGTGCCTTAAGCCTTAGCCAGCACTTGTGCCCGTGCCTTAAGCCTTAGCCAGCACTTGTGCCCGTGCCTTAAGCCTTAGCCAGCACTTGTGCCCGTGCCTTAAGCCTTAGCCAGCACTTGTGCCCGTGCCTTAAGCCTTAGCCAGCACTTGTGCCCGTGCCTTAAGCCTTAGCCAGCACTTGTGCCCGTGCCTTAAGCCTTAGCCAGCACTTGTGCCCGTGCCTTAAGCCTTAGCCAGCACTTGTGCCCGTGCCTTAAGCCTTAGCCAGCACTTGTGCCCGTGCCTTAAGCCTTAGCCAGCACTTGTGCCCGTGCCTTAAGCTTTAGCCAGCACTTGTGCCCGTGCCTTAAGCCTTAGCCAGCACTTGTGCCCGTGCCTTACGCCTTAGCCAGCACTTGTGCCCGTGCCTTACGCCTTAGCCAGCACTTGTGCCCGTGCCTTACGCCTTAGCCAGCACTTGTGCTCGTGCCTTACGCCTTAGCCAGCACTTGTGACCGTGCCTTACGCCTTAGCCAGCACTTGTGACCGTGCCTTACGCCTTAGCCAGCACTTGTGACCGTGCCTTACGCCTTAGCCAGCACTTGTGCCCGTGCCTTACGCCTTAGCCAGCACTTGTGACCGTGCCTTACGCCTTAGCCAGCACGTGTGCCCGTGCCTTACGCCTTAGCCAGCACGTGGGCCCCTGCCTTACGCGTTAGCCAGCACTTGTGCCCATGCCTTAAGCCAAAGCCAGCACTTGTGCCCATGCCTTAAGCCAAAGCCAGCACTTGTGCCCATGCCTTAAGCCTTAGCCAGCACTTGTGCCCATGCCTTATGCCTTAGCCAGCACTTGTGCCCATGCCTTACGCCTTAGCCAGCACTTGTGCCCGTGCCTTAAGCCTTAGCCAGCACTTGTGCCCGTGCCTTACGCCTTAGCCAGCACTTGTGCCCGTGCCTTACGCCTTAGCCAGCACTTGTGCCCGTGCCTTACGCCTTAGCCAGCACTTGTGCCCGTGCCTTACGCCTTAGCCAGCACTTGTGACCGTGCCTTACACCTTAGCCAGCACTTGTGACCGTGCCTTACGCCTTAGCCAGCACTTGGGTCCGTGCCTTACGCCTTAGCCAGCACTTGTGACCGTGCCTTACACCTTAGCCAGCACGTGTGCCCGTGCCTTACGCCTTAGCCAGCACTTGTGCCCATGCCTTAAGCCTTAGCCTGCACTTGTGCCCAAGCCTTAAGCCTTAGGCAGCACTTTTGAGCCCCTTGCATGTTTGTTTTTCTGTCTTTAGTTACATGATGGTTATGCACACAGGGCAGGCTTTACGCTCTTCGCTCTTCTCCCGTCTGAATTCGCATGCACGATTGTAATTGGGGAAGAAGGCATTACATATTTACGGAGGACATACAAGAACTGCCTGGTTGCTTGGAGCATGGGGTTATGGAGAGGCTCCGCACTGTACAACAAAGGATCTAGTCCTAAATGTCCAAGTACAGAGTAGAGGGGTGAAAGCTAGCTCTTCACCCCTATGGGTGCCTAACCCTTTATGCAAAGAGTGCAAAGAGTTAGCCGTATGCCTTAAGCCTAGCCAGCACTTGTGCCCATGCCTTAAGCCTAGCCAGCACTTGTGCCCATGCCTTAAGCCTTAGCCAGCACTTGTGCCCGTGCCTTAAGCCTTAGCCAGCACTTGTGCCGATGCCTTAAGCCTTAGCCAGCACTTGTGCCTGTGCCTTAAGCTTTAGCCAGCACTTGTGCCCGTGCCTTAAGTCTTAGCCAGCACTTGTGCACGTGCCTTAAGCCTTAGCCAGCACTTTTGCCCGTGCCTTAAGACTTAGCCAGCACTTGTGCCCGTGCCTTATGCCTTAGCCAGCACTTGTGCCCGTGCCTTAAGCCTTGGCCAGCACTTGTGCCCGTGCCTTAAGCCTTAGCCAGCACTTGTGCCCATGCCTTAAGCCTTAGCCAGCACTTGTGCCCGTGCCTTAAGCCTTAGCCAGCAATAGTGCCCGTGCCTTAAGCCTTAGCCAGCACTTTTGCCCATGCCTTAAGCCTTAGCCAGCACTTTTGCCCATGCTTTACGCCTTTGCCAGCACGTGTGCCCATGCCTTACGCCTTAGCCAGCACTTGTGCCCATGCCTTAAGCCTTAGCCAGCACTTGTGCCCATGCCTTAAGCCTTAGCCAGCACGTGTGCCCATGCCTTACGCCTTAGCCAGCACTTGTGCCCATGCCTTAATCCTTAGCCAGCACTTGTGCCCATGCCTTAAGCCTTAGCCAGCACTTGTGCCCATGCCTTAAGCCTTAGCCAGCACTTGTGCCCATGCCTTAAGCCTTAGCCAGCACTTGTGCCCATGACTTGAGCCTTACTTAGCACTTGTGCCCATGCCTTAAGCCTTAGCCAGCACTTGTGCCCGTGCCTTAAGCCTTAGCCAGCACTTGTGACTGTGCCATATGCCTTAGCCAGCACTTGTGCCCGTGCCTTAAGACTTAGCCAGCACTTGTGCCCATGCCTTAAGCCTTAGCCAGCACTTGTGCCCATGCCTTAAGCCTTAGCCAGCACGTGCACCCATGCCTTACGCCTTAGCCAGCACTTGTGCCCATACCTTAAGCCTTAGCCAGCACTTGTGCCCGTGCCTTAAGCCTTAGCCAGCACTTGTGCCCGTGCCTTACGCCTTAGCCAGCACTTGTGACCGTGCCTTACACCTTAGCCAGCACTTGTGACCGTGCCTTACACCTTAGCCAGCACTTGTGCCCGTGCCTTACTCCTTAGCCAGCACTTGTGCCCGTGCCTTAAGCCTTAGCCAGCACTTGTGCCCGTGCCTTAAGCCTTAGCCAGCACTTGTGCCCATGCCTTAAGCCTTAGCCAGCACTTGTGAACATGCCTTAAGCCTTAGCCAGCACTTGTGAACATGCCTTAAGCCTTAGCCAGCACTTGTGCCCATGCCTTGAGCCTTAGCCAGCACTTGTGCCCATGCTTTAAGCCTTAGCCAGCACTTGTGCCCATGCCTAAAGCCTTAGCCAGCACTTGTGCCCATGCCTTAAGCCTTATCCAGCACTTGTGCCCATGCGTTAAGCCTTAGCCAGCACTTGTGTCCATGCCTTAAGCCTTAGCCAACACTTGTGCCCATGCTTTAAGCCTTAGCAGCACTTGTGCCCATGCCTTAAGCCTTAGCCAGCACTTGTGCCCATGCCTTAAGCCTTAGCCAGCACTTGTGCCCATGCCTTAAGCCTTAGCCAGCACTTGTGCCCATGCCTTAAGCCTTAGCCAGCACTTGTGCCCGTGCCATAAGCCTTAGCCAGCACTTGTGCCCGTGCCTTACGCCTTAGCCAGCACTTGTGCCTGTGCCTTACGCCTTAGCCAGCACTTGTGACCGTGCCTTACGCCTTAGCCAGCACTTGTGACCGTGCCTTACGCCTTAGCCAGTACTTGTGCCCGTGCCTTACGCCTTAGCCTGCACTTGTGTCCGTGCCTTACGCCTTAGCCAGCACTTGTGCCCGTGCCTTACGCCTTAGCCAGCACTTGTGCCCGTGCCTTAAGCCGTAGCCAGCACTTGTTCCCGTGCCTTAAGCCTTAGCCAGCACTTGTGCCCGTGCCTTAAGCCTTAGCCAGCACTTGTGCCCGTTCCTTAAGCCTTAGCCAGCACTTGTGCCCGTGCCTTAAGCCTTAGCCAGCACTTGTGCCCGTGCCTTAAGCCTTAGCCAACACTTGTGCCCGTGCCTTTAGCCTTAGCCAGCACTTGTGCCCATGCTTTAAGCCTAGCCAGCACTTGTGCCCATGCCTGATGCCTAGCCAGCACTTGTGCCCATGCCTTATGCCTAGCCAGCACTTGTGCCCATGCCTTATGCCTTAGCCAGCACTTTTGCCCATGCCTTATGCCTAGCCAGCACTTGTGCCCATGCCTTATGCCTAGCCAGCACTTGGGCCCATGCCTTAAGCCTATCCAGCACTTGTGCCCATGCCTTATGCCTAGCCAGCACTTGGGCCCATGCCTTAAGTCTAGCCAGCACTTGTGCCCATGCCTTAAGCCTAGCCAGCACTTGTGCCCATACCTTAAGCCTTAGCCAGTACTTGTGCCCATGCGTTAAGCCTTAGCCAGCACTTGTGCCCGTGCCTTAAGCCTTAGCCAGCACTTGTGCCCATGCCTTAAGCCTTAGCCAGCACTTGTGCCCATGCCTTAAGCCTTAGCCAGCACTTGTGCCCATGCCTTAAGCCTTAGCCAGCACTTGTGCCCATGCCTTAAGCCTTAGCCAGCACTTGTGCTCATGCCTTAAGCCTTAGTCAGCACCTGTGCCCATGCCTTAAGCCTTAGCCAGCACTTGTGTCCATGCCTTAAGCCTTAGCTAGCACTTGTGCCCATGCCTTAAGCATTAGCAGGCACTTGTGCCCATGCCTTAAGCCTTAGCCAGCACTTTTGAGCCCCTTGCATGTTTGTTTTTCTGTCTTTAGTTACATGATGGTTATGCACACAGGCTTTACGCTCTTCGCTCCTGTCCCGTATGAATGCGCATGCACGACTGTAATTGGGTAAGAAGGCATTACCCATTTATGGAGGACAGACAAGAAGTGCCTGGTTGCTGAAAGCATGGGGTTATGGAGAGGCTCCGCACTGGACAACAAAGGATCTAGTCTTAAATGTCCAAGTACAGAGTAGAGGGGTGAAAGCTAGCTCTTCACCCCTATGGGTGCCTAAACCTTTATGCAAAGAGTGCAAAGAGTTAGCTGTATGCCTTAAAGGGACACTGTCACCTGAATTTGGAGGGAACAATCTTCAGCCATGGAGGCGGGGTTTTGGGGTTTTTGATTCACCCTTTCCTTACCCGCTGGCTGCATGCTGGCTGCAATATTGGATTGAAGTTCATTCTTTGTCCTCCGTAGTACATGCCTGCACAAGGCAATCTTGTCTTGTGCAGGCATGTACTATGGAGGACAGAGAATGAACTTCAATCCAATATTGCAGCCAGCATGCAGCCAGCGGGTAAGGAAAGGGTGAATCAAAAACCCCGAAACCTCGCCTCCATGGCTGAAGATTGTTCCCTCCAAATTCAGGTGACAGTGTCCCTTTAAGCCTAGCCAGCACTTGTGCCCATGCCTTAAGCCTAGCCAGCACTTGTGCCCACGCCTTAAGCCTAGCCAGCACTTGTGCCCATGCCTTAAGCCTTGGCCAGCACTTGTGCCCATGCCTTATGCCTAGCCAGCACTTGTGCCCATGCCTTATGCCTAGCCAGCACTTGTGCCCATGCCTTATGTCTTAGCCAGCACTTGTGCCCATGCCTTATGCCTTAGCCAGCACTTGTGCCCATGCCTTAAGCCTTAGCCAGCACTTGTGCTCATGCCTTAAGCCTTAGTCAGCACCTGTGCCCATGCCTTAAGCCTTAGCCAGCACTTGTGTCCATGCCTTAAGCATTAGCAGGCACTTGTGCCCATGCCTTAAGCATTAGCAGGCACTTGTGCCCATGCCTTAAGACAGCCAGCACTTGTGCCCATGCCTTAAGCCTTAGCCAGCACTTTTGAGCCCCTTGCATGTTTGTTTTTCTGTCTTTAGTTACATGATGGTTATGCACACAAGGCAGGTTTTACGCTCTTCGCTCCTGTCCCGTCTGAATGCGCATGCACGACTGTAATTGGGTAAGAAGGCATTACCCATTTATGGAGGACAGACAAGAAGTGCCTGGTTGCTTAAAGCATGGGGTTATGGAGAGGCTCCGCACTGGACAACAAAGGATCTAGTCCTAAATGTCCAAGTACAGAGTAGAGGGGTGAAAGCTAGCTCTTCACCCCTATGGGTGCCTAAACCTTTATGCAAAGAGTGCAAAGAGTTAGCTGTATGCCTTAAAGGGACACTGTCACCTGAATTTGGAGGGAACAATCTTCAGCCATGGAGGCGGGGTTTTGGGGTTTTTGATTCACCCTTTCCTTACCCGCTGGCTGCATGCTGGCTGCAATATTGGATTGAAGTTCATTCTTTGTCCTCCGTAGTACATGCCTGCACAAGGCAATCTTGTCTTGTGCAGGCATGTACTATGGAGGACAGAGAATGAAATTCAATCCAATATTGCAGCCAGCATGCAGCCAGCGGGTAAGGAAAGGGTGAATCAAAAACCCCGAAACCTCGCCTCCATGGCTGAAGATTGTTCCCTCCAAATTCAGGTGACAGTGTCCCTTTAAGCCTAGCCAGCACTTGTGCCCATGCCTTAAGCCTAGCCAGCACTTGTGCCCATGCCTTAAGCCTAGCCAGCACTTGTGCCCATGCCTTAAGCCTTGGCCAGCACTTGTGCCCATGCCTTAAGCATTAGCAGGCACTTGTGCCCATGCCTTAAGACAGCCAGCACTTGTGCCCATGCCTTAAGCCTTAGCCAGCACTTGTGTCCATGCCTTAAGCCTTAGCCAGCACTTGTTCCCGTGCCTTAAGCCTTAGCCAGCACTTGTGCCCGTGCCTTATGCCTTAGCCAGCACTTGTGCCCATGCCTTATACCTTAGCCAGCACTTGTGCCCATGCCTTAAGCCTTAGCCAGCACTTGTGAACATGCCTTAAGCCTTAGCCAGCACTTGTGAACATGCCTTAAGCCTTAGCCAGCACTTGTGCCCATGCCTTGAGCCTTAGCCAGCACTTGTGCCCATGCTTTAAGCCTTAGCCAGCACTTGTGCCCATGCCGAAAGCCTTAGCCAGCACTTGTGCCCATGCCTTAAGCCTTATCCAGCACTTGTGCCCATGCGTTAAGCCTTAGCCAGCACTTGTGTCCATGCCTTAAGCCTTAGCCAACACTTGTGCCCATGCTTTAAGCCTTAGCAGCACTTGTGCCCATGCCTTAAGCCTTAGCCAGCACTTGTGCCCATGCCTTAAGCCTTAGCCAGCACTTGTGCCCATGCCTTAAGCCTTAGCCAGCACTTGTGCCCGTGCCTTAAGCCTTAGCCAGCACTTGTGCCCGTGCCTTACGCCTTAGCCAGCACTTGTGCCCGTGCCTTAAGCCTTAGCCAGCACTTTTTCCCATGCCTTAAGCCTTAGCCTGCACTTTTGCCCATGCCTTACGCCTTAGCCAGCACGTGTGCCCATGCCTTACGCCTTAGCCAGCACTTGTGCCCATGCCTTAAGCCTTAGCCAGCACTTGTGCCCATGCCTCTTGTCTTGTGCAGGCATGTACTATGGAGGACAGAGAATGAAATTCAATCCAATATTGCAGCCAGCATGCAGCCAGCGGGTAAGGAAAGGGTGAATCAAAAACCCCGAAACCTCGCCTCCATGGCTGAAGATTGTTCCCTCCAAATTCAGGTGACAGTGTCCCTTTAAGCCTAGCCAGCACTTGTGCCCATGCCTTAAGCCTAGCCAGCACTTGTGCCCATGCCTTAAGCCTAGCCAGCACTTGTGCCCATGCCTTAAGCCTTGGCCAGCACTTGTGCCCATGCCTTAAGCATTAGCAGGCACTTGTGCCCATGCCTTAAGACAGCCAGCACTTGTGCCCATGCCTTAAGCCTTAGCCAGCACTTGTGTCCATGCCTTAAGCCTTAGCCAGCACTTGTGCCCATGCCTTAAGCCTTAGCCAGCACTTGTGCCCATGCCTTAAGCCTTAGCCAGCACTTGTGCCCATGCCTTAAGCCTTAGCCAGCACTTGTGCCCATGCCTTAAGCCTTAGCCAGCACTTGTGCCCATGCCTTAAGCCTGAGCCAGCACTTGTGCCCATGCCTTAAGCCTTAGCCACCACTTTTGCCCATGCCTAAAGCCTTAGCCAGCACTCTTGCCCATG
Organism: Ranitomeya imitator; assembly: GCF_032444005.1. Lineage (NCBI taxonomy): Eukaryota > Metazoa > Chordata > Amphibia > Anura > Dendrobatidae > Ranitomeya > Ranitomeya imitator. The sequence goes on from NC_091283.1 coordinate 663,493,332, forward strand.
CCTTAAGCCTTAGCCAGCACTTGTGCCCATGCCTTAAGCCTTAGCCAGCACTTTTGCCCATGCCTAAAGCCTTAGCCAGCACTCTTGCCCATGCCTTAAGCCTTAGCCAGAACTAGTGCCCGTGCCTTAAGCCTTAGCCAGCACTTGTGCCCGTGCCTTAAGCCTTAGCCAGCACTTGTGCCCGTGCCTTAAGCCTTAGCCAGCACTTGTGCCCGTGCCTTAAGCCTTAGCCAGCACTTGTGCCCGTGCCTTAAGCCTTAACCAGCACTTGTGCCCGTGCCTTAAGCCTTAGCCAGCACGTGTGCCCGTGCCTTACGCCTTAGCCAGCACTTGTGCCCATGCCTTAAGCCAAAGCCAGCACTTGTGTCCATGCCTTAAGCCAAAGCCAGCACTTGTGCCCATGCCTTAAGCCTTAGCCAGCACTTGTGCCCATGCCTTATGCCTTAGCCAGCACTTGTGCCCATGCCTTATGCCTTAGCCAGCACTTGTGCCCGTGCCTTAAGCCTTAGCCAGCACTTGTGCCCGTGCCTTACGCCTTAGCCAGCACTTGTGCCTGTGCCTTACGCCTTAGCCAGCACTTGTGCCCGTGCCTTACGCCTTAGCCAGCACTTGTGCCGTGCCTTACGCCTTAGCCAGCACTTGTGACCGTGCCTTACACCTTAGCCAGCACTTGTGACCGTGCCTTACGCCTTAGCCAGCACTTGGGTCCGTGCCTTACGCCTTAGCCAGCACTTGTGACCGTGCCTTACACCTTAGCCAGCACGTGTGCCCATGCCTTACGCCTTAGCCAGCACTTGTGCCCATGCCTTATGCCTTAGCCAGCACTTGTGCCCATGCCTTATGCCTTAGCCAGCACTTGTGCCCATGCCTTAAGCCTTAGCCAGCACTTGTGAACATGCCTTAAGCCTTAGCCAGCACTTGTGAACATGCCTTAAGCCTTAGCCAGCACTTGTGCCCATGCCTTGAGCCTTAGCCAGCACTTGTGCCCATGCTTTAAGCCTTAGCCAGCACTTGTGCCCATGCCGAAAGCCTTAGCCAGCACTTGTGCCCATGCCTTAAGCCTTATCCAGCACTTGTGCCCATGCGTTAAGCCTTAGCCAGCACTTGTGTCCATGCCTTAAGCCTTAGCCAACACTTGTGCCCATGCTTTAAGCCTTAGCAGCACTTGTGCCCATGCCTTAAGCCTTAGCCAGCACTTGTGCCCATGCCTTAAGCCTTAGCCAGCACTTGTGCCCATGCCTTAAGCCTTAGCCAGCACTTGTGCCCGTGCCTTAAGCCTTAGCCAGCACTTGTGCCCGTGCCTTACGCCTTAGCCAGCACTTGTGCCCGTGCCTTAAGCCTTAGCCAGCACTTTTTCCCATGCCTTAAGCCTTAGCCTGCACTTTTGCCCATGCCTTACGCCTTAGCCAGCACGTGTGCCCATGCCTTACGCCTTAGCCAGCACTTGTGCCCATGCCTTAAGCCTTAGCCAGCACTTGTGCCCATGCCTCTTGTCTTGTGCAGGCATGTACTATGGAGGACAGAGAATGAAATTCAATCCAATATTGCAGCCAGCATGCAGCCAGCGGGTAAGGAAAGGGTGAATCAAAAACCCCGAAACCTCGCCTCCATGGCTGAAGATTGTTCCCTCCAAATTCAGGTGACAGTGTCCCTTTAAGCCTAGCCAGCACTTGTGCCCATGCCTTAAGCCTAGCCAGCACTTGTGCCCATGCCTTAAGCCTAGCCAGCACTTGTGCCCATGCCTTAAGCCTTGGCCAGCACTTGTGCCCATGCCTTAAGCATTAGCAGGCACTTGTGCCCATGCCTTAAGACAGCCAGCACTTGTGCCCATGCCTTAAGCCTTAGCCAGCACTTGTGTCCATGCCTTAAGCCTTAGCCAGCACTTGTGCCCATGCCTTAAGCCTTAGCCAGCACTTGTGCCCATGCCTTAAGCCTTAGCCAGCACTTGTGCCCATGCCTTAAGCCTTAGCCAGCACTTGTGCCCATGCCTTAAGCCTTAGCCAGCACTTGTGCCCATGCCTTAAGCCTGAGCCAGCACTTGTGCCCATGCCTTAAGCCTTAGCCACCACTTTTGCCCATGCCTAAAGCCTTAGCCAGCACTCTTGCCCATGCCTTAAGCCTTAGCCAGCACTTGTGCCCATGCCTTAAGCCTTAGCCAGCACTTTTGCCCATGCCTAAAGCCTTAGCCAGCACTCTTGCCCATGCCTTAAGCCTTAGCCAGAACTAGTGCCCGTGCCTTAAGCCTTAGCCAGCACTTGTGCCCGTGCCTTAAGCCTTAGCCAGCACTTGTGCCCGTGCCTTAAGCCTTAGCCAGCACTTGTGCCCGTGCCTTAAGCCTTAGCCAGCACTTGTGCCCGTGCCTTAAGCCTTAACCAGCACTTGTGCCCGTGCCTTAAGCCTTAGCCAGCACGTGTGCCCGTGCCTTACGCCTTAGCCAGCACTTGTGCCCATGCCTTAAGCCAAAGCCAGCACTTGTGTCCATGCCTTAAGCCAAAGCCAGCACTTGTGCCCATGCCTTAAGCCTTAGCCAGCACTTGTGCCCATGCCTTATGCCTTAGCCAGCACTTGTGCCCATGCCTTATGCCTTAGCCAGCACTTGTGCCCGTGCCTTAAGCCTTAGCCAGCACTTGTGCCCGTGCCTTACGCCTTAGCCAGCACTTGTGCCTGTGCCTTACGCCTTAGCCAGCACTTGTGCCCGTGCCTTACGCCTTAGCCAGCACTTGTGCCGTGCCTTACGCCTTAGCCAGCACTTGTGACCGTGCCTTACACCTTAGCCAGCACTTGTGACCGTGCCTTACGCCTTAGCCAGCACTTGGGTCCGTGCCTTACGCCTTAGCCAGCACTTGTGACCGTGCCTTACACCTTAGCCAGCACGTGTGCCCATGCCTTACGCCTTAGCCAGCACTTGTGCCCATGCCTTAAGCCTTAGCCTGCACTTGTGCCCAAGCCTTAAGCCTTAGGCAGCACTTTTGAGCCCCTTGCATGTTTGTTTTTCTGTCTTTAGTTACATGATGGTTATGCACACAGGGCAGGCTTTACACTCTTCGCTCTTCTCCCGCCTGAATGCGCATGCACGATTGTAATTGGGGAAGAAGGCATTACATATTTACGGAGGACATACAAGAACTGCCTGGTTGCTTGGAGCATGGGGTTATGGAGAGGCTCCGCACTGTACAACAAAGGATCTAGTCCTAAATGTCCAAGTACAGAGTAGAGGGGTGAAAGCTAGCTCTTCACCCCTATGGGTGCCTAACCCTTTATGCAAAGAGTGCAAAGAGTTAGCCGTATGCCTTAAGCCTAGCCAGCACTTGTGCCCATGCCTTAAGCCTTAGCCAGCACTTGTGCCCGTGCGTTAAGCCTTAGCCAGCACTTGTGCCGATGCCTTAAGCCTTAGCCAGCACTTGTGCCCGTGCCTTAAGCCTTAGCCAGCACTTGTGCCCATGCCTTAAGTCTTAGCCAGCACTTGTGCCCGTGCCTTAAGCCTTAGCCAGCACTTTTGCCCGTGCCTTAAGACTTAGCCAGCACTTGTGCCCATGCCTTAAGCCTTAGCCAGCACTTGTGCCCGTGCCTTAAGCCTTGGCCAGCACTTGTGCCCGTGCCTTAAGCCTTAGCCAGCACTTGTGCCCATGCCTTAAGCCTTAGCCAGCACTTGTGCCCGTGCCTTAAGCCTTAGCCAGCAATAGTGCCCGTGCCTTAAGCCTTAGCTAGCACTTTTGCCCATGCCTTAAGCCTTAGCCAGCACTTTTGCCCATGCTTTACGCCTTAGCCAGCACGTGTGCCCATGCCTTACGCCTTAGCCAGCACTTGTGCCCATGCCTTAAGCCTTAGCCAGCACTTGTGCCCATGCCTTAAGCCCTAGCCAGCACGTGTGCCCATGCCTTACGCCTTAGCCAGCACTTGTGCCCATGCCTTAATCCTTAGCCAGCACTTGTGCCCATGCCTTAAGCCTTAGCCAGCACTTGTGCCCATGCCTTAAGCCTTAGCCAGCACTTGTGCCCATGCCTTAAGCCTTAGCCAGCACTTGTGCCCATGCCTTAAGCCTTAGCCAGCACTTGTGCCCATGACTTGAGCCTTACTTAGCACTTGTGCCCATGCCTTAAGCCTTAGCCAGCACTTGTGCCCGTGCCTTAAGCCTTAGCCAGCACTTGTGACTGTGCCATATGCCTTAGCCAGCACTTGTGCCCGTGCCTTAAGACTTAGCCAGCACTTGTGCCCAAGCCTTACGCCTTAGCCAGCACTTGTGCCCATGCCTTAAGCCTTAGCCAGCACGTGTACCCATGCCTTACGCCTTAGCCAGCACTTGTGCCCATGCCTTAAGCCTTAGCCACCACTTTTGCCCATGCCTAAAGCCTTAGCCAGCACTCTTGCCCATGCCTTAAGCCTTAGCCAGCACTTGTGCCCATGCCTTAAGCCTTAGCCAGCACTTGTGCCCATGCCTTAAGCCTTAGCCAGCACTTGTGCCCATGCCTTAAGCCTTAGCCAGCACTTGTGCCCATGCCTTAAGCCTTAGCCAGCACTTGTGCCCATGCCTTAAGCCTTAGCCAGCACTTGTGCCCATGCTTTAAGCCTTAGCCAGCACTTGTCCCCATGCCTTAAGCCTTAGCCAGCACTTGTGCCCTTGCCTTAAGCCTTAGCCAGCACTTGTGCCCATGCCTTAAGCCTTAGACAGCACTTGTGCCCATGCCTTACGCCTTAGCCAGCACTTGTGCCCATGCCTTACGCCTTAGCCAGCACTTTTGCCCATGCCTTAAGCCTTAGCCAGCACTTTTGAGCCCCTTGCATGTTTGTTTTTCTGTCTCTAGTTACATGATGGTTATGCACACAGGGCAGGCTTTACGCTCTTCGCTCTTGTCCCGTCTGAATGCGCATGCACGACTGTAATTGGGGAAGAAGGCATTACCCATTTAGGAGGACATACAAGAAGTGCCTGGTCGCTTGGAGCATGGGGTTATGGAGAGGCTCCGCACTGTACAACAAAGGATCTAGTCCTAAATGTCCAAGTACAGAGTAGAGGGTGAAAGCTAGCTTTTCACCCCTATGGGTGCCTAACCCTTTATGCAAAGAGGGCAAAGAGTTAGCCGTATGCCTTAAGCCTAGCCAGCACTTGTGCCCATGCCTTAAGCCTAGCCAGCACTTGTGCCCATGCCTTAACCCTAGCCAGCACTTGTGCCCATGCCTTAAGCCATAGCCAACACTTGTGCCCATGCCTTAAGCCTTAGCCAGCACTTGTGCCCATGCCTTAAGCATAGCCAGCACTTGTGCCCATGCCTTAAGCCTAACCAGCACTTGTGTCCATGCCTTAAGCCTTAGCTAGCACTTGTGCCCATGCCTTAAGCCTTAGCCATGACTTGTGCCCATGCCTTAAGCATAGCCAGCACTTGTGCCCATGCCTTAAGCCTAACTAGCACTTGTGTCCATGCCTTAAGCCTTAGCCAGCACTTGTGCCCATGCCTTAAGCCTTAGCTAGCACTTGTGCCCATGCCTTAAGCCTTAGCCAGCACTTGTGCCCATGCCTTAAGCATAGCCAGCACTTGTGCCCATGCCTTAAGCCTTAGCCAACACTTGTGCCCATACCTTAGCCAGCACTTGTGCCCATGCCTTAAGCCTTAGACATCACTTGTGCCCATGCCTTACGCCTTAGCCAGGACTTGTCCCCATGCCTTAAGCCTTAGCCAGCACTTGTCCCCATGCCTTGAGCCTTAGCCAGCACTTGTGCACGTGCCTTAAGCCTTAGCCAGCACTTGTGCCAATGCCTTAAGCCTTAGCCAGCACTTGTGCCCATGCCTTAAGCCTTAGCCAGCACTTGTGCCAATGCCTTAAGCCTTAGCCAGCACTTGTGCCCATGCCTTAAGCCTTAGCCAGCACTTGTGCCCATGCCTAAAGCCTTAGCCAGCACTTGTGCCCATGCCTTAAGCCTAACCAGCACTTTTGCCCATGCCTTAAGCCTTAGCCAGCACTTGTGCCCATGCCTTAAGCCTTAGCCAGCACTTGTGCCCATGCCTTAAGCATTAGCAGGCACTTGTGCCCATGCCTTAAGATAGCCAGCACTTGTGCCCATGCCTTAGCCAGCACTTGTGTCCATGCCTTAAGCCTTAGCCAGCACTTGTGCCCATGCCTTAAGCCTTAGCCAGGACTTGTGCCCAAGCCTTAAGCCTTAGCCAGCACTTGTGCCCATGCCTTAAGCCTTAGCCAGCACTTGTGCCCATACTTTAGCCAGCACTTGTGCCCATGCCTTAAGCCTTAGACAGCACTTGTGCCCATGCCTTACGCCTTAGCCAGGACTTGTCCCCATGCCTTAAGCCTTAGCCAGCACTTGTCCCCATGCCTTAAGCCTTAGCCAGCACTTGTGCCCATGCCTTAAGCCTTAGCCAGCACTTGTGCCCATGCCTTAAACCTTAGCCAGCACTTGTGCCCATGCCTTAAGCCTTAGCCAGCACTTGTGCCAATGCCTTAAGCCTTAGCCAGCACTTGTGCCAATGCCTTAAGCCTTAGCCAGCACTTGTGCCCATGCCTTAAGCCTTAGCCAGCACTTGTGCCCATGCCTTAAGCCTTAGCCAGCACTTGTGCCCATGCCTAATGCCTTAGCCAGCACTTGTGCCCATGCCTTAAGTCTTAGCCAGCACTTGTGCCCATGCCTTAAGCCTTAGCCAGCACTTGTGCCCATGCCTTAAGCTTTAGCCAGCACTTGTGCCCATGCCTTAAGCCTTAGTCAGCACTTGTGCCCATGCCTTAAGCCTTAGCCAGCACTTGTGCCCATGCCATGAGCCTTAGCCAGCACTTGTGCCAATGCCTTAAGCCTTAGCCAGCACTTGTGCCCATGCCTTAAGCCTAGCCAGCACTTGTGCCCATGCCTTAAGCCTAACCAGCACTTGTGCCCATGCCTTAAGCCTAGCCAGCACTTTTGCCCATGCCTTAAGCCTAACCAGCACTTGTGTCCATGCCTTAAGCCTTAGCTAGCACTTGTTCCCATGCCTTAAGCATTAGCAGGCACTTGTGCCCATGCCTTAGCCAGCACTTGTGCCCATGCCTTAAGCCTTAGCCAGGACTTGTGCCCAAGCCTTAAGCCTTAGCCAGCACTTGTGCCCAAGCCTTAAGCCTAACCAGCACTTGTGCCCATGCCTTAAGCCTAGCCAGCACTTTTGCCCATGCCTTAAGCCTAACCAGCGCTTGTGTCCATGCCTTAAGCCTTAGCTAGCACTTGTTCCCATGCCTTAAGCATTAGCAGGCACTTGTGCCCATGCCTTAAGATAGCCAGCACTTGTGCCCATGCCTTAGCCAGCACTTGTGCCCATGCCTTAAGCCTTAGCCAGGACTTGTGCCCAAGCCTTAAGCCTTAGCCAGCACTTGTGCCCATGCCTTAAGCCTTAGCCAGCACTTGTGCCCATACCTTAGCCAGCACTTGTGCCCATGCCTTAAGCCTTAGCCAGGACTTGTCCCCATGCCTTAAGCCTTAGCCAGCACTTGTCCCCATGCCTTAAGCCTTAGCCAGCACTTGTGCCCATGCCTTAAGCCTTAGCCAGCACTTGTGCCCATGCCTTAAGCCTTAGCCAGCACTTGTGCCCATGCCTTAAACCTTAGCCAGCACTTGTGCCCATGCCTTAAGCCTTAGCCAGCACTTGTGCCAATGCCTTAAGCCTTAGCCAGCACTTGTGCCAATGCCTTAAGCCTTAGCCAGCACTTGTGCCCATGCCTTAAGCCTTAGCCAGCACTTGTGCCCATGCCTTAAGCCTTAGCCAGCACTTGTGCCCATGCCTAATGCCTTAGCCAGCACTTGTGCCCATGCCTTAAGTCTTAGCCAGCACTTGTGCCCATGCCTTAAGCCTTAGCCAGCACTTGTGCCCATGCCTTAAGCTTTAGCCAGCACTTGTGCCCATGCCTTAAGCCTTAGTCAGCACTTGTGCCCATGCCTTAAGCCTTAGCCAGCACTTGTGCCCATGCCATGAGCCTTAGCCAGCACTTGTGCCAATGCCTTAAGCCTTAGCCAGCACTTGTGCCCATGCCTTAAGCCTAGCCAGCACTTGTGCCCATGCCTTAAGCCTAACCAGCACTTGTGCCCATGCCTTAAGCCTAGCCAGCACTTTTGCCCATGCCTTAAGCCTAACCAGCACTTGTGTCCATGCCTTAAGCCTTAGCTAGCACTTGTTCCCATGCCTTAAGCATTAGCAGGCACTTGTGCCCATGCCTTAGCCAGCACTTGTGCCCATGCCTTAAGCCTTAGCCAGGACTTGTGCCCAAGCCTTAAGCCTTAGCCAGCACTTGTGCCCAAGCCTTAAGCCTAACCAGCACTTGTGCCCATGCCTAAAGCCTTAGCCAGCACTTGTGCCCATGCCTTAAGCCTAACCAGCACTTTTGCCCATGCCTTAAGCCTTAGCCAGCACTTGTGCCCATGCCTTAAGCCTTAGCCAGCACTTGTGCCCATGCCTTAAGCATTAGCAGGCACTTGTGCCCATGCCTTAAGATAGCCAGCACTTGTGCCCATGCCTTAGCCAGCACTTGTGTCCATGCCTTAAGCCTTAGCCAGCACTTGTGCCCATGCCTTAAGCCTTAGCCAGGACTTGTGCCCAAGCCTTAAGCCTTAGCCAGCACTTGTGCCCATGCCTTAAGCCTTAGCCAGCACTTGTGCCCATACCTTAGCCAGCACTTGTGCCCATGCCTTAAGCCTTAGCCAGGACTTGTCCCCATGCCTTAAGCCTTAGCCAGCACTTGTCCCCATGCCTTAAGCCTTAGCCAGCACTTGTGCCCATGCCTTAAGCCTTAGCCAGCACTTGTGCCCATGCCTTAAGCCTTAGCCAGCACTTGTGCCCATGCCTTAAACCTTAGCCAGCACTTGTGCCCATGCCTTAAGCCTTAGCCAGCACTTGTGCCAATGCCTTAAGCCTTAGCCAGCACTTGTGCCAATGCCTTAAGCCTTAGCCAGCACTTGTGCCCATGCCTTAAGCCTTAGCCAGCACTTGTGCCCATGCCTTAAGCCTTAGCCAGCACTTGTGCCCATGCCTAATGCCTTAGCCAGCACTTGTGCCCATGCCTTAAGTCTTAGCCAGCACTTGTGCCCATGCCTTAAGCCTTAGCCAGCACTTGTGCCCATGCCTTAAGCTTTAGCCAGCACTTGTGCCCATGCCTTAAGCCTTAGTCAGCACTTGTGCCCATGCCTTAAGCCTTAGCCAGCACTTGTGCCCATGCCATGAGCCTTAGCCAGCACTTGTGCCAATGCCTTAAGCCTTAGCCAGCACTTGTGCCCATGCCTTAAGCCTAGCCAGCACTTGTGCCCATGCCTTAAGCCTAACCAGCACTTGTGCCCATGCCTTAAGCCTAGCCAGCACTTTTGCCCATGCCTTAAGCCTAACCAGCACTTGTGTCCATGCCTTAAGCCTTAGCTAGCACTTGTTCCCATGCCTTAAGCATTAGCAGGCACTTGTGCCCATGCCTTAGCCAGCACTTGTGCCCATGCCTTAAGCCTTAGCCAGGACTTGTGCCCAAGCCTTAAGCCTTAGCCAGCACTTGTGCCCAAGCCTTAAGCCTAACCAGCACTTGTGCCCATGCCTTAAGCCTAGCCAGCACTTTTGCCCATGCCTTAAGCCTAACCAGCGCTTGTGTCCATGCCTTAAGCCTTAGCTAGCACTTGTTCCCATGCCTTAAGCATTAGCAGGCACTTGTGCCCATGCCTTAAGATAGCCAGCACTTGTGCCCATGCCTTAGCCAGCACTTGTGCCCATGCCTTAAGCCTTAGCCAGGACTTGTGCCCAAGCCTTAAGCCTTAGCCAGCACTTGTGCCCATGCCTTAAGCCTTAGCCAGCACTTGTGCCCATACCTTAGCCAGCACTTGTGCCCATGCCTTAAGCCTTAGCCAGGACTTGTCCCCATGCCTTAAGCCTTAGCCAGCACTTGTCCCCATGCCTTAAGCCTTAGCCAGCACTTGTGCCCATGCCTTAAGCCTTAGCCAGCACTTGTGCCCATGCCTTAAGCCTTAGCCAGCACTTGTGCCAATGCCTTAAGCCTTAGCCAGCACTTGTGCCCATGCCTTAAGCCATAGCCAGCACTTGTGCCCATGCCTAAAGCCTTAGCCAGCACTTGTGCCAATGCCTTAAGTCTTAGCCAGCACTTGTGCCCATGCCTTAAGCCTAGCCAGCACTTGTGCTCATGCCTTAAGCCTTAGTCAGCACCTGTGCCCATGCCTTAAGCCTTAGCCAGCACTTGTGTCCATGCCTTAAGCCTTAGCTAGCACTTGTGCCCATGCCTTAAGCATTAGCAGGCACTTGTGCCCATGCCTTAAGACAGCCAGCACTTGTGCCCATGCCTTAAGCCTTAGCCAGCACTTTTGAGCCCCTTGCATGTTTGTTTTTCTGTCTTTAGTTACATGATGGTTATGCACACAGGGCAGGCTTTACGCTCTTCGCTCCTGTCCCGTCTGAATGCGCATGCACGACTGTAATTGGGTAAGAAGGCATTACCCATTTATGGAGGACAGACAAGAAGTGCCTGGTTGCTTAAAGCATGGGGTTATGGAGAGGCTCCGCACTGGACAACAAAGGATCTAGTCCTAAATGTCCAAGTACAGAGTAGAGGGGTGAAAGCTAGCTCTTCACCCCTATGGGTGCCTAAACCTTTATGCAAAGAGTGCAAAGAGTTAGCTGTATACCTTAAAGAGACACTGTCACCTGAATTTGGAGGGAACAATCTTCAGCCATGGAGGCGGGGTTTTGGGGTTTTTGATTCACCCTTTCCTTACCCTCTGGCGGCATGCTGGCTGCAATATTGGATTGAAGTTCATTCTTTGTCCTCCGTAGTACATGCCTGCACAAGGCAATCTTGTCTTGTGCAGGCATGTACTATGGAGGACAGAGAATGAACTTCAATCCAATATTGCAGCCAGCATGCAGCCAGCGGGTAAGGAAAGGGTGAATCAAAAACCCCGAAACCTCGCCTCCATGGCTGAAGATTGTTCCCTCCAAATTCAGGTGACAGTGTCCCTTTAAGCCTAGCCAGCACTTGTGCCCATGCCTTAAGCCTAGCCAGCACTTGTGCCCATGCCTTAAGCCTAGCCAGCACTTGTGCCCATGCCTTAAGCCTTGGCCAGCACTTGTGCCCATGCCTTAAGCATTAGCAGGCACTTGTTCCCATGCCTTAAGCCTTAGCCAGCACTTCTGCCCATGCCTTAACCCTGAGCCAGCACTTGTGCCCATGCCTTAAGCCTTAGCCACCACTTTTGCCCATGCCTAAAGCCTTAGCCAGCACTCTTGCCCATGCCTTAAGCCTTAGCCAGCACTTGTGCCCATGCCTTAAGCCTTAGCCAGCACTTGTGCCCATGCATTAAGCCTTAGCCAGCACTTGTGCCCATGCCTTAAGCCTTAGCCAGCACTTGTGCCCATGCCTTAAGCCTTAGCCAGCACTTGTGCCCATGCCTTAAGCCTTAGCCAGCACTTGTGCCCATGCCTTAAGCCTTAGCCAGCACTTGTGCCCATGCTTTAAGCCTTAGCCAGCACTTGTCCCCATGCCTTAAGCCTTAGCCAGCACTTGTGCCCTTGCCTTAAGCCTTAGCCAGCACTTGTGCCCATGCCTTAAGCCTTAGACAGCACTTGTGCCCATGCCTTACGCCTTAGCCAGCACTTGTGCCCATGCCTTACGCCTTAGCCAGCACTTTTGCCCATGCCTTAAGCCTTAGCCAGCACTTTTGAGCCCCTTGCATGTTTGTTTTTCTGTCTCTAGTTACATGATGGTTATGCACACAGGGCAGGCTTTACGCTCTTCGCTCTTGTCCCGTCTGAATGCGCATGCACGACTGTAATTGGGGAAGAAGGCATTACCCATTTAAGGAGGACATACAAGAAGTGCCTGGTCGCTTGGAGCATGGGGTTATGGAGAGGCTCCGCACTGTACAACAAAGGATCTAGTCCTAAATGTCCAAGTACAGAGTAGAGGGTGAAAGCTAGCTTTTCACCCCTATGGGTGCCTAACCCTTTATGCAAAGAGGGCAAAGAGTTAGCCGTATGCCTTAAGCCTAGCCAGCACTTGTGCCCATGCCTTAAGCCTAGCCAGCACTTGTGCCCATGCCTTAACCCTAGCCAGCACTTGTGCCCATGCCTTAAGCCTTAGCCAACACTTGTGCCCATGCCTTAAGCCTTAGCCAGCACTTGTGCCCATGCCTTAAGCATAGCCAGCACTTGTGCCCATGCCTTAAGCCTAACCAGCACTTGTGTCCATGCCTTAAGCCTTAGCTAGCACTTGTGCCCATGCCTTAAGCCTTAGCCAGGACTTGTGCCCATGCCTTAAGCATAGCCAGCACTTGTGCCCATGCCTTAAGCCTAACCAGCACTTGTGTCCATGCCTTAAGCCTTAGCCAGCACTTGTGCCCATGCCTTATGCCTTAGCTAGCACTTGTGCCCATGCCTTAAGCCTTAGCCAGCACTTGTGCCCATGCCTTAAGCATAGCCAGCACTTGTGCCCATGCCTTAAGCCTTAGCCAACACTTGTGCCCATACCTTAGCCAGCACTTGTGCCCATGCCTTAAGCCTTAGACAGCACTTGTGCCCATGCCTTACGCCTTAGCCAGGACTTGTCCCCATGCCTTAAGCCTTAGCCAGCACTTGTCCCCATGCCTTAAGCCTTAGCCAGCACTTGTGCACGTGCCTTAAGCCTTAGCCAGCACTTGTGCCCATGCCTTAAGCCTTAGCCAGCACTTGTGCCCATGCCTTAAGCCTTAGCCAGCACTTGTGCCAATGCCTTAAGCCTTAGCCAGCACTTGTGCCCATGCCTTAAGCCTTAGCCAGCACTTGTGCCCATGCCTAAAGCCTTAGCCAGCACTTGTGCCAATGCCTTAAGTCTTAGCCAGCACTTGTGCCCATGCCTTCAGCCTAGCCAGCACTTGTGCCCATGCCTTAAGCCTAACCAGCACTTTTGCCCATGCCTTAAGCCTTAGCCAGCACTTGTGCCCATGCCTTAAGCCTTAGCCAGCACTTGTGCTCATGCCTTAAGCCTTAGTCAGCACCTGTGCCCATGCCTTAAGCCTTAGCCAGCACTTGTGTCCATGCCTTAAGCCTTAGCTAGCACTTGTGCCCATGCCTTAAGCATTAGCAGGCACTTGTGCCCATGCCTTAAGACAGCCAGCACTTGTGCCCATGCCTTAAGCCTTAGCCAGCACTTTTGAGCCCCTTGCATGTTTGTTTTTCTGTCTTTAGTTACATGATGGTTATGCACACAGGGCAGGCTTTACGCTCTTCGCTCCTGTCCCGTCTGAATGCGCATGCACGACTGTAATTGGGTAAGAAGGCATTACCCATTTATGGAGGACAGACAAGAAGTGCCTGGTTGCTTAAAGCATGGGGTTATGGAGAGGATCCGCACTGGACAACAAAGGATCTAGTCCTAAATGTCCAAGTACAGAGTAGAGGGGTGAAAGCTAGCTCTTCACCCCTATGGGTGCCTAAACCTTTATGCAAAGAGTGCAAAGAGTTAGCTGTATACCTTAAAGGGACACTGTCACCTGAATTTGGAGGGAACAATCTTCAGCCATGGAGGCGGGGTTTTGGGGTTTTTGATTCACCCTTTCCTTACCCGCTGGCTGCATGCTGGCTGCAATATTGGATTGAAGTTCATTCTTTGTCCTCCGTAGTACATGCCTGCACAAGGCAATCTTGTCTTGTGCAGGCATGTACTATGGAGGACAGAGAATGAACTTCAATCCAATATTGCAGCCAGCATGCAGCCAGCGGGTAAGGAAAGGGTGAATCAAAAACCCCGAAACCTCGCCTCCATGGCTGAAGATTGTTCCCTCCAAATTCAGGTGACAGTGTCCCTTTAAGCCTAGCCAGCACTTGTGCCCATGCCTTAAGCCTAGCTAGCACTTGTGCCCATGCCTTAAGCCTTGGCCAGCACTTGTGCCCATGCCTTAAGCATTAGCAGGCACATGTTCCCATGCCTTAAGCCTTAGCCAGCACTTCTGCCCATGCCTTAAGCCTGAGCCAGCACTTGTGCCCATGCCTTAAGCCTTAGCCACCACTTTTGCCCATGCCTAAAGCCTTAGCCAGCACTCTTGCCCATGCCTTAAGCCTTAGCCAGCACTTGTGCCCATGCCTTAAGCCTTAGCCAGCACTTGTGCCCATGCCTTAAGCTTTAGCCAGCACTTGTGCCCATGCCTTAAGCCTTAGCCAGCACTTGTGCCCATGCCTTAAGCCTTAGCCAGCAGTTGTGCCCATGCCTTAAGCCTTAGCCAGCACTTGTGCCCATGCCTTAAGCCTTAGCCAGCACTTGTGCCCATGCTTTAAGCCTTAGCCAGCACTTGTCCCCATGCCTTAAGCCTTAGCCAGCACTTGTGCCCTTGCCTTAAGCCTTAGCCATCACTTGTGCCCATGCCTTAAGCCTTAGACAGCACTTGTGCCCATGCCTTACGCCTTAGCCAGCACTTGTGCCCATGCCTTACGCCTTAGCCAGCACTTTTGCCCATGCCTTTAGCCTTAGCCAGCACTTTTGAGCCCCTTGCATGTTTGTTTTTCTGTCTCTAGTTACATGATGGTTATGCACACAGGGCAGGCTTTACGCTCTTCGCTCTTGTCCCGTCTGAATGCGCATGCACGACTGTAATTGGGGAAGAAGGCATTACCCATTTAAGGAGGACATACAAGAAGTGCCTGGTCGCTTGGAGCATGGGGTTATGGAGAGGCTCCGCACTGTACAACAAAGGATCTAGTCCTAAATGTCCAAGTACAGAGTAGAGGGTGAAAGCTAGCTTTTCACCCCTATGGGTGCCTAACCCTTTATGCAAAGAGGGCAAAGAGTTAGCCGTATGCCTTAAGCCTAGCCAGCACTTGTGCCCATGCCTTAAGCCTAGCCAGCACTTGTGCCCATGCCTTAACCCTAGCCAGCACTTGTGCCCATGCCTTAAGCCTTAGCCAACACTTGTGCCCATGCCTTAAGCCTTAGCCAGCACTTGTGCCCATGCCTTAAGCCTAACCAGCACTTGTGCCCATGCCTTAAGCCTAGCCAGCACTTTTGCCCATGCCTTAAGCCTTAGCCAGCACTTGTGCCCATGCCTTAAGCCTTAGCCAGCACTTGTGCCCATGCCTTAAGCCTTAGCCAGCACTTGTGCCCATGCCTTAAGCCTTAGCCAGCACTTGTGCCCATACCTTAAGCCTTAGCCAGCACTTGTGCCCATACCTTAAGCCTTAGCCAGCACTTGTGCCCATGCCTTAAGCCTTAGCCAGCACTTGTGCCCATGCCTTAAGCCTTAGCCAGCACTTGTGCCCATGCCTTACGCCTTAGCCAGCACTTGTGCCCATGTCTAAAGCCTTAGCCAGCACTTGTGCCCATGCCTTAAGCCTTAGCCAGCACTTGTGCCCATGCCTTACGCCTTATCCAGCACTTGTGCCCATGCCTTAAGCCTTAGCCAGCACTTGTGCCCATGCCTTAAGCCTTAGCCAGCACTTGTGCCAATGCCTTAAGCCTTAGCCAGCACTTGTGCCCATGCCTTAAGCCTAGCCAGCACTTGTGCCCATGCCTTAAGCCTAACCAGCACTTGTGCCCATGCCTTAAGCCTAGCCAGCACTTGTGCCCATGCCTTAAGCATTAGCAGGCACTTGTGCCCATGCCTTAAGCTAGCCAGCACTTGTGCCCATGCCTTAGCCAGCACTTGTGTCCATGCCTTAAGCCTTAGCCAGCACTTGTGCCCATGCCTTAAGCCTTAGCCAGGACTTGTGCCCAAGCCTTAAGCCTTAGCCAGCACTTGTGCCCATGCCTTAAGCCTTAGCCAGCACTTGTGCCCATACCTTAGCCAGCACTTGTGCCCATGCCTTAAGCCTTAGACAGCACTTGTGCCCATGCCTTACGCCTTAGCCAGGACTTGTCCTCATGCCTTAAGCCTTAGCCAGCACTTGTCCCCATGCCTTAAGCCTTAGCCAGCACTTGTGCCAATGCCTTAAGCCTTAGCCAGCACTTGTGCCCATGCCTTAAGCCTTAGTCAGCACTTGTGCCCATGCCTTAAGCCTTAGCCAGCACTTGTGCCCATGCCTTAAGCCTTAGCCAGCACTTGTGCCCATGCCTTAAGCCTAGCCAGCACTTTTGTCCATGCCTTAAGCCTTAGCCAGCACTTGTGCCCATGCCTTAAGCCTTAGCCAGCACTTGTGCCCATGCCTTAAGACTTAGCCAGCACTTGTGCCCATGCCTTAAGCCTTAGCCA
This sequence comes from Ranitomeya imitator, assembly GCF_032444005.1. Lineage (NCBI taxonomy): Eukaryota > Metazoa > Chordata > Amphibia > Anura > Dendrobatidae > Ranitomeya > Ranitomeya imitator. Next base: position 663,509,497 of record NC_091283.1, read on the forward strand.
GCACTTGTGCCCATGCTTTAAGTCTTAGCCATCACTTGTACCCATGCCTTACGCCTTAGCCAGCACTTGTGCCCATGCCTTAAGCCTTAGCCAGCACTTGTGCCCATGCCTTAAGCCTTAGCCAGCACTTGTGCCCATGCCTTACGCCTTATCCAGCACTTGTGCCCATGCCTTAAGCCTTAGCCAGCACTTTTGCCCATGCCTTAAGCCTTAGCCAGCACTTTTGAGCCCCTTGCATTTTTTTTTTCTGTCTTTAGTTACATGATGGTTATGCACACAGGGCAGGCTTTACGCTGTTCGCTCTTGTCCCGTCTGAATGCGCATGCACGACTATAATTGGGTAAGAAGGCATTACCCATTTATGGAGGACAGACAAGAAGTGCCTGGTTGCTTAAAGCATGGGGTTATGAAGAGGCTCCGCACTGTACAACAAAGGATCTAGTCCTAAATGTCCAAGTACAGAGTAGAGGGGTGAAAGCTAGCTCTTCACCCCTATGGGTGCCTAAACCTTTATGCAAAGAGTGCAAAGAGTTAGCTGTATGCCTTAAAGGGACACTGTCACCTGAATTTGGAGGGAACACTCTTCAGCCATGGAGGCAGGGTTTTGGGGTTTTTGATTCACCCTTTCCTTACCCGCTGGCTGCATGCTGGCTGCAATATTGGATTGAAGTTCATTCTTTGTCCTCCGTAGTACATGCCTGCACAAGGCAATCTTGTCTTGTGCAGGCATGTACTATGGAGGACAAAGAATGAACTTCAATCCAATATTGCAGCCAGCATGCAGCCAGCGGGTAAGGAAAGGGTGAATCAAAAACCCCAAAACCCCGCCTCCATGGCTGAAGATTGTTCCCTCCAAATTCAGGTGACAGTGTCCCTTTAAGCCTAGCCAGCACTTGTGCCCATGCCTTAAGCCTAGCCAGCACTTGTGCCCACGCCTTAAGCCTAGCCAGCACTTGTGCCCATGCCTTAAGCCTAGCAAGCACTTGTGCCCATGCCTTAAGCCTTGGCCAGCACTTGTGCCCATGCCTTAAGCATTAGCAGGCACTTGTGCCCATGCCTTAAGACAGCCAGCACTTGTGCCCATGCCTTAAGCCTTAGCCAGCACTTGTGTCCATGCCTTAAGCCTTAGCCAGCACTTGTGCCCATGCCTAAAGCCTTAGCCAGCACTTGTGCCCAAGCCTTAAGCCTTAGCCAGCACTTGTGCCCATGCTTTAAGCCTTAGCCAGCACTTGTGCCCATACCTTAAGCCTTAGCCAGCACTTGTGCCCATGCCTTAAGCCTTAGCCAGGACTTGTGCCCATGCCTTAAGCCTTAGCCAGCACTTGTCCCCATGCCTTAAGCCTTAGCCAGCACTTGTGCCCATGCCTTAAGCCTTAGCCAGCACTTGTGCCCATGCCTTAAGCCTTAGCCAGCACTTGTGCCCATAACTTAAGCCATAGCCAGCACTTGTGCCCATGCTTAAGCCTTAGCCAGCACTTGTGCCCATGCCTTAAGCCTTAGCCAGCACTTGTGCCCATGCCTTAAGCCTTAGCCAGCACTTGTGCCCATGCCTTAAGCCTTAGCCACCACTTGTGCCCATGCCTAAAGCCTTAGCCAGCACTTGTGCCCATGCCTTATGCCTTAGCCAGCACTTGTGCCCATGCCTAAAGCCTTAGCCAGCACTTGTGCCCATGCCTTAAGTCTTAGCCAGCACTTGTGCCCATGCCTTAAGCCTTAGCCAGCTGTTGTGAATTCTGTGGCGGAGCTCCCTCCTGTGGTCACAAGTGGTACTTCGGCTGATTCTCTCTGGGAGCTTCCATTTGTGGAGGAAACTGGTACTGCTGCTTCTGAGTTTCCTCCCTCAGGTGATCTGGTGAGGTCGTTAGGTGCTTCTCTACTTAACCCCACCTAATGCTTTGATTCATGCTTCCTGTCAATGTTCCAGTGTTGGACTTGTGTTTCTCTGGATCATTCCTGTGGCCTGCTGCTCTGCATAGCTAAGTGCTTCTTTGCTATTTGTTGCTATTTTTTCTGTCCAGCTTGTCTATTTGTTTTGCTGGAAGCTCTGGGACGCAAAGGGTGTACCTCCGTGCCGTTAGTTCGGTACGGAGGGTCTTTTTGCCCCTTTGCGTGGTTTTCTTTAGGGTTTTGTGTAGACCGCAAAGTTATCTTTCCTATCCTCGTTCTGTCTAGAATATCGGGCCTCACTTTGCTGAATCTATTTCATCCCTACGTTTGTCTTTTCATCTTACTCACAGTCATTATATGTGGGGGGGGTGCCTTTTCCTTTGGGGTATTTCTCTGAGGCAAGGTAGGCTTATTTTTTCTATCTTCAGGCTAGTTAGTTTCTCAGGCTGTGCCGAGTTGCATAGGTAGCGTTAGGCGCAATCCACGGCTGCCTCTAGTTGTGTTTGGAGAGGATCAGGGATTGCGGTCTGCAGAGTTCCCACGTCTCAGAGCTCGTTCTATTATTTTGGGTTATTGTCAGATCACTGTATGTGCTCTGACCTCCATGTCCATTGTGATACTGAATTGCCTCGCATAACAGCCAGTACTTGTGCCCATGCCTTAAGCTTTAGCCAGCACTTGTGCCCATGCCTCAAGCCTTAGCCAGCACTTGTGCCCATGCCTTAAGCCTTAGCCAGCACTTGAGCCCATGCCTTAAGCCTTAGCCAGCACTTGAGCCCATGCCTTAAGCCTAGCCAGCACTTGTGCCCATGCCTTAAGCCTAACCAGCACTTGTGCCCATGCCTTAAGCCTTAGCCAGCACTTGTGCCCATGCCTTAAGCCTTAGCCAGCACTTGTGCCCATGCCTTACGCCTTAGCCAGCACTTTTGCCCATGCCTTAAGCCTTAGCCAGCACTTTTGAGCCCCTTGCATGTTTGTTTTTCTGTCTTTAGTTACATGATGGTTATGCACACAGGGCAGGCTTTACGCTCTTCGCTCTTGTCCCGTCTGAATGCGCATGCACGATTGTAATTGGGTAAGAAGGCATTACCCATTTATGGAGGACAGACAAGAAGTGCCTGGTTGCTTAAGCATGGGGTTATGGAGAGGCTCCGCAATGTACAACAAAGGATCTAGTCCTAAATGTCCAAGTACAGAGTATAGGGGTGAAAGCTAGCTCTTCACCCCTATGGGTGCCTAAACCTTTATGCAAAGAGTGCAAAGAGTTAGCTGTATGCCTTAAAGAGACACTGTCACCTGAATTTGGAGGGAACAATCTTCAGCCATGGAGGCGGGGTTTTGGGGTTTTTGATTCACCCTTTCCTTAACCGCTGGCTGCATGCTGGCTGCAATATTGGATTGAAGTTCATTCTTTGTCCTCCGTAGTACATGCCTGCACAAGGCAATCTTGTCTTGTGCAGGCATGTACTATGGAGGACAAAGAATGAACTTCAATCCAATATTGCAGCCAGCATGCAGCCAGCGGGTAAGGAAAGGGTGAATCAAAAACCCCAAAACCCCGCCTCCATGGCTGAAGATTGTTCCCTCCAAATTCAGGTGACAGTGTCCCTTTAAGCCTAGCCAGCACTTGTGCCCATGCCTTAAGCCTAGCCAGCACTTGTGCCCATGCCTTAAGCCTAGCCAGCACTTGTGCCCACGCCTTAAGCCTTGGCCAGCACTTGTGCCCATGCCTTAAGCATTAGCAGGCACTTGTGCCCATGCCTTAAGACAGCCAGCACTTGTGCCCAAGCCTTAAGCCTTAGCCAGCACTTGTGCCCATACCTTAAGCCTTAGCCAGCACTTGTGCCCATGCCTTAAGCCTTAGCCAGGACTTGTGCCCATGCCTTAAGCCTTAGCCAGCACTTGTCCCCATGCCTTAAGCCTTAGCCAGCACTTGTGCCCATGCCTTAAGCCTTAGCCAGCAAGTGTGCCCATGCCTTAAGCCTTAGCCAGCACTTGTGCCCATAACTTAAGCCTTAGCCAGCACTTGTGCCCATGCCTTAAGCCTTAGCCAGCACTTGTGCCAATGCCTTAAGCCTTAGCCAGCACTTGTGCCCATGCCTTAAACCTTAGCCAGCACTTGTGCCCATGCCTTAATCCTTAGCCACCACTTGTGCCCATGCCTTAAGCCTTAGCCACCATTTGTGCCCATGCCTAAAGCCTTAGAGAGCACTTGTGCCCATGCCTTAAGCCTTAGCCAGCACTTGTGCCCATGCCTTAAGCCTTAGCCAGCACTTATGCCCATGCCTTAAGCCTTAGCCAGCACTTATGCCCATGCCTTAAGCCTTAGCCAGCACTTGTTCCCATGCCTTAAGCCTTAGCCATCACTTGTGCCCATGCCTTACGCCTTAGCCACCACTTGTGCCCGTGCCTTACCCACCTTAGCCAGCACTTATGCCCGTGCCTTACGCCTTAGCCAGCACTTATGCCCGTGCCTTACCCCTTATCCAGCACTTGAGCCCGTGCCTTACTCCTTAGCCAGCACTTGTGCCCGTGCCTTATGCCTTAGCCAGCACTTGTGCCCGTGCATTACTCTTTAGCCAGCACTTGTGCCCGTGCCTTACGCCTTAGCCAGCACTTGTGCCCATGCCTTAAGCCTTAGCCAGCACTTGTGCCCATGCCTTGAGCCTTAGCCAGCACTTGTTCCCATGCCTTAAGCCTTAGCCAGCACTTGTGCCCATGCCTTAAACCTAGCCAGCACTTGTGCCCATGCCTTAAGCCCAATCAGCACTTGTGCCCGTGCCTTAAGCCTTAGCCAGCACTTGTGCCCGTGCCTTAAGCCTTAGCCAGCACTTGTACCCATGCCTTAAGCATTAGCCAGCACTTGTGCCCATGCCTTAAGCCTTAGCCAGCACTTGTGCCCATGCCTTAAGCCTTAGCCAGCACTTGTGCCCATGCCTTAAGCCTTAGCCAGTACTTGTGCCCATGCCTTAAGCCTTAGCCAGCACTTGTGCCCATGCCTTAAGCCTTAGCCAGCACTTGTGCCCATGCCTAAAGCCTTAGCCAGCACTTGTGCCCATGCCTTATGCCTTAGCCAGCACTTGTGCCCATGCCTAAAGCCTTAGCCAGCACTTGTGCCCATGCCTTAAGTCTTAGCCAGCACTTGTGCCCATGCCTTAAGCCTTAGCCAGCTGTTGTGAATTCTGTGGCGGAGCTCCCTCCTGTGGTCACAAGTGGTACTTCGGCTGATTCTCTCTGGGAGCTTCCGTTTGTGGAGGAAACTGGTACTGCTGCTTCTGAGTTTCCTTCCTCAGGTGATCTGGTGAGGTCGTTAGGTGCTTCTCTACTTAACCCCACCTAATGCTTTGATTCATGCTTCCTGTCAATGTTCCAGTGTTGGACTTGTGTTTCTCTGGATCATTCCTGTGGCCTGCTGCTCTGCATAGCTAAGTTCTTCTTTGCTATTTGTTGCTATTTTTTCTGTCCAGCTTGTCTATTTGTTTTGCTGGAAGCTCTGGGACGCAAAGGGTGTACCTCCGTGCCGTTAGTTCGGTACGGAGGGTCTTTTTGCCCCTTTGCATGGTTTTCTTTAGGGTTTTGTGTAGACCGCAAAGTTATCTTTCCTATCCTCGTTCTGTCTAGAATATCGGGCCTCACTTTGCTGAATCTATTTCATCCCTACGTTTGTCTTTTCATCTTACTCACAGTCATTATATGTGGGGGGGGGTGCCTTTTCCTTTGGGGTATTTCTCTGAGGCAAGGTAGGCTTATTTTTTCTATCTTCAGGCTAGTTAGTTTCTCAGGCTGTGCCGAGTTGCATAGGTAGCGTTAGGCGCAATCCACGGCTGCCTCTAGTTGTGTTTGGAGAGGATCAGGGATTGCGGTCTGCAGAGTTCCCACGTCTCAGAGCTCGTTCTATTATTTTGGGTTATTGTCAGATCACTGTATGTGCTCTGACCTCCATGTCCATTGTGATACTGAATTGCCTCGCATAACAGCCAGCACTTGTGCCCATGCCTTAAGCTTTAGCCAGCACTTGTGCCCATGCCTCAAGCCTTAGCCAGCACTTGTGCCCATGCCTTAAGCCTTAGCCAGCACTTGAGCCCATGCCTTAAGCCTTAGCCAGCACTTGAGCCCATGCCTTAAGCCTAGCCAGCACTTGTGCCCATGCCTTAAGCCTAACCAGCACTTGTGCCCATGCCTTAAGCCTTAGCCAGCACTTGTGCCCATGCCTTAAGCCTTAGCCAGCACTTGTGCCCATGCCTTAAGCCTTAGCCAGCACTTGTGCCCATGCCTTAAGCCTTAGCCAGTACTTGTGCCCATGCCTTAAGCCTTAGCCAGCACTTGTGCCCATGCCTTAAGCCTTAGCCAGCACTTGTGCCCATGCTTTAAGTCTTAGCCAGCACTTGTGCCCATGCCTTACGCCTTAGCCAGCACTTGTGCCCATGCCTTAAGCGTTAGCCAGCACTTGTGCCCATGCCTTAAGCCTTAGCCAGCACTTGTGCCCATGCCTTACGCCTTAGCCAGCACTTGTGCCCATGCCTTAAGCCTTAGCAAGCACTTTTGCCCATGCCTTAAGCCTTAGCCAGCACTTTTGAGCCCCTTGCATGTTTGTTTTTCTGTCTTTAGTTACATGATGGTTATGCACACAGGGCAGGCTTTACGCTCTTCGCTCTGGTCCCGTCTGAATGCGCATGCACGACTGTAATTGGGTAAGAAGGCATTACCCATTTATGGAGGACAGACAAGAAGTGCCTGGTTGCTTAAAGCATGGGGTTATGGAGATGCTCCGCACTGTACAACAAAGGATCTAGTCCTAAATGTCCAAGTACAGAGTAGAGGGGTGAAAGCTAGCTCTTCACCCCTATGGGTGCCTAAACCTTTATGCAAAGAGTGCAAAGAGTTAGCCGTATGCCTTAAGCCTTAGCCAGCACTTGTGCCCGTGCCTTAAGCCTTAGCCAGCACTTGTGCCCGTGCCTTAAGCCTTAGCCAGCACTTGTGCCCGTGCCTTAAGCCTTAGCCAGCACTTGTGCCCGTGCCTTAAGCCTTAGCCAGCACTTGTGCCCGTGCCTTAAGCCTTAGCCAGCACTTGTGCCCGTGCCTTAAGCCTTAGCCAGCACTTGTGCCCGTGCCTAAAGACTTAGCCAGCACTTGTGCCCGTGCCTAAAGCCTTAGCCAACACTTGTGCCCGTGCCTTAAGCCTTAGCCAGCACTTGTGCCCGTGCCTTAACCCTTAGCCACCACTTGTGCCCGTGCCTTAAGCCTTAGCCAGCACTTGTGCCCGTGCCTTAAGCCTTAGCCAGCACTTGTGCCCGTGCCTTAAGCCTTAGCCAGCACTTGTGCCCTTGCCTTAAGCCTTAGCCAGCACTGTGCCCATGCTTTAAGCCTTAGCCATCACGTGTACCCATGCCTTAGCCAGCACTTGTGCCCATGCCTTAAGCCTTAGCCAGCACTTGTGCCCATGCCATAAGCCTTAGCCAGCACTTGTGCCCATGCTTTAAGCCTTAGCCAGCACTTGTGCCCATGCCTTAAGCCTTAGCCAGCACTTGTGCCCATGCCTTAAGTCTTAACCAGCACTTGTGTTTATGCCTTAAGCCTTAGCCAGCACTTGTGCCCATGCCTTAACCCTTAGCCAGCACTTGTGCCCGTGCCTTAAGCCTTAGCCAGCACTTGTGCCCGTGCCTTAAGCCTTAGCCAGCACTTTTGCCCGTGCCATAAGCCTTAGCCAGCACTTGTGCCCGTGCCTTAAGCCTTAGCCAGCACTTGTGCCCGTGCCTTAAGCCTTAGCCAGCACTTGTGCCCGTGCCTTAAGCCTTAGCCAGCACTTGTGCCCGTGCCTAAAGCCTTAGCCAGCACTTGTGCCCGTGCCTTAAGCCTTAGCCAGCACTTGTGCCCGTGCCTTAAGCCTTAGCCAGCACTTGTGCCTGTGCCTTACGCCTTAGCCACCACTTGTGCCCGTGCCTTACGCCTTACCCACCTTAGCCAGCACTTATGCCCGTGCCTTACGCCTTAGCCAGCACTTATGCCCGTGCCTTACCCCTTATCCAGCACTTGTGCCCGTGGCTTACTCCTTAGCCAGCACTTGTGCCCGTGCCTTACGCCTTAGCCAGCACTTGTGCCCGTGCATTACGCCTTAGCCAGCACTTGTGCCCGTGCCTTACGCCTTAGCCAGCACTTGTGCCCGTGCCTTAAGCCTTAGCAAGCACTTGTGCCCGTGCCTTAAGTCTTAGCCAGCACTTGTACCCGTGCCTTAAGCCTTAGCCAGCACTTGTGCCCGTGCCTTACGCCTTAGCCAGCACTTGTGCCCGTGCCTTAAGCCTTAGCCAGCACTTGTGCCCGTGCCTTAAGCCTTAGCCAGCACTTGTGCCCGTGCTTTAAGCCTTAGCCAGCACTTGTGCCCGTGCCTTAAGCCTTAACCAGCACTTGTGCCCGTGCCTTACGCCTTAACCACCACTTGTGCCCATGCCTTACGCCTTACCCACCTTAGCCAGCACTTATGACCGTGCCTTAAGCCTTAGCCAGCACTTGTGCCCGTGCCTTAAGCCTTAGCCAGCACTTGTGCCCGTGCCTTAAGCATTAGCCAGCACTTGTGCCCGTGCCTTAATCCTTCGCCAGCACTTGTGCCCGTGCCTTAAGCCTTAGCCAGCACTTGTGCCCATGCCTTAAGCATTAGCCAGCACTTGTGCCCATGCCTTAAGCCTTAGCCAGCACTTGTGCCCATGCATTAAGCCTTAGCCAGCACTTGTGCCCATGCCTTAAGCCTTAGCCAGCACTTGTGCCCATGCCTTAAGCCTTAGCCAGCACTTGTGCCCATGCTTTAAGTCTTAGCCAGCACTTGTGCCCATGCCTTACGCCTTAGCCAGCACTTGTGCCCATGCCTTAAGCCTTAGCCAGCACTTGTGCCCATGCCTTAAGCCTTAGCCAGCACTTGTGCCCATGCCTTACGCCTTAGCCAGCACTTGTGCCCATGCCTTAAGCCTTAGCAAGCACTTTTGCCCATGCCTTAAGCTTTAGCCAGCACTTTTGAGCCCCTTGCATGTTTGTTTTTCTGTCTTTAGTTACATGATGGTTATGCACACAGGGCAGGCTTTACGCTCTTCGCTCTTGTCCCGTCTGAATGCGCATGCACGACTGTAATTGGGTAAGAAGGCATTACCCATTTATGGAGGACAGACAAGAAGTGCCTGGTGGCTTAAAGCATGGGGTTATGGAGAGGCTCCGCACTGTACAACAAAGGATCTAGTCCTAAATGTCCAAGTACAGAGTAGAGAGGTGAAAGCTAGCTCTTCACCCCTATGGGTGCCTAAACCTTTATGCAAAGAGTGCAAAGAGTTAGCTGTATGCCTTAAAGGGACACTGTCACCTGAATTTGGAGGGAACAATCTTCAGCCATGGAGGCGGGGTTTTGGGGTTTTTGATTCACCCTTTCCTTACCCGCTGGCTGCATGCTGGCTGCAATATTGGATTGAAGTTCATTCTTTGTCCTCCGTAGTACATGCCTGCACAAGGCAATCTTGTCTTGTGAAGGCATGTACTATGGAGGACAGAGAATGAACTTCAATCCAATATTGCAGCCAGCATGCAGTCAGCGGGTATGGAAAGGGTGAATCAAAAACCCCAAAACCCCGCCTCCATGGCTGAAGATTGTTCCCTCCAAATTCAGGTGACAGTGTCCCTTTAAGCCTAGCCAGCACTTGTGCCCATGCCTTAAGCCTTAGCCAGCACTTGTGCCCATGCCTTAAGCCTTAGCCAGCACTTGTGCCCATGCCTAAAGCCTTAGCCAGCACTTGTGCCCATGCCTTAAGTCTTAGCCAGCACTTTTGCCCATGCTTTAAACCTTAGCCAGCACTTGTGCCCATGCCTTAAGCCTTAGCCAGCACTTGTGCCCATGCCTTAAGCCTTATCCAGCACTTGTGCCCGCGCCTTAAGCCTTAGCCAGCACTTGTGCCCGCGCCTTACGCCTTAGCCAGCACTTGTGCCCGCGCCTTACGCCTTAGCCAGCACTTGTGCCCGTACCTTACGCCTTAGCCAGCACTTGTGCCCGTGCCTTACGCCTTAGCCAGCACTTGTGCCCGTGCCTTACGCCTTAGCCAGCACTTGTTCCCGTGCCTTACTCCTTAGCCAGCACTTGTGCCCGTGCCTTACGCCTTAGCCAGCACTTGTGCCCGTGCCTTAAGCCTTAGCCAGCACTTGTGCCCGTGCCTTAAGCCTTAGCCAGCACTTTTGCCCGTGCCTTAAGCCTTAGCCAACACTTGTGCCCGTGCCTTAAGCCTTAGCCAGCACTTGTGCCCGTGACTTACGCCTTAGCCAGCACTTGTGCCCGTGCCTTAAGCCTTAGCCAGCACTTTTGCCCGTGCCTTAAGCCTTAGCCAGCACTTGTGCCCGTGCCTTAAGCCTTAGCCAGCACTTGTGCCCGTGCCTTAAGCCTTAGCCAGCACTTGTGCCCGTGCCTTAAGCCTTAACCAGCACTTGTGCCCGTGCCTTACGCCTTAACCACCACTTGTGCCCATGCCTTACGCCTTACCCACCTTAGCCAGCACTTATGCCCGTGCCTTACGCCTTAGCCAGCACTTGTGCCCATGCCTTAAGCTAAGGCCAGCTAAGGCCAGCACTTGTGCCCATGCCTTAAGCCTTAGCCAGCACTTGTGCCCGTGCCTTAAGCCTTAGCCAGCACTTGTGCCCGTGCCTTAAGCCTTAGCCAGCACTTGTGCCCGTGCCTTAAGCCTTAGCCAGCACTTTTGCCCGTGCCTTAAGCCTTAGCCAGCACTTGTGCCCGTGCCTTAAGCCTTAGCCAGCACTTGTGCCCGTGCCTTAAGCCTTAGCCAGCACTTGTGCCCGTGCCTTAAGCCTTAACCAGCACTTGTGCCCGTGCCTTACGCCTTAACCACCACTTGTGCCCATGCCTTACGCCTTACCCACCTTAGCCAGCACTTATGACCGTGCCTTACGCCTTAGCCAGCACTTGTGCCCATGCCTTAAGCTTTAGCCAGCACTTGTGCCCGTGCCTTACTCCTTAGCCAGCACTTGTGCCCGTGCCTTACGCCTTAGCCAGCACTTGTGCCCGTGCCTTAAGCCTTAGCCAGCACTTTTGCCCGTGCCTTAAGCTTTAGCCAACACTTGTGCCCGTGCCTTTCGCCTTAGCCAGCACTTGTGCCCGTGCCTTACGCCTTAGCCAGCACTTGTGCCCGTGCCTTACTCCTTAACCAGCACTTGTGCCCGTGCCTTACGCCTTAGCCAGCACTTGTGCCCGTGCCTTACGCCTTAGCCAGCACTTGTGCCCGTGCCTTAAGCCTTAGCCAGCACTTTTGCCCGTGCCTTAAGACTTAGCCAACACTTGTGCCCGTGCCTTTCGCCTTAGCCAGCACTTGTGCCCGTGCCTTACGCCTTAGCCAGCACTTGTGCCCGTGCCTTACTCCTTAGCCAGCACTTGTGCCCGTGCCTTAAAGGGACACTGTCACCTGAATTTGGAGGGAACAATCTTCTGCCATGGAGGTGGGGTTTTCGGGTGTTTGATTCACCCTTTCCTTACCCGCTGGCTGCAAGCTAGCTGCAATATTGGATTGAAGTTCATTCTCTGTCCTCCGTAGTACACGCCTGCACAAGGTAATCTTCCATTGCGCAGGCGTATACTATGGAGGACAGAGAATGAACTTCAATCCAATATTGCAGCTAGCATGCAGCCAGCAGGTAAGGAAAGGGTGAATCAAAAACACCAAACCCCGCATCCATGGCTGAAGATTGTTCCCTCCAAATCCAGGTGACAGTGTCCCTTTAAGCCTTAGCCAGCACTTGTGCCCGTGCCTTAAGTCTTAGCCAGCACTTGTACCCGTGCCTTAAGCCTTAGCCAGCACTTGTGCCCGTGCCTTACGCCTTAGCCAGCACTTGTGCCCGTGCCTTAAGCCTTAGCCAGCACTTGTGCCCGTGCCTTAAGCCTTAGCCAGCACTTGTGCCCGTGCTTTAAGCCTTAGCCAGCACTTGTGCCCGTGCCTTAAGCCTTAACCAGCACTTGTGCCCGTGCCTTACGCCTTAACCACCACTTGTGCCCATGCCTTACGCCTTACCCACCTTAGCCAGCACTTATGACCGTGCCTTAAGCCTTAGCCAGCACTTGTGCCCGTGCCTTAAGCCTTAGCCAGCACTTGTGCCCGTGCCTTAAGCATTAGCCAGCACTTGTGCCCGTGCCTTAATCCTTCGCCAGCACTTGTGCCCGTGCCTTAAGCCTTAGCCAGCACTTGTGCCCATGCCTTAAGCATTAGCCAGCACTTGTGCCCATGCCTTAAGCCTTAGCCAGCACTTGTGCCCATGCATTAAGCCTTAGCCAGCACTTGTGCCCATGCCTTAAGCCTTAGCCAGCACTTGTGCCCATGCCTTAAGCCTTAGCCAGCACTTGTGCCCATGCTTTAAGTCTTAGCCAGCACTTGTGCCCATGCCTTACGCCTTAGCCAGCACTTGTGCCCATGCCTTAAGCCTTAGCCAGCACTTGTGCCCATGCCTTAAGCCTTAGCCAGCACTTGTGCCCATGCCTTACGCCTTAGCCAGCACTTGTGCCCATGCCTTAAGCCTTAGCAAGCACTTTTGCCCATGCCTTAAGCTTTAGCCAGCACTTTTGAGCCCCTTGCATGTTTGTTTTTCTGTCTTTAGTTACATGATGGTTATGCACACAGGGCAGGCTTTACGCTCTTCGCTCTTGTCCCGTCTGAATGCGCATGCACGACTGTAATTGGGTAAGAAGGCATTACCCATTTATGGAGGACAGACAAGAAGTGCCTGGTTGCTTAAAGCATGGGGTTATGGAGAGGCTCCGCACTGTACAACAAAGGATCTAGTCCTAAATGTCCAAGTACAGAGTAGAGAGGTGAAAGCTAGCTCTTCACCCCTATGGGTGCCTAAACCTTTATGCAAAGAGTGCAAAGAGTTAGCTGTATGCCTTAAAGGGACACTGTCACCTGAATTTGGAGGGAACAATCTTCAGCCATGGAGGCGGGGTTTTGGGGTTTTTGATTCACCCTTTCCTTACCCGCTGGCTGCATGCTGGCTGCAATATTGGATTGAAGTTCATTCTTTGTCCTCCGTAGTACATGCCTGCACAAGGCAATCTTGTCTTGTGAAGGCATGTACTATGGAGGACAGAGAATGAACTTCAATCCAATATTGCAGCCAGCATGCAGTCAGCGGGTATGGAAAGGGTGAATCAAAAACCCCAAAACCCCGCCTCCATGGCTGAAGATTGTTCCCTCCAAATTCAGGTGACAGTGTCCCTTTAAGCCTAGCCAGCACTTGTGCCCATGCCTTAAGCCTTAGCCAGCACTTGTGCCCATGCCTTAAGCCTTAGCCAGCACTTGTGCCCATGCCTAAAGCCTTAGCCAGCACTTGTGCCCATGCCTTAAGTCTTAGCCAGCACTTTTGCCCATGCTTTAAACCTTAGCCAGCACTTGTGCCCATGCCTTAAGCCTTAGCCAGCACTTGTGCCCATGCCTTAAGCCTTATCCAGCACTTGTGCCCGCGCCTTAAGCCTTAGCCAGCACTTGTGCCCGCGCCTTACGCCTTAGCCAGCACTTGTGCCCGCGCCTTACGCCTTAGCCAGCACTTGTGCCCGTACCTTACGCCTTAGCCAGCACTTGTGCCCGTGCCTTACGCCTTAGCCAGCACTTGTGCCCGTGCCTTACGCCTTAGCCAGCACTTGTGCCCATGCCTTAAGCCTTAGGCAGCACTTGTGCCCATGTCTTAAGCCTTAGCCAGCATTATTGCCCATGCCTTAAGCCTTAGCCAGCTTTTGTGCCCATGCCTTAAGCCTTAGCCAGCTTTTGTGCCCATGCCTTAAGCCTTAGCCAGCACTTGTGCCCATGCTTTAAGCTTTAGCCAGCTTTTGTGCCCATGCTTTAAGCCTTAGCCAGCACTTGTGCCCATGCCTTAAGCCTTAGCCAGCACTTGTGCCCATGCCATAAGCCTTAGCCAGCACTTGTGCCCACGCCTTAAGCCTAGCCAGCACTTGTGCCCACGCCTTTTGCCTAGCCAGCACTTTGTGCCCATGCCTTTTGCTTAGCCAGCACTTGCGCCCATGCCTTATGCCTAGCCAGTAGTGTTGAGCATTCCGATACCGCAAGTATCGGGTATTGGCCGATACTTGCGTTATCGGATTTCCGATACCGAATTCCGATACTTCCCTCGTATCGGATACCGGAATCCGAAGTTCCCAGAATTCAAACTGCACGCAGCAGCCAATGAGGAATGAATGGAAATGTGGGCACATCCTGTTTAGCATGGTGGGTATGTAAGTACTGGCAAGGCTGTGATTGGCTGCTTAAATGATGTCACTCTGCACTATAAAAAACGCTGCCGCCATTTTGCACTCACTCTGCTGTAATTTCAGTTAAGGACAGGGCGCTGTGTTCTAACTGAGGGCCAGTTGAGATAGCTAATTGCTTTATTTTGCTTTTCCAAGGCTAACTTAGCAAACGCTATGTTCACTGTTCAGTTCACCTTGCTCTTGCCTTGCAGCGCTGTTTTAACAGCGTTCTGCAAGGTCTCTGTGTGTGTGTGTGTGTGTGCAGCTCACTCTGTAGTCTGTGTGCAGCCATATACCAGGTTGTATTCAGCTCAGGGGGGGTTCACACTGCCTCACACAGTTCTATCCATTGTCCTTTTTTGCTCGTAGTGCAGCCTGCTGCACATTTTTTCTAAAAATTCCTATTAGTGTCTTTCCACCCGTCTCCAGCAAAATAGTGGAAAAACACTAGATAGGATAACCTAGAGGAGGGTTTTTGGGCCTTGCAGCGCCGTTTACGGCTGTCTGCACGGTCTCCGTGTGAGTTAAACTCGCTCTGTAGCCCGATCTGCACAAAAAAAAAAAAAAGTAAAGTTCACCAAACACCACTTAACACTTGTGTAGGCCACATTTTATCACTAATAAAGTCTAGTCCACACTTTACAACATTAGTGTTTCTTACACCTGTTAGGAGGAGCATTTCAGGAATAAGTACACTAAGGCCTTAGTACTTTTCTGCTTATCTTTACCTGTCAACCAAGATGAAGAGGGCAGGGAGTAAGGGTCGTGGGCGTGGAGCAGGGAGAGGAGCAGGGAGAGGACGTGGTGATTCTGTGCCTGCTGCGGGCACCGGTGACTCATCATCACCCAGTTTCAGCAGGGAACAGTCCTTCATGCGCAGCTTTGTCGGAGAGCGCCGTGCACCGCTGCTGCGTGAAGATCAAATTGAAGCCGTTGTCGGATGGATGGCAGCTAACGCATCGACTTCAATTAGTGCCACATCCTCTCAGGCACAGACCACTGGAGAGCAGCCATCTGTCTCTTCACCACCTGCCAAATTGGCCAGGCAGTGAGAGAGCCCAGGACAGGAGCTGTCTCTACTTCTGTTCTCTGAATCTCTTGGCTTGGAAACAGGGGGCCAGCCAAGCAGTATTGGAGAAATGGAAGAAGAGGCAGTGTGCAGTGATGCCCAACAGCTTTGTCTCTCTGACTCTGAAGAGGCGGGTGGGTCAGTGCCTGCCGTGACCACAGCGCAGTACGCATCTGATGATGAAACTCAGGTGCCGCTTTCTGGTGCGTACTGTGCTGCCGAGACTACCCAGGAGGAGCAGTTGGTGGCAGAGGGTAGTGGAGATGATGAGGTCCTTCACCCATCGTGGCGTGAGGAACAGGAAGGTGGTGGGAGCAGCTCAGAGGAAGAGATTACCCTAACGGGCCAAAGAGGGAGAGGGAGGGGGAAGACTGCGGAGCCTGTAGCCTCCACTTTGGCACCAGTTAGGAGCCTGTCTCTTTCAAAAGCCAAAAAGGGCGCTCCCAAGACTTGCAGTGCCTGGTCCTTTTTTGACACAGTTGCAGATGACATTTGTTTTGTCAAATGCAAGCTGTGTCATCAGAAAGTAAAAAGAGGTAAAAGTGTCAGCAACCTCAATACCACAAATATGTGGAAACATGTGCGGACCAGGCACGCGGTGGAGTTCCAAAAACACACTGAAGACCTAGGCCAACCAACAGCGGCAGCTATCACCTCTTCAGCTCGTGTTGCTTCTTCCTCCAGCTCACGCACAGCTGGTTCGGCTTCCTCCTTGGATCGCCATGGAAGAACCTCTGGCACTGTTGTCCAGAGACCTAGTGTAATTCCACCCACAGTACCACGTTCCCAGTCATCCTCACACTCCCAGCCTAGTCTAAAGCCATCGGTAGTACAGGCATGGGAGAAAAGGTGGCCATTCTCGGCAAACCGCCCCCGAGCACAAGCTCTGAATGCAGGCATTGCCAAACTTCTGTCACTGGAAATGCTCTCATTCAGGCTGGTGGAGACTGACAGCTTCTGTGACTTGATGGCATTGGCAGTCCCACAGAACAAGGTGCCCAGCCGCTTTTACTTCAGCAGGCAAGTTGTCCCTGCCCTGCACAAGCATGTGGAGGGACAAATAAAACACGCGCTACTGAACGCCGTCAGTAGCAAGGTCCACCTCACCACCGATGCGTGGACCAGTCAACATGGACAGGGGCGATACCTTTCCGTCACTGCCCATTGGGTTAATGTTGTTGAGCTGGGTACAGACCGTGCGAGTGGCGCAGGACGTGTCCTGCCCACTCCAAGGATTGCAGGAATCCAGTCTGTACGCATTGACTCCTCCTCTTACACCAGTTCCTCAGATTCATCGCTGCAGGATCCGTCACAGTCCACCTCCACATGGACCCGTGAACGTTTACCTGTTACGACTGACATGAGCACAGCCGTGGCCAAACGTCAGCAGGCCGTCTTGAAATTAGTTTCTTTGGGGAATCGAAGCCACACAGAGCAGGAGCTCTGGAATGCCCTAAAGCAGGAGAGCGATGTGTGGTTTGTGCCAGCGAATCTTCAGCCAGGCATGGTAGTGTGTGACAATGGCCGAAATCTGGTGGCAGCTTTAGGCCTTGGCAACCTCACTCACATCCCATGTCTGGCACATGTGCTCAATTTGGTTGTGCAGAGTTTTCTGAGGGACTATCCGGATCTTGATGCACTTCTGCACAAGGCCCGCCCTAGAGTGTGCTCACTTGCGGCGTTCCAGCTTGGCAAGATCCCGCATTGCTGCTCTGCAGCGTCGGTTTCGCCTTCCTGAACATAGCATCATATGTGACCTACCTACCAGGTGGAATTCCACGTTACATATGTTGGAGCGGTTGTGTGAGCAGCAGCAAGCAGTAATGGAGTACCAGCTGCATCAGGCGCAAAAAAAGTCGCAGTCAGCGCCGCTCAGACTTCACAACCACAGAGTGGGCCACTATGAAGGACGTCTGCCAGGTTTTGTGTCCTTTCGATTATTCCACGCGGATGGCAAGTGCAGATGATGCACTAGTCAGCATGACTGTCCCCCTTATCTGCCTGCTTCAAGAAACCCTGCAAGGGATAAGGGATGATGTCGAAGAGGTGGAGGATGAGGAGTCACCTTTTCCATCAGCTTCTGGACAGTCATTGCCACGTGGTTCCTCACAAAGGGGTCGGCAGGGGACCCTTTGTGAGGAGGATGAGGAGGAGTCAATGGACGAGGAAGAGCTACGTCCAGAGGAGGGAGTTACACCATTGTCCAGTGGTCAGTGTGTACAGCGAGGGTGGGGTGATGAAGAGCGGGCAGAGATCATGTCTCAAGCAGGGGACAGCGTTTCTGGGCCAGTTGGCAGTCTGCAGCACATGGTTGATTTCATGTTGCAGTGCCTGAGAGACGACTGCCGCATCGACCACATTCTCAACGTGCCTGATTATTGGGTGTATGCCCTCCTCGATCCTCGCTACCGTGACAATGTCCAAAACCTCATCCCGGCTTTGACACGGGAGCGTAAAATGCGGGAGTACCACGACACACTGGTGAATTCCATCATCTTCTCCAGTCCAACTGAGAGGAGTGGTGCTAGTGCTTAACAAAGCAGCTCAGTGCGTCGAGGCAGTGGAGGAGGAGGCTCTGCACAAAGAGGGAGCAGAAGCAGTGCCTCTGCCCAAGGCAAGCCCAGTATGGCACAACTGTGGAAAACTTTTGTGTGCCCACCCCAAATGTCTACACCATCACCGGCGGCTCCAGTCAGCAGGAGGCAACGGTTCCGTCAGATGGTGACAGACTACATGGCTTGCCCTCTTAGTGTACTCCCAGACGGCTCTTCCCCGTTCAAGTTTTAGGTCTCTAAGCTGGATACATGGCCAGAGCTAAGCCAGTATGCATTGGAGGTGCTGGCTTGCCCTGCGGCTAGTGTCTTATCGGAACGTGTCTTTAGTGTTGCAGGTGGTGTACTAACAGACCGTCGCATGCGACTATCCTCCGATAACGTTGACCGGCTTACTTTCCTGAAAATGAACCAGGCCTGGATCTCGCAGGAATTTGCCACTCCTCTGCCTGATTAAGTAATTGGGTGTCATCCAGGTCTCCTGATGTGTTCATCTTTCTACCACCTGAACTGCTATTCCTGGGCTCCAACACCGCCAGTTGCGGCTCAGAAGTGCAGGCTGCACAGTCAAAACATACGACCCAGTGTTATTGGGTTTCAGTAACGTCAGCTGATCCCCAGCTGTGTAGCCGGCAATGTGTCCTGCGACCGCCACGCTGGCACAACAACCTAAATGTAAGGGAACCTGTCCCCCCCCCTCGGCGTTTGTTACTAAAAGAGCCATCTTGTGCAGCAGTAATATTGCACAAGGAAAAGGTAGCTCTTTTTTTTAGCTCCTTGCACACGCAGAACTTAACACTTATAAAATGTGTTCACTGATACCGTCCCGGAGCTGGGACTTTCCTTCATAATGTGACGCAGCACAGCCGTCATTCCTACCCCCTTGGTGCCATGCGCTGCCTCCTCAGCGTTGTTTTAAGCTGTCACGGAGCTTGCGCTGTTCTGTTATCCCTTGGCCATGGCCAGTTTGCGCTGCCTGTCTTCTGACATAATTTGGTGTCAGGATGGCTGCGCCTGTGCGCACGCGCTGCCCGAGAACCCGCCTCCCAGTGTCTTCTGATCGAATCACACTGCGAGCCTGGGATCCATGGGCATGCGCAGTGCATATCTTCACCTCGGGCTCTCGCCCATCTCCCTCCGCCTTCTTTAGACTGTGCGCCGTCAGCTGATCCCTAATAGCATGCCACGGCCGTGACGCCGCACAGTCTGAAGAAAAGGGAAGGAGGGGAGTGAGAGTCGAGGATATGCACTGTGCATGCCCATGGATCCAAGGCCCGCAGTGTGATTACATTAGAAGACACTGTGAGGTGAGATCTGGAGCATCGTGGACGCACAGGCACTGACAGCCTGACACCAAATTATGTCAGAAGACAGGCAGCGCTAATTGGGCATGGCCAAGGGATAACAGAACAGCGCAGGCTCCGTGACAGCTTAAAACAACGCTGAGGAGGCAGCGCACGGCACCAAGGGGATAGGAATGACAGCTGTGCTGCGTCCCATTACGAAGGAAATTCCCACCTCCGGGACGGTTTTACGGTATAAGGTGACACAATTTTAGTGTTTACTTCTGTGTTTGCAAGGAGCATAATTAAAAGAGCAACCTTTTCCTTTTGCATCCTTAGTGCTGCACAAGATGGCTCTTTCAGCTACAAACGTCTTGGGGGGGGGGGTTAAAGGTTCCCTTTCAACTTGCTCCAATCAGGCTTCGGCCTACACTCTGTTCCTCTGCTCCTCCTGCTGTCCCTGGGCTCTAACACCGCCAGTTGGTGCCTGGAAGTGCTGTCTGCACAGTCAACAGTCGCTCCTCTGTTATTGGGGTTCAGTAACGTCAGCTGATCCCCAGCTGTGTGTGCGGCAATACCTCCAATCTGCTCCTCCTGCTGTCCCTGGGCTCTAACACCGCCAGTTGGTGCCTGGAAGTGCTGTCTGCACAGTCTACAGTCGCTCCTCTGTTATTGGGGTTCAGTAACGTCAGCTGATCCCCAGCTGTGTGTGCGGCAATACCTCCAATCTGCTCCTCCTTCTGCTGTCCCTGGGCTCTAACACCGCCAGTTGGTGCCTGGAAGTGCTGTCTGCACAGTCAACAGTCGCTCCTCTGTTTTTGGGGTTCAGTAACGTCAGCTGATCCCCAGCTGTGTATCCGGCAACGTGTCATGCGACCGCCACGCTGGCACAACTAAAATGTAAGGGGCGTTGTAGGCGTTTGTTACTGAAAGAGCCACCTTGTGCAGCACTAATACTGCACAAGGAAAAGGTCGCTCTTGAAATTATGCTCCTTGGAAACGCTGAACTACACACTCATGTAATGTGTCCCCTCACACCGTCCAACCGTCCCGGAGGTGGGACTTTCCTTTGTAATGTGACGCAGCACAGCCGTCATTGCTACCCCCTTGGCACCGTGCGCTGCCTCCTTAGCGTTGTCTGATTCCGTCATGGACCCTGCGCTGTTATGTTATCCCTTGGCCATGCACATTTTGCGCTGCCCGTCCTCTGACATCATTTTTTGTCGTCCTGGCTGCGCCTGTGCGTCCACGCTGCCCGAAATGCCACCTCGCAGTGTCGTCTAATGTGATCCCACAGTGGGCCTGGTATCCATGGCCATGCGCAGTGCATATACTAGCCTCTCACTCCCCTTCTTCACGCTTCTTCAGACTAGGCGGCGTCAGCTGATCCCTAATAGCATGCCACGGCCGTGACGCCGCACAGTCTGAAGAAGCAGGAAGGAGGTGAGTGAGAGGCGATGATATGCACTGCGCATGCCCATGGATCCCTGGCCCGCAGTGGGATTACATTAGATGACACTACAAGGTTGTATCTCGGGCAGCTTTGACGCACAGGCACTGCCAGCCTGACACCTAAATGATGTCAGAAGACGGGCACCGCTAACTGTGCATGGCCAAGGGATAAAATTACAGCTCGGGCTCCGTGACAGAACCAAACAGCGTTGAGGAGGTGGCGCACGGCACCAAGGGGGTTGGAATGACGGCTGTGCTGTGTCACATTACAAAGGAAAGTCCCACTTCCGTGACGGTTTGACGGTGTGAGGGGACACATTATATGAGTGCGTACTTCAGCGTTTGCAAGGAGCATAATTTTAGGAGCCACCATTTTCCATGTGCAGTATTACTGCTGTACAAGATGGCTCTTTCAGCAACAAATGCCTGGGGGGGTGGTTAAAGGTTCCCTTTCAGCTTGCTCTACTGCAGGCTTCGGCCTACACTCTGCTCCTCTTTGATTCCCTGGGTTTCAACACTGTCAGTTGCCACCTGGAAGTGATGTCTACACAGAAAAAACACTAGCTGATGTGTCAGTGGGGTTCAGCACCGCCAGCTGTTCCCCTGCTGTGTAGTCGGCAACGTGTCCAGCACAAGCCACGCTGGCACAACAGACCAAAAGCTGCCACCAGTGCAGGCTTCGGCCTACACTCTGCTCCTCTCCTCCTCCTGCTGACCCTGGGCTCTAACACTGCCAGTTTTTGCCCGGACGTGCTAGCTGCACAGAGAAAAACACCAGTCAATGTGTCAGTGGGGTTCAGCACCGCCAGCTGTTCCCCTGCTGTGTAGCTGGCAACGTGTCCTGCAAACGCCATGCAGGCACCTGAACTGAAATTAAAGGGAACCTGCCCCCACCCCCCAGGTGTTTCTTTGTATAACAGCCACCTTGTACAGCAGTACTGCTGCATTTGTACAAGGTGGCTGACTTTTTCTCCTTGCCCACGTTGAATTAAACACGTAAAAAATGTGTCTCATTACAGACCATTACAATGTCCCTGAGGTGTGACTTTCCTTTTTAATGACACGCAGCACCCCCCTTGGTAGCGCTGCCCGTCTTCTGACATCATTGGTTGGCTGGCTGCGCCTGTGCGTCCGCCCTGCCTGAAACAACGCTCCTCGTTGTCTTACTTATTGTGTGATTGATGGGCAGGAGCAGTGCATATCTTCGCCTGTCTTTACTCATCTCCTTCCGCCTTCTTCAGACTGTGCGGCCTCATGGCCGCGGCATGCGAGAAGGGATCAGCTGAGGCCGCCCAGTCTGAAGCAGGTGTAAGGACATGTGTGAGCGGCGAGCATATTTACTGCACAAGGCCACGAATCCCATCCCCGCAGTGTGATTTTTTGAAAACACACTGTGTTTCTGGGATTCATGGCCATCGCTAACCGCACCGGCCTACATGAAATGAGGTCATAAGACGGGCAGCGCTTACAGGGCATTGCCAAGGGATAACGCAAGAGCGCAGACTCCTGTACAGCAAATATCAACGCTCGGGAGGATGCGCACAGCACCTAGGTGTAAATTTTGACACCTGTGCTGCGTCTTCTTAAAAAGACAAGTCACGCCTCCACTACAGTTTGACAGTATAATGGGCTAAATAGTATACGTGTTTTATTCAGCGTGTGCAAGGAGCAAAATTAATAGAGCAACCTTTTACTTGTGCAGCATTAATGCTGCACAAGGTGTGGCTCTTGTACCTTGCAACATCTGAGGGGGGGTTAAAGGTTACCTTTGAAATTGGTTCTACTAGGCTTCGGCTTACACTCTGCTCCTCTCCTCCTCCTGCTGACCCTGGGCTCTAACACCGTTAGTTTTTGCCCGGAAGTGCTAGCTGCACAGAGAAGAACACCAGCCAATGTGTTAGTGGGGTTCAGCACCGCCAGCTGTTCCTTTGCTGTGTAGCCGGCAACGTGACCTGCAAACAACACGCAGGCACATGAACTGAAATTGAAGGGAGCCTGCCCCCCACCCCCAGGTGTTTCTATGTATAACAGCCACCTTGTACAGCAGTAATGCTGCATTTGTACAAGGTGGCTGACTTTTTCTCCTTGCCCACGTGGAACTCAACACGTACAAAATGTGTCTCATTTAGACCATTCCACTGTCCCTGAGGTGTGACTTTCCTTTCTAATGGTACGCAGCACCACCCTTGGTAGCGCTGCCCGTCTTCTGACATCATTGGTTGGCTGCCTGTGCCTGTGCGTCCGCCCTGCCCGACACAACCCCCCTCGTTGTCTCATATATTTTCGCTGCAAGGGTGTGATTATTGGGCATGTGCAGTGCATATGTTCACCTGTCGTCACTCATCTCCTTCTGCCTTCTACAGACTGTGCGGCCTCATGGCCGCGGCATGCGAGAAGGGATCAGCAGAGGCCGCCCAGTCTGAAGCAGGTGTAAGGACGTGTGTGAGCGGCGAAAATATTTACTGCCCAAGGCCACGAATCCCAGCACCGCAGTGTGACTTTATGAAAAGGCACTGTGTGTCTGGGATTTATGGCCATCGTTAACCGCACCGGCCAACATGAAATGAGGTCATAAGACGGGCAGCGCTAACAGGGCATTGCCAAGGGATAACACAAGAGCGCAGACTCCTGTACAGCAAATAACAACGCTCAGGAAGCTGCGCCAAGCACCAAGGCATTATTTGGGACACCTGTGCTGCGTCTCCTTAAAAAGACAAGTCACGCCTCCACTACAGTTTGACTGTAGAATGGGCTAAATTGTGTAGGTGTTTCATTCAGCATGTGCAAGTAGACAAATTAATAGAGCAACCTTTCACTTGTGCAGCATTAATGCTGCACAAGGTGTGGCTCTTGTACTTTGTAACACCTGAGGGGGGGGTTAAAGGTTTCCTTTGAAATTGGTTCAAGTAGGCTTCGGCCTACACTCTGCTCCTCTCCTCCTCCTGCTGCCCCTGGGCTCTAACACCGCTAGTTTTTGCCCAGAAGTGCTAGCTGCACAGAGAAAAACACCCGCCATTGTGTCAGTGGGGTTCAGCAACGCCAGCTGTTCCCCCACTGTGCAGCTGGCAAAGTGTCCTGCAAACGCAACGCAGACACAAAGCTGCCTCCAGTGCAGGCTTCGGCCTACACTCTGCTCCCCCTGCTTACCCTTTGCTCCAACACCGCTAGTTGGGGCTGTAGGAAGACAATCTTTAATAGGCAACACATCCTGGTTCCAGCACCGTCAGCTGTTTCCGGGTAGTGTCAAGCTCACTGAGACGCCTATGCTTGCCCCGTCGTGTTGCGGTCGAGTTAGCCAACTCCAGGGTGCCTCCAGTTTAGGAGCTTCCTATGTGGGCTGCGTGAATTGGTAGTCAAGGCTGGTTCTGTAGTGCCAGTAGGCCAAGCTCCCCCTGTAGGACTGTTGGGGTTCGGTAACTGCGGCTGCCTCGCGGCCTAGCTGTTCTCTCCTCTCCTGTGGACCTTCTGGTCCACCACCTGGTTCCAGCACCGTCAGCTGGTTCCGGGCCGAGTCTTTGGCTTAGGTGCCTCCTCCTGGGTATCCGAGTTCCGCCAACGTCAGGCGGTCCTTGGTAGTGCTTTTAAGCTCGGGCACCTACAGCTTAGTAACCGGGTTCCAGCACCGTCAGCTGGTCCTCGGTCGTGCCATTGGCTCTTGCACACTGGGGCGACGCATCCGGGTTCCAGCACTGCCAGCTGGTTCCCGGCAGTGTTTTTGTCACGGGTACTCCCTTGTGCCCAGCCTGGTTCCAGCACCGTAAGCTGTTTCCGGGTACTGTCAAACTCACTGAGACACCTATGCGTTGCCCCGTCGTGTTGCGGTCTAGTTAGCCAACTCCAGGGTGCCTCCAGTTTAGGAGCTTCCTATGTGGGCTGTGTGAATTGGTAGTCAAGGCTGGTTCTGTAGTGCCAGTAGGCCAAGCTCCCCCTGTAGGACTGTTGGGGTTCGGTAACTGCGGCTGCCTCGCGGCCTAGCTGTTCTCTCCTCTCCTGTGGACCTTCTGGTCCACCACCTGGTTCCAGCACCGTCAGCTGGTTCCGGGCCGAGCCTTTGGCTTAGGTGCCTCCTCCTGGGTATCCGAGTTCCGCCAACGTCAGGCGGTCCTTGGTAGTGCTTTTAAGCGCGGGTACCTCCTGCTTAGTAACCGAGTTCCAGTAACGTCAGCTGGTCCTCGGTAGTTCCATAGGCTCTTGAACCTTCGGGTAGCCATCCGAGTTCCAGTTCCATCAGCTGGTTCTTGGCATTTTCTCAGCCTTCTTGTACCTTCTGCTACATTTCCAAGTTGATGACCCTAAAGTCGACGACCCAGAAGACCACCCCGATGACGGCGTAGACGACGACCCTGGAGACGACGACCCTGGAGACGACGACATGGAAGACCGAGAAGCAGAAGAACAAGAGGCTGCAGAACAAAGAGCAGAAGAACATTAAGCATAACACTTAATATCAGAGCAAAAGATATTATCTAAATTATATGCAGAAGAAGACTAAGCAGTGTATGGGGGTGAGTCCGTTCCTCCTCGTGGTGCCCCTGGATAAAGCCTGATGCTGCAGGCCAAACTGAACGCGGACAAATGTAACTTTTGTGACTGGCAGAACGGAAGGTGTAATCTTCAAACTTTTATAGATAACAACTACGGGAATGCCTGTCACAAATGAGAATATGATGAAGAAGTAGAATAGGAAGAATAATAATAGTTGAATAAAATGAATATGAAGAATGTAATTAAAAAAAATAGGTAGAAGATGAAGAAGAAGATGAATAAGGTGAAGAAGTTGATGTCAAAGATGCTGATGATGAAGAAGATGAAAGTGTGGGAAAAGTAAAAAAAAAGAAGGGGAAGGGCGTGGAATAGTGAAACATCAATATCTGACAAAATTAAAAAAAAATTACATAGTCAATATCTTTGTCACTCCGAACGTCTTTAAAAAAAAAAAAAATAAGGCTATTCTATTTGATTGGGCTAAACCTCTATGACTTTATTGTCTCCGCCACCTCCCCAAATACATCCTGCATTATTCTTTGTTGTTTTCCTTCATGTAGAATGAACCTACAAGGAAAGAAAGGGTTTATTTTAATTCCGATATTTTGGTCCCATTGACTTGCATTGGGATCGGGTATCGGTATCGGCGATATCCGATATTTTTTGAATATCGGCCGTTCCAATCCGATATCGATACTTTCCGATATCGGAAGGTATCGCTAAACTCTACTAGCCAGCACTTGTGCCCATGCCATAAGCCTAGCCAGCACTTGTGCCCATGCCATAGGCCTAGCCAGCACTTTGTGCCCACACCTTATGCCTAGCCAGTACTTTGTGCCCACGCCTTTTGCCTAGCCAGCACTTGTGCCCGTGCCTTAAACCTTAGCCAGCACTTGTGCCCGTGCCTTAAGCCTTAGCCAGCTCTTGTGCCCGTGCCTTAAGCCTTAGCCAGCACTTGTGCCCGTGCCTTAAAGGGACACTGTCACCTGAATTTGGAGGGAACAATCTTCTGCCATGGAGGTGGGGTTTTCGGGTGTTTGATTCACCCTTTCCTTACCCGCTGGCTGCATGCTAGCTGCAATATTGGATTGAAGTTCATTCTCTGTCCTCCGTAGTACACGCCTGCACAAGGTAATCTTCCCTTGCGCAGGCGTGTACTATGGAGGACAGAGAATGAACTTCAATCCAATATTGCAGCTAGCATGCAGCCAGCGGGTAAGGAAAGGGTGAATCTAAAAACACCAAACCCCGCATCCATGGCTGAAGATTGTTCCCTCCAAATCCAGGTGACAGTGTCCCTTTAAGCCTTAGCCAGCACTTGTGCCCGTGCCTTAAGCCTTAGCAAGCACTTGTGCCCATGCCTTAGGCCTTAGCCAGCTTTTGTGCCCATGCCTTAAGCCTTAGCCAGCACTTGTGCCCATGCCTTAAGCCTTAGCCAGCTTTTGTGCCCATGCCTTAAGCCTTAGCCAGCACTTGTGCCCATGCCATAAGCCTAGCCAGCACTTGTGCCCACGCTTTAAGCCTAGCCCGCACTTGTGCCCACGCCTTATACCTAGCCAGCACTTTGTGCCCACGCCTTATGCCTAGCCAGCACTTTGTGCCCACGCCTTTTGCCTAGCCAGCACTTTGTGCCCACACCCTTTGCCTAGCCAGCACTTTGTGCCCTCGCCTTTTGCCTAGCCAGCACTTGTGCCCACGCCTTTTGCCTAGCCAGCACTTTGTGCCCATGCCTTTTGCTTAGCCAGCACTTGTGCCCATGCCTTATGGCTAGCCAGCACTTGTGCCCATGCCATAAGCCTAGCCAGCACTTGTGCCCATGCCATAAGCCTAGCCAGCACTTGTGCCCATGCCATAAGCCTAGCCAGCACTTGTGCCCACGCCTTAAGCCTAGCCAGCACTTGTGCCCACGCCTTATGCCTAGCCAGCACTTTGTGCCCACGCCTTTTGCCTAGCCAGCACTTTGTGCCCACGCTTTTTGCCTAGCCAGCACTTTGTGCCCACGCCTTTTCTCTAGTCAGCACTTTGTGCCCATGCCTTTTGCCTAGCCAGCACTTGTGCCCATGCCTTATGCCTAGCCAGCACTTGTGCCCATGCTTTTTGCCTAGCCAGCACTTGTGCCCATGCCTTTTGCCTAGCCAGCACTTTTGAGCCCCTTGCATGTTTGTTTTTCTGTCTTTAGCTTCATGATGGTTATGCACACAGGGCAGGCTTTACGCTCTTCGCTCTTGTCCCGTCTGAATGTGCATGCACGACTGTAATTGGGGAAGAAGGCATTACCCTTTTACGGAGGACAGACAAGATGTGCCTGGTCGCTTGGAGCATGGGGTTATGGAGAGGCTCCACACTGTACAACAAAGGATCTAGTCCTAAATGTCCAATTACATAGTAGAGGGGTGAAAGCTAGCTCTTCACCCCTATGGGTGCCTAACCTTTTATGCAAAGAGTGCAAAGAGTTAGCCGTATGCCTTAAGACTAGCCAGCACTTGTGCCCATGCCTTAAGCCTAGCCAGCACTTGTGCCCACGCCTTAAGCCTAACCAGCACTTGTGCCCATGCCTTAAGCCTAGCCAGCACTTGTGCCCATGCCTTAAGCCTTAGCCAACACTTGTGCCCATGCCTTAAGCCTTAGCCAGCACTTGTGCCCATGCCTTAAGCCTAACCAGCACTTGTGCCCATGCCTTAAGCCTAGCCAGCACTTTTACCCATGCCTTAAGCCTTAGCCAGCACTTGTGCCCATGCCTTAAGCGTTAGCCAGCACTTGTGCCCATGCCTTAAGCCTTAGCCAGCACTTGTGCCCATGCCTTAAGCCTTAGCCAGCACTTGTGCCCATGCCTTAAGCCTTAGCCAGCACTTGTGCCCATACCTTAAGCCTTAGCCAGCACTTGTGCCCATTCCTTAAGCCTAGCCAGCACTTGTGCCCATGCCTTATGCCTAGCCAGCACTTGTGCCCATGCCTTATGCCTAGCCAGCACTTGTGCCCATGCCTTATGCCTAGCCAGCACTTGTGCCCATGCCTTATGCCTAGCCATCACGTGTGCCCATGTCTTTTGCCTAGCCAGCACTTGTGTCCATGCCTTATGCCTAGCCAGCACTTGTGCCAATGCCTTAAGCCTAGCCAGCACTTGTGCCCATGCCTTAAGCCTAGCCAGCACTTTTGCCCTTACCTTATGCCTAGCCAGCACTTGTGCCCATGCCTTATGCCTAGCTAGCACTTGTGTCCATGCTGTAAGCCTAGCCAGCACTTGTGCCCATGCCGTAAGCATAGCCAGCACTTGTGCCCATGCCGTAAGCCTAGCCAGTGCTTGTGCCCACTCCTTATGCCTAGCCAGCACTTTGTGCCCACGCCTTATGCCTAGCCAGCAGTTTGTGCCCACGCCTTATGCTAGCCTTCAAGGTTAGAACCCAAATAGAACCCAAGGTTCTATTTCAATGTATCTCTATGGGAAATCTGTGTATGACCAATATTTCTTTCTGAAGCTCTACGGCTTCAAGGTTCTATTTCAAAGTATCTCTATGGGAAATCTGTGTATGACCAATATTACTTTCTGGAGCCCACCGGCTTCAAGGTTCTATTTCAATGTATCTCTATGGGAAATCTGTGTATGACCAATATTTCTTTCTGAAGCCCTACGGCTTCAAGGTTCTATTTCAAAGTATCTCTATGGGAAATCTGTGTATGACCAATATTTCTTTCTGGAGCCCTACGGCTTCAACATTCTATTTCAATGTATCTCTATGGGAAATCTGTGTATGTCCAATATTTCTTTCTGGAGCCCATCGGCTTCAAGGTTCTATTTCAATGTATCTCTAAGGGAAATCTGTGTATGACCAATATTTCTTTCTGAAGCTCTACGGCTTCAAGGTTTTATTTCAATGTATCTCTATGGGAAATCTGTGTATGACAAATATTTCTTTCTGAAGCCCTACGGCTTCAAGGTTCTATTTCAATGGGTCTCCATTATTAATCTGGCTTAATGTCACCTTACAATAGCAAAGTGACATTAACCCTTCATTACCCCATATCCCACCACTACAGGGGAATGGGAAGAGAGTGGCCAAGTGCCAGAATAGGCGCATCTTCCAGATGTGCCTTTTCTGGGGTGGCTGGGGGCAGATGTTTTTAGCCAAGGGGGGGGGGGGGGGCAATAACCATGGACCCTCTCCAGGCTATTAATATCTGCCCTCAGTCACTGGCTTTACTACTCTGGCGGAGAAAATTGAGCGGGAGCCCACGCCAATTTTTTCCGCCATTTAACCCTTTAACTTAATAGCTAGAACAGCCAAATTTTGCACATACACACTACTAACATTAGTAGTGTGGAATAAGCAAAATAAGTGGGGATATGAGATGGTTTACTCTATGTAACCATGTCTCATATCATGTCGGGTTTGGGAAGGAGATAGCAAAAGCCGGCAATTGAATTACCGGCTTTAAAGCTATCTCGCGCTGTATGAAATATTAATATATATACAGTGGGGCAAAAAAGTATTTAGTCAGTCAGCAATAGTGCAAGTTCCACCACCTAAAAAGATGAGAGGCGTCTGTAATTTACATCATAGGTAGACCTCAACTATGGGAGACAAACTGAGAAAAAAAAATCCAGAAAATCACATTGTCTGTTTTTTTAACAATTAATTTGCATATTATGGTGGAAAATAAGTATTTGGTCAGAAACAAACAATCAAGATTTCTGGCTCTCACAGACCTGTAACTTCTTCTTTAAGAGTCTCCTCTTTCCTCCACTCATTACCTGTAGTAATGGCACCTGTTTAAACTTGTTATCAGTATAAAAAGACACCTGTGCACACCCTCAAACAGTCTGACTCCAAACTCCACTATGGTGAAGACCAAAGAGCTGTCAAAGGACACCAGAAACAAAATTGTAGCCCTGCACCAGGCTGGGAAGACTGAATCTGCAATAGCCAACCAGCTTGGAGTGAAGAAATCAACAGTGGGAGCAATAATTAGAAAATGGAAGACATACAAGACCACTGATAATCTCCCTCGATCTGGGGCTCCACGCAAAATCCCACCCCGTGGGGTAAGAATGATCACAAGAACGGTGAGCAAAAATCCCAGAACCACACGGGGGGACCTAGTGAATGAACTGCAGAGAGCTGGGACCAATGTAACAAGGCCTACCATAAGTAACACACTACGCCACCATGGACTCAGATCCTGCAGTGCCAGACGTGTCCCAATGCTTAAGCCAGTACATGTCCGGGCCCGTCTGAAGTTTGCTAGAGAGCATTTGGATGATCCAGAGGAGTTTTGGGAGAATGTCCTATGGTCTGATGAAACCAAACTGGAACTGTTTGGTAGAAACACAACTTGTCGTGTTTGGAGGAAAAAGAATACTGAGTTGCATCCATCAAACACCATACCTACTGTAAAGCATGGTGGTGGAAACATCATGCTTTGGGGCTGTTTCTCTGCAAAGGGGCCAGGACGACTGATCTGGGTACATGAAAGAATGAATGGGGCCATGTATCATGAGATTTTGAGTGCAAACCTCCTTCCATCAGCAAGGGCATTGAAGATGAAACGTGGCTGTGTCTTTCAACATGACAATGATCCAAAGCACACCGCCAGGGCAACAAAGGAGTGGCTTCGTAAGAAGCATTTCAAGGTCCTGGAGTGGCCTAGCCAGTCTCCAGATCTCAACCCTATAGAAAACCTTTGGAGGGAGTTGAAAGTCCGTGTTGCCAAGCGAAAAGCCAAAAACATCACTGCTCTAGAGGAGATCTGCATGGAGGAATGGGCCAACATACCAACAACAGTGTGTGGCAACCTTGTGAAGACTTACAGAAAACGTTTGACCTCTGTCATTGCCAACAAAGGATATATTACAAAGTATTGAGATGAAATTTTGTTTCTGACCAAATACTTATTTTCCACCATAATATGCAAATAAAATGTTAAAAAAACAGACAATGTGATTTTCTGGATTTTTTTTTCTCAGTTTGTCTCCCATAGTTGAGGTCTACCTATGATGTAAATTACAGACGCCTCTCATCTTTTTAAGTGGTGGAACTTGCACTATTGCTGACTGACTAAATACTTTTTTGCCCCACTGTACACATGTGTCTCAATGACTATATATATATATATATATATATATATATATATACCTATTCTATGTGTACACATTTATTTTAGCTATTCTATTGTAAGCTGTCAGTATGATTTTACTGTACACCGCACTGAATTGTCGGCTTTTCTCTCTAACACCGCTGCGTATTTCTCGCAAGTCACACTGCTGGTCCGTGTGTAATCCGTATTTTTCTGGCTTCCATAGACTTTCATTGGCGTATTTTTTGCGCAATACGCTGACAAATGCAGCATGCTGCGATTTTCTACGGCCGTAGAAAGCCGTATAATACGGATCAGTAAAATACGGCAGATAGGAGCAGGGGCATAGAGAATAATTGGGCCGTGTGTAATGCATGTTTTACGGATGTATTTTATGCGCTCATACGTCCGTAAAACTCGCTAGTGTGACGCCGGCCTAAGTGTTACAATGTGTCACTTCTAACTGGCTAGATACAAAACTTGTAGACTCTGTAGTCTCAGGATAAATTACCTAACATACCTTAATACCTTAGCCAAGGGAACTACCTGTAACTTATATATATATCTATATATATAATTCTCTAAGGGGTACTTCCATCTTTCTGTCGGCAACTTCCGTCACGGAAATCCCGTGTCGCTGATTGGTCTCGCCAGATGCCTGTCATGGCTGCCGTGACCAATCAGCGATGGCCACAGTCCAATTAGTCCCTCCTGTTATGACCTGGTGGTCAGGACAATAATGGACCTGGTGGTTAAGAGCACACGGAATGACCTGATAGTTACTGATAATAAGGACGAAGTCTGGGACGTGGGAACTCTGCTGACCGCAATCCCTAAACCTATCAAACACACTAGAAATAGCCGTGGATAGCGCCTAACGCTCCCTATGCAACTCGGCACAGCCTAAGAAACTAGCTAGCCCTGAAGATAGAAAAATAAAGCCTACCTTGCCTCAGAGAAATTCCCCAAAGGAAAAGGCAGCCCCCCACATATAATGACGGTGAGTAAATATGAAAATACAAACACAGATGAAATAGATTTAGCAAAGTGAGGCCCGACTTACTGAACAGACCGAGGATAGGAAAGGTTACTTTGCAGTCAGCACAAAAACCTACAAAAGACCATACAGAGGGCGCAAAAAGACCCTTATCTCCGCAATAACGACCTATGGAACACATTATGGATGGCAAAAGAAGCAGGAAGGGCCAAACGAAATGACACAGGATTGATAACCTCAGAAATCTTATACGGACCAATGAAACGAGCCTTAAACTTAGGAGAGGAAACCTTCATAGAAACATAATGAGACGACAACCAAACCAAATCCCCAACACGAAGTCGGGGACCCACACAGCACCAGCGGTTAGCGAAACGTTGAGCCTTCTCCTGGGACAATGTCAAATTGTCCACCACATGAGTCCAAATCTGCTGCAACCTATCCACCACAGTATCCACACCAGGACAGTCTAAAGACTCAACCTGCCCTGAAGAGAAACGAGGATGGAAACCAGAATTGCAGAAAAACGGCGAAACCAATGTAGCCGAGCTGGCCCGATTATTAAGGGCGAACTCAGCCAACGGCAAAAAGGACACCCAATCATCCTGATCAGCAGAAACAAAGCATCTCAGATATGTTTCCAAAGTTTGATTAGTTCGTTCGGTTTGGCCATTTGTCTGAGGATGGAAAGCCGAGGAAAAAGACAAATGAATGCCCATCCTAGCACAAAAGGATCGCCAAAACCTTGAAACAAACTGGGAACCTCTGTCAGAAACGATGTTCTCCGGGATACCATGTAAACAAACCACATGCTGGAAAAATAATGGCACCAAATCAGAGGATGAAGGCAATTTAGACAAAGGTACCAAATGGACCATCTTAGAAAAGCGATCACAAACCACCCAAATGACCCCTTCACAAACAAGGAATTCGCACGAAGGACCTGGAACACCATTCTGACCTGCTTCACATGAGACTCCCACTCATCCGAAAAGACCAAAATATCATCCAAATACACAATCAGGAATTTATCCAGGTACTCTCGGAAGATGTCATGCATAAAGGACTGAAATACTGATGGAGCATTGGAAAGCCCGAATGGCATAACCAAGTACTCAAAATGGCCCTCGGGTGTATTAAATGCTGTTTTCCATTCATCGCCTTGTTTAATACGCACAAGACTATACGCCCCTCGAAGATCTATCTTGGTGAACCAACTAGCCCCTTTAATACGAGCAAACAAATCAGACAGCAACGGCAAAGGATACTGAAATTTGACTAATTTTATTAAGAAGGCGGTAATCAATACAAGGTCTCAAAGAACCATCCTTCTTGGCCACAAAAAAGAACCCTGCTCCTAACGGTGATGACGACGGGCGAATATGGCCTTTCTCCAAGGATTCCTTTATATAACTCCGCATAGCGGCGTCTTCTGGCACAGATAAATTGAACAATCGGCCCTTAGGAAACTTACTACCAGGAATCAAATTAATTGCACAATCGCAATCCCTATGAGGAGGTAGGGCACTGGCTTTGGGCTCATCAAATACATCCCGATAATCCAACAAAAAACTCTGGAACTTCAGAAGGAGTGGAAGACGAAATAGACAAAAATGGAACATCACCATGTACCCTCTGGCAACCCCAGCTGGACACAGACATAGATTTCCAGTCCAATACTGGATTATGAACCTGTAGCCATGGCAACCCCAAAACGACCACATCATGCAGATTATGCAACACCAGAAAGCGGATATGCTCCTGATGTGCAGGAGCCATGCACATGGTCAATTGGGTCCAATACTGAGGCTTATTCTTGGCCAAAGGCGTAGCATCAATTCCTCTCAATGGAATAGGATACTGCAAGGGCTCCAAGAAAAAACCACAGCGCCTAGCATACTCCAAGTCCATCAAATTCAGGGCAGCGCCTGAATCCACAAATGCCATAACAGAATAGGATGACAAAGAGCAAATCAGAGTAACAGACAATAGAAATTTAGACTGTACCGTACCAATGGTGGAAGACCTAGCGATCCGCTTAGTGCGCTTAGGACAATCGGAGATAGCATGAGTGGAATCACCACAGTAAAAAACATAGCCCATTCCGACGTCTGTGTTCTTGCCGTTCAGCTCTGGTCAAAGTCCTATCACATTGCATAGGCTCAGGCCCATGCTCAGATAGTACTGCCAAATGGTGCACAGCTTTACGCTCACGCAAGCGTCGATCGATCTGAATGGCCAAGGACATAGACTCATTCAGACCAGCAGGCATGGGAAACCCCACCATGACATCCTTAAGGGCTTCAGAGAGACCCTTTCTGAAGATTGCTGCCAGGGCACATTCATTCCACTGAGTGAGCACAGACCACTTTCTAAACTTCTGACAATATATCTCCGCTTCATCCTGACCCTGACACAGAGCCAGCAAGATTTTCTCTGCCAGATTCACTGAATTAGGTTCGTCATAAAGCAATCCAAACGCCAGGAAAAACGCATCAACATCACGCAATGCCGGATCTCCTGGCGCAAGGGAAAATGCCCAGTCTTGAGGGTCACCACGTAACAAAGAAATAATGATCTTTACTTGTTGAACAGGGTCACCTGAGGAGCGAGGTTTCAAGGCAAGAAACAATTTACAATTATTTTTGAAATTCAAGAACTTCGATCTATCACCAAAAAACAAATCAGGAATAGGAATCCTAGGCTCTGACATCGGATTCTGAACCACAAAATCTTGAATGTTTTGTATCCTTGTAGTGAGATTATCCATCCAAGAGGACAGACCTTGAATGTCCATGTTTACACCAGTGTCCTGAACCACCCAGAGGTAAAGGGGAAAATAGAGACAAAACACACTGCAAAGAAAAAAAAATGGTCTCAGAACTTCACTTATCCCTCTATTGAGATGCATTAGTACTTTGGGTCACCTGTACTGTTATGACCTGGTGGTCAGGACAATAATGGACCTGGTGGTTAAGAGCACACGGAATGACCTGATAGTTACTGATAATAAACTGACCGCAATCCCTAAACCTATCAAACACACTAGAAATAGCCGTGGATAGCGCCT
Organism: Ranitomeya imitator; assembly: GCF_032444005.1. NCBI lineage: Eukaryota > Metazoa > Chordata > Amphibia > Anura > Dendrobatidae > Ranitomeya > Ranitomeya imitator. The sequence continues at coordinate 663,544,629 of NC_091283.1, forward strand.
AACGCTCCCTATGCAACTCGGCACAGCCTAAGAAACTAGCTAGCCCTGAAGATAGAAAAATAAAGCCTACCTTGCCTCAGAGAAATTCCCCAAAGGAAAAGGCAGCCCCCCACATATAATGACGGTGAGTAAATATGAAAATACAAACACAGAGATGAAATAGATTTAGCAAAGTGAGGCCCGACTTACTGAACAGACCGAGGATAGGAAAGGTTACTTTGCAGTCAGCACAAAAACCTACAAAAGACCACGCAGAGGGCGCAAAAGACCCTCCGCACCGACTCACGGTGCGGAGGCACTCCCTCTGCGTCCCAGAGCTTCCAGCAAGCAAGACAACAAATTAAATAGCAAGCTGGACAGAAAAATAGCAAACCAAAGAAATACAAGCTGGAACTTAGCTTCTGATGGGAAGACAGGTCACAAGAATGATCCAGGAGTGAACTAGACCAATACTGGAACATTGACAGGTGACATGGAGCAAAGATCTAAGTGGAGTTAAATAGAGCAGCAGCTAACGAATTAACCTCGTCACCTGTGAAACTCAGAAACACCCACCAGAGGAAGTCCATGGACAGAACCAGCTGAAGTACCATTCATGACCAAAGGAGGGAGCCCGACAACAGAATTCACAACACCCTCCCTACTCCCCTGCAGTCAGTGCCCGGCGCCCGCATACTCCCCTCCAGTCACCGCTAACACAGGGTTAATGACAGCGTTAACGGACCGCGTTATGCCACGGGTAACGCACTCCGTTATCGCTGCTATTAACTCTGTGTGTCCCCAAATTTTTACTATTGATGCTGCCTATGCAACATCAATAGTAAAAAGATTTAATGTTAAAAATAATTTAAAAAAACAAAAAAAAAACACCTGCTATTCTCACCCTCCGTAGTCCGCCCAGGTGCGCGTGGCTGCCGCCATCTTCCATTCCCAGAGATGCATTGCGAAATTACCCAGAAGACTTAGCGGTCTCGCGAGACCGCTAAGTCATGTGGGTAATTTTGCAATGCATCCTGGGAACGGAAGATGGAGGCAGCCGCACGCGCATTGCCATAGCTTTGCTGGATCCCGGCGGGTGAGTATATAACTATTTTTTATTTTAATTATATTTTTAAACAGGGATATGGTGCCCACACTGCTTTATACTATGTGGGCTGTGTTATATGCTGCGTGGCTGCTATATACTACGTGTCCAGTGTTAGATACTATGTGGGCTCTGTTTTGTACTGTGTGGGCTGTGCTATAACTTACGTGGCCAATGTTATATACTGCGTGGCCTGTGTTATATACTGTGTGGCTGCTATATACAGCGTGGGCTGTGTTAGGCTACGTTCACATTCGCGTCTTTGGACCCAGCGTCGCCGCCGCAACTCACGACGGATGTGAAACGCACACAAAAACGCATTGTTTTGTGATGCATGCGTCCGTTTTTGGCATGATTTTGGGCGCAAAAAAATACAACTTGCTGCATCCTCTGTGCCCTGACACTTGCGCCAAAAAATATGAATGCGTCACAAAACGCAAGACAACGCATGTCCATGCGCCCCCATGTTAAATATAGGGGCGCATGATGCATGCGTCGCCGCGGCTGCGCCCGACGCAGCCCCGCAAAACGCTAATGTGAACGTAGCCTTAGATACTGTTTGGGCTGTGTTATATATGACGTGGCCAGTGTTATATACTGCGTGGCCTGTATTAACGCATCGGGTATTCTACAATATGTATGTATGTATGTATGTATGTATGTATGTATGTATGTATATAGCAGCCTCATAGTATATAGCACAGGCCACGTACTATTTTTCTGCTATATACTACATGGCTTCTATATACTACATGGCCTGTGCTAGATACTATGTGGCTGCTATATACAGTCATGGCCAAAAGTATTGACACCCCTGCAATTCTGTCAGATAATACTCATTTTCTTCCTGAAAAGGATTGCAATCACAATTTCTTTGGTATTATTATCTTCATTTAATTTGTCTTAAATGAAAAAACACAAAAGAGAATGAAGCAAAAAGCAAAACATTGATCATTTCACACAAAACTCCAAAAATGGGCAAGACAAAAGTATTGGCACCCTCAGCCTAATACTTGGTTGCACAACCTTTAGCCAAAATAACTGCGACCAGCCGCTTCCGGTAACCATCAATGAGTTTCTTACAATGCTCTGCTGGAATTTTAGACCATTCTTCTTTGGCAAACTGCTCCAGGTCCCTGATATTTGAAGGGCGCCTTCTCCAAACTGCCATTTTTAGATCTCTCCACAGGTGTTCTATGGGATTCAGGTCTGGACTCATTGCTGGCCATCTTAGAAGTCTCCAGTGCTTTCTCTCAAACCATTTTTTAGTGCTTTTTGAAGTGTGTTTTGGGTCATTGTCCTGCTGGAAGACCCATGACCTCTGAGGGAGACCCAGCTTTCACACACTGAACCCTACATTATGATGCAAAATTTGTTGGTAGTCTTCAGACTTCATAATGCCATGCACACGGTCAAGCAGTCCAGTGCCAGAGGCTGCAAAGCAACCCCAAAACATCAGGGAACCTCCGCCACGTTTGACTGTAGGGGCCGTGTTCTTTTCTTTGAATGCCTCTTTTTTTCTCCTGTAAAATCTATGTTGATGCCTTTGCCCAAAAAGCTCTACTTTTGTCTCATCTGACCAGAGAACATTCTTCCAAAACATTTTAGGCTTTTTAGGTAAGTTTTGGCAAACTTCAGCCTGGCTTTTTTATGTCTCGGGGTAAGAAGTGGGGTCTTCCTGGGTCTCCTACCATACAGTCCCATTTCATTCAGACGCCAACGGATAGTATGGGTTGACACTGTTGTACCCTTGGACTGCAGGGCAGCTTGAACTTGTTTAGATGTTAGTCGAAGTTCTTTATCCAACATTCGCACAATCTTGCATTGAAATCTCTTGTCAATTTTTATTTTCCGTCCACATCTAGGGAGGTTAGCCACAGTGCCATGGGCTTTAAACTTCTTGATGACACTGCGCACGGTAGACACAGTAACATTCAGGTCTTTGGAGATGGACTTGTAGCCTTGCGATTGCTCATGCTTCCTCACAATTTGGTTTCTCAAGTCCTCAGACATTTCTTTGGTCTTCTTTCTTTTCTCCATGCTCAATGTGGTACACACAAGGACACAGGACAGAGGATGAGTCAACTTTAATCCATGTCAACTGGCTGCAAGTGTGATTTAGTTATTGCCAACACCTGCTGGGGGCCACAGGTAAGTTACATGTGCTGATAATTACACAAATTAGAGAAGCATCACATGATTTTTCGAACAGTGCCAATACTTTTGTCCACCCCCTTTTTTATGTTTGGTGTGGAATTATATCCAATTTGGCTTTAGGACAATTATTTTTGTGTTTTTTCATTTAAGACAAATTAAATGAAGATAATAATACCAAACAAATTGTGTTTGCAATCATTTTCAGGAAGAAAATGAGTATTATCTGACAGAATTGCAGGGGTGTCAATACTCTTGGCCATGACTGTACATACATACATATATATTCTAGAATACCCGATGCATTAGAATCGGACCACCATCTAGTATATATATATATATATATATATATATATATATATATATATATATATATATATATATATATCTCTGTAGAACCAGAAACACATGGGCTACCTGCACATTGAACAAGTCTGTAGGAACCTGTTCACACCATCAGGAAACTTGAAGACACAAAAGAGTACAGTGAGGTCAAAAATACTCTGTTGTAAAAAAAAAAAAAAATCACAGTAATAAGCAAGTGCTAGTCAAAAGATGGAAAAAAACAGGGTATTTAGTTGATACATTTTTTGCAAAAAAAAAGTATACTAAGCTGCTCCACCAATCGTCAAGGTACACCCATATAGTGCAGTCCTATCTAATGTATATAATCCCTATCTGATGTATTTAAAACCTGATCATCTGTATAGTACCTGTATAAGCAGGGTTCAGAGAAGGAATATCCATGTGGACATGCAGAATGGAACAGCTTTAATGCAAATGACCCACAAAGGAGTGATGGACTCCCCAGTCTTATAGAAACAAGTGAACAATTATAGAACCAGAAACACATGGGCTACTTGCACATTGAACAAGTCTGTAGGAATCTGTTCACACCATCAATATATATATATGTGTATGTAATAGAATATATAATAGAGAGACAGCTAGCTACTAAATGTCATTGGAATGCATGCAGGAAGCCAGCCCTCACTATTAAAACAACATTCAAAGGGTGACAGCTGGCAATTGGAATTTATATTTTGTCTATAGAGCTGGTTCTCAGGTAAAAAAAAAATGAAGAATTTTAGAATCACAGGTTACAGGCAAAAAATGCCTTATTAGGGGAAACTGAAGGATTTAAAAATCACAAATTAAAAGCATAAAAGGGAAGCAGGGGACACAAAGTCTCTTTGTGTAGGTGGCATCCTGGACAATATTCCTGCCAAGTCTGTTTGCCTGGTACCTTCTGCTGGGTAGTTGTGGAGTTTCAGAACCCCAAAATCTGCTGCAGGCCTCAAATTGTCTTTTCAAATCTGCTGTCCAATTCAGACATTGGGCCCCCTGGTGGGACTTCTGGTAATGCACGAGGGGCTATTGGGGTGTCATTTGAAAGCTAATTACCAGACTGAGGTGTGGGAACAGTTCTTGGGGCTGTGGGTGCTCTGAAAAAGCTATTTTAGCTCTTCATAACTAACATCATTCTAACATTAAACCTCCACCACCATGTTTGTCAGTTACATAAAAATTACACTTTTCACAGCCCTAAATAACTTTAGGCCTTTATAACATGCTAACTTTTTAATCTAATTATGAACCTAGCCTGACACCTTGGAGTCAACATGACTCAACAATCACCCAGGCTAATCAGTGACCTCTTAAAAACATTAGCATTTTGAGAACTGAAACATCTAGGAATGTGGACTTGGTATTGCAGTGTATGTTTTAATATATTTACTACTTTGCTTCTAAATACAGTAAAATATAAGGTTTTATTAACTTCTCTTTAGGGATGCCGATTCGAAGCCTTCACTGCCCAGGAGGGAAACCGCAGGGAAGAAGACTCCAAGTGGACCTGACTGACCAAGAGGATGAGATCTGGACTACAAGGTGAATACATCAAAATTATGAACCAGTCTATAGCTTGTTTGTGCATCATCGCCTGATTGTATACCAACGGTCATTGTATTTATATACCCATCTAATTATCTAAGATCACCCTCTCCCCAGCACAGGATAATGAGGTTCCAGAGATAGAGGATGGGGCAGGAAAGGAGCCCCTCAAAGCACTGATAAAACTTACTGTTTGACATTAGTTATTGGAAAAGAAAATAAAAAAAACAAAACCCTCATGCTGTTTATCCTCATGAGGTTGTAGTTTCAATCTTCATTTTTTTCTCTTTTCAAAACATGAAGAGAGGAGGGCCACTGCCAAAATGTGTTCCCGGCGTATCCCTACGTTGCCTACACTCTGCTCAAGCATGCACCAGTCGTCCTACTACGTCACTTGCATGGAAAAGATAAGTTTATATTTTATTTCTCCTTTACCGTTATCATCTATTTCTATTCTTACCCATCTATATTTCTATCTCATAAGCAATAACCTACAGCATGTCAAGGTAAAGTTGAATCAACCCCGTGTTTTTTTATTCCATCTTTGAAGAGAATACATGTTATGACGTTTCAGCACCTCACACATCAATCTCATGCTTGAACATAACAGTGTGAGTTGGTGTGATGTCACAACATGTATCCTTGCATATTAGTACATTACTCACCAGCAAATGCACAATCTATCAAAAAAAGGAAAAAAAAAAACCTTTTTTAAGTAAATACACCCTGTTGCCATCCCTTCTAAGTGGAGGTATATGATCAATGATTCTAAATTTAGCATTCTTTTCAGAGTGTCAATTCTCTATAAAAGTGTATTGTGACAGGTAGGATCTTGGCTAAAATCTAATATATAAAGCTGAATGTGTGTGTGTGTGTGTGTGTGTGTGTGGGTGGGTGGGTGGGTGGGTGGGTGTGTGTGTGTGTGTCCGGGATTGGCATATGCACCGTCGCAGCTACAGCCACAAAATTTTGCACAGTCACACGTCTGGACCCCGAGAGCGTCATAAGCTATGTTGTGAGGTGAAATTTTAACCCCGTGCTTTCCAATTCAAACAATTTTGCCCCTATCTACATAATGGGGAAAAAGTGAAAGGAAAAGTGTAGGAGGCAAATTGACAGCTGCCAGATGTGAACAAGGGGGACTTAAAGAATGAGAGCGATGGCGCCAAAGAGTATATACCGTACAGTTGCTAAGGTGGGGCCCCGACACGGGGATATGAACACACACAAAATGCGCCACACACTACCACGTGCTTGAACACATATTACCCTCAGCACACATTTCACCACAAATACACCAACCTCGCCACATAAAAGTCGAAACACAAAAGTCGCCACTCAAAACTCACCACACGCAGAACTCGCCACATGCAAAAACTAGGCTCTTGCAAAACTCGCCACAAGTGCAAAACTCACCTCATGGAAAACTCGCCACACGCAAAACTTGCACACGCGGAAAAATTGCCCCATGCACAAATGTTGCAACACATGCAAAAGTTGCCTCACACAAAACTTGCACATACTCAAAAGGCACCACACATAAGACTCGCCACGCGCAAAACTCGCCATGCGCAAAACTTGCTGCACACAACTTGCTACACTAACCTGTCACATGCAACTCGACACAAAAAGTTGCTACACGCATGTTGCCACACAAAACTCATCTCACAAAAGTCGCTACATGCATGTCGCCACACGCAACTCAACACACACAACTTGACAAACGAAACTCGCCCTAAAACACACACAAGTCTGGTATTATCCTTCAAAAATAAAAATCTGATTAATAAGCAGACAAACTACAACAAATGTACCATATAGGAAATACGGCAGCTGTCAGTCACATGACCTGTCTATTATGTGTATGTGTGAGCTAATATATACTGCCAGGGGGAGGGCTTCCTGTTGGCTGGGGATTTATCAGGCTGCCAATTTAGCTTACAAATACTGAGGTAAAAATACTGAGCAAATAACGTGTGAACGAGGTCTAATACAGGAGGAGATGACACACAGGTATATACTATATAGAGGAGGAGATGACATACAGGTATATATATATACAGGAGCAGATGACCTACAGGTATATACTAAATACAGAATGAGATGACATACAGGTATATGCTATATATAGAAGATGACATGCAGGTATATACTATATACAGGAGATGACACAGATATATACAGGGGAGATGACACAGGTATATACTATATACAGGAGGAAATGACATACAGGTATATACTATATATAGAAGGAGATGACATTCAGGTATATACTATATATAGGGGAGATGACACAGCAGGTATATACTATATACAGGGGAGATGACATACAGGTATATACTATATACAGGAGATGACATACAGATGTATACTATATATAAGGGAGATGACAAACATGTATATACTGAGGTGATGAGGTGAAAATGAAAAGGTGTGAGTGCAAAATGAGAGGAGTGAGGAATTATAGTGGAGTGATCAGAAAATGACAGATGTGAGGTTGAAATGACAAGTGTTAGGGGGGAATGAGAGGTGTGAGGGAGAAAATGAGAGATGTGAGGGGGAAAATGAAAGATGAGATTGGGAAAATGAGAGGCGTGATGGGAAAATAAGAGAAGTGAGGTGCTATAACTAACCACAGATATTTACTATGCCCAGGCAACGCCGGGCTCTTCAGCTAGTCTAATATATAAAGCTGAATGTGTGTATGTGTGTGTGTATGTATGTATGTCCGGGATTGGCATCTGCACCGTCGCAGCTACAGCCAGAAAATTTTGCACAGTCACACGTCTGGACCCTAAGAGCGTCATAGGCTATGTTGTGAGGTGAAATTTTAACCCCGCGCTTTCCAATTCACCAAACTATTTTGCCCCTATCTACATAATGGGGAAAAAGTGAAAGGAAAAGTGTTGGAGGCGTCGCAGCTACAGCTACAAAATTTTGCACAGTCACACGTCCGGACCCTGAGAGCGTCATAGGCTATGTTGTGAGGTGAAATTTTAACCCCGTGCTTTCCAATTCACCAAACAATTTTGCCCCTATCTACATAATGGGAAAAAATGAAAGGAAAAGTGTTGGAGGCAAATTGACAGCTGCCAGATGTGAACAAGGGGGACGTAAAGAATGAGAGTGATGGCGCCAAAGAGTATATACCATACAGTTGCTAAGGTGGGGCCCCGACATGGGATACTCACCACACACGGGGATATGAACACACACACAAAATGCGCCACACACTACCACGTGCTTGAACACATATCACCCTCAGCACACATTTCACCACACATTCTCCAACCTCGCCACATAAAAGTCGAAACACAAAAGTCGCCGCTCAAAACTCGCCACGCGCAGAACTCGCCACATGCAAAAACTAGGCTCTTGCAAAACTCGCCACAAGTGCAAAACTCACCTCATGGAAAACTCGCCACATGCAAAACTTGCACACGCGGAAAAATTGCCACATGCACAAAAGTTGCAACACATGCAAAATTTGCCTCACACAAAACTTGCACATACTCAAAAGGCACCACACAAAACTCGCCACGCGCAAAACTCGCCATGCGCAAAACTTGCTGCACACAACTTGCTACACTAACCTGTCACATGCAACTCGACACACAAAAAGTTGCTACACGCATGTTGCCACACAAAACTCATCTCACAAAAGTCGCTACATGCATGTCGCCACACGCAACTCAACACACACAACTTGACAAACGAAACTCGCCCTAAAACACACACAAGTCTGGTCTTAGCCTTCAAAAATAAAAATCTGATTAATAAGCAGACAAACTACAACAAATGTACCATATAGGAAATACGGCAGCTGTCAGTCACATGACCTGTCTATTATGTGTATGTGTGAGCTAATATATACTGCCAGGGGGAGGGCTTCCTGTTGGCTGGGGATTTATCAGGCTGCCAATTTAGCTTACAAATACTGAGGTAAAAATACTGAGCAAATAACGTGTGAACGAGGTCTAATACAGGAGGAGATGACACACAGGTATATACTATATACAGGGGAGATGACACATAGATATATACTATATACAGGAGAGATGACACACAGGTATATACTATATAGAGGAGGAGATGACATACAGGTACATATATATACAGGAGGAGATGACATACAGGTATATACTATATACAGGAGGAGATGACACACAGGTATATACTATATACAGGAGCAGATGACCTACAGGTATATACTATATACAGGAGGAGATGACATACAGGTATATGCTATATATAGAAGATGACATGCAGGTATATACTATATACATGAGGAGATGACACACAGATATATACTATATACAGGGGAGATGACACACAGGTATATACTATATACAGGAGGAGATGACATACAGGTATATACTATATATAAAAGGAGATGACATTCAGGTATATACTATATATAGGGGAGATGACACACAGCAGGTATATAATATATACAGGGGAGATGACATACAGGTATATACTATATACAGGAGATGACATACAGATGTATACTATATATAAGGGAGATGACAAACATGTATATACTGAGGTGATGAGGTGAAAATGAGAGGTGTGAGGTGAAAATGAAAAGGTTTGAGTGCAAAATGAGAGGAGTGAGGAAAAATAATGTTGGGGGGAATGAGAGGAGTGAGGGAGAAAATGAGAGATGTGAGGGAGAAAATGAGAGATGTGAGGGGGGAAAATGAAAGATGTGATTGGGAAAATGAGAGGCGTGATGGGAAAATACGAGAAGTGAGGTGCTATAACTAACCACAGATATTTACTATGCCCAGGCAACGCCGGGCTCTTCAGCTAGTCTAATATATAAAGCTGAATGTGTGTGTGTGTGTGTGTGTGTGTGTGTGTGTGTCCGGGATTGGCATATGCACCGTCGCAGCTACAGCCACAAAATTTTGCACAGTCACACGTCTGGACCCCGAGAGCGTCATAAGCTATGTTGTGAGGTGAAATTTTAACCCCGTGCTTTCCAATTCAAACAATTTTGCCCCTATCTACATAATGGGGAAAAAGTGAAAGGAAAAGTGTAGGAGGCAAATTGACAGCTGCCAGATGTGAACAAGGGGGACTTAAAGAATGAGAGCGATGGCGCCAAAGAGTATATACCGTACAGTTGCTAAGGTGGGGCCCCGACACGGGGATATGAACACACACAAAATGCGCCACACACTACCACGTGCTTGAACACATATTACCCTCAGCACACATTTCACCACAAATACACCAACCTCGCCACATAAAAGTCGAAACACAAAAGTCGCCACTCAAAACTCACCACACGCAGAACTCGCCACATGCAAAAACTAGGCTCTTGCAAAACTCGCCACAAGTGCAAAACTCACCTCATGGAAAACTCGCCACACGCAAGACTTGCACACGCGGAAAAATTGCCCCATGCACAAATGTTGCAACACATGCAAAAGTTGCCTCACACAAAACTTGCACATACTCAAAAGGCACCACACATAAGACTCGCCACGCGCAAAACTCGCCATGCGCAAAACTTGCTGCACACAACTTGCTACACTAACCTGTCACATGCAACTCGACACAAAAAGTTGCTACACGCATGTTGCCACACAAAACTCATCTCACAAAAGTCGCTACATGCATGTCGCCACACGCAACTCAACACACACAACTTGACAAACGAAACTCGCCCTAAAACACACACAAGTCTGGTATTATCCTTCAAAAATAAAAATCTGATTAATAAGCAGACAAACTACAACAAATGTACCATATAGGAAATACGGCAGCTGTCAGTCACATGACCTGTCTATTATGTGTATGTGTGAGCTAATATATACTGCCAGGGGGAGGGCTTCCTGTTGGCTGGGGATTTATCAGGCTGCCAATTTAGCTTACAAATACTGAGGTAAAAATACTGAGCAAATAACGTGTGAACGAGGTCTAATACAGGAGGAGATGACACACAGGTATATACTATATAGAGGAGGAGATGACATACAGGTATATATATATACAGGAGCAGATGACCTACAGGTATATACTAAATACAGAATGAGATGACATACAGGTATATGCTATATATAGAAGATGACATGCAGGTATATACTATATACAGGAGATGACACAGATATATACAGGGGAGATGACACAGGTATATACTATATACAGGAGGAAATGACATACAGGTATATACTATATATAGAAGGAGATGACATTCAGGTATATACTATATATAGGGGAGATGACACAGCAGGTATATACTATATACAGGGGAGATGACATACAGGTATATACTATATACAGGAGATGACATACAGATGTATACTATATATAAGGGAGATGACAAACATGTATATACTGAGGTGATGAGGTGAAAATGAAAAGGTGTGAGTGCAAAATGAGAGGAGTGAGGAATTATAGTGGAGTGATCAGAAAATGACAGATGTGAGGTTGAAATGACAAGTGTTAGGGGGGAATGAGAGGTGTGAGGGAGAAAATGAGAGATGTGAGGGGGAAAATGAAAGATGAGATTGGGAAAATGAGAGGCGTGATGGGAAAATAAGAGAAGTGAGGTGCTATAACTAACCACAGATATTTACTATGCCCAGGCAACGCCGGGCTCTTCAGCTAGTCTAATATATAAAGCTGAATGTGTGTATGTGTGTGTGTATGTATGTATGTCCGGGATTGGCATCTGCACCGTCGCAGCTACAGCCAGAAAATTTTGCACAGTCACACGTCTGGACCCTAAGAGCGTCATAGGCTATGTTGTGAGGTGAAATTTTAACCCCGCGCTTTCCAATTCACCAAACTATTTTGCCCCTATCTACATAATGGGGAAAAAGTGAAAGGAAAAGTGTTGGAGGCGTCGCAGCTACAGCTACAAAATTTTGCACAGTCACACGTCCGGACCCTGAGAGCGTCATAGGCTATGTTGTGAGGTGAAATTTTAACCCCGTGCTTTCCAATTCACCAAACAATTTTGCCCCTATCTACATAATGGGAAAAAATGAAAGGAAAAGTGTTGGAGGCAAATTGACAGCTGCCAGATGTGAACAAGGGGGACGTAAAGAATGAGAGTGATGGCGCCAAAGAGTATATACCATACAGTTGCTAAGGTGGGGCCCCGACATGGGATACTCACCACACACGGGGATATGAACACACACACAAAATGCGCCACACACTACCACGTGCTTGAACACATATCACCCTCAGCACACATTTCACCACACATTCTCCAACCTCGCCACATAAAAGTCGAAACACAAAAGTCGCCGCTCAAAACTCGCCACGCGCAGAACTCGCCACATGCAAAAACTAGGCTCTTGCAAAACTCGCCACAAGTGCAAAACTCACCTCATGGAAAACTCGCCACATGCAAAACTTGCACACGCGGAAAAATTGCCACATGCACAAAAGTTGCAACACATGCAAAATTTGCCTCACACAAAACTTGCACATACTCAAAAGGCACCACACAAAACTCGCCACGCGCAAAACTCGCCATGCGCAAAACTTGCTGCACACAACTTGCTACACTAACCTGTCACATGCAACTCGACACACAAAAAGTTGCTACACGCATGTTGCCACACAAAACTCATCTCACAAAAGTCGCTACATGCATGTCGCCACACGCAACTCAACACACACAACTTGACAAACGAAACTCGCCCTAAAACACACACAAGTCTGGTCTTAGCCTTCAAAAATAAAAATCTGATTAATAAGCAGACAAACTACAACAAATGTACCATATAGGAAATACGGCAGCTGTCAGTCACATGACCTGTCTATTATGTGTATGTGTGAGCTAATATATACTGCCAGGGGGAGGGCTTCCTGTTGGCTGGGGATTTATCAGGCTGCCAATTTAGCTTACAAATACTGAGGTAAAAATACTGAGCAAATAACGTGTGAACGAGGTCTAATACAGGAGGAGATGACACACAGGTATATACTATATACAGGGGAGATGACACATAGATATATACTATATACAGGAGAGATGACACACAGGTATATACTATATAGAGGAGGAGATGACATACAGGTACATATATATACAGGAGGAGATGACATACAGGTATATACTATATACAGGAGGAGATGACACACAGGTATATACTATATACAGGAGCAGATGACCTACAGGTATATACTATATACAGGAGGAGATGACATACAGGTATATGCTATATATAGAAGATGACATGCAGGTATATACTATATACATGAGGAGATGACACACAGATATATACTATATACAGGGGAGATGACACACAGGTATATACTATATACAGGAGGAGATGACATACAGGTATATACTATATATAAAAGGAGATGACATTCAGGTATATACTATATATAGGGGAGATGACACACAGCAGGTATATAATATATACAGGGGAGATGACATACAGGTATATACTATATACAGGAGATGACATACAGATGTATACTATATATAAGGGAGATGACAAACATGTATATACTGAGGTGATGAGGTGAAAATGAGAGGTGTGAGGTGAAAATGAAAAGGTTTGAGTGCAAAATGAGAGGAGTGAGGAAAAATAATGTTGGGGGGAATGAGAGGAGTGAGGGAGAAAATGAGAGATGTGAGGGAGAAAATGAGAGATGTGAGGGGGGAAAATGAAAGATGTGATTGGGAAAATGAGAGGCGTGATGGGAAAATACGAGAAGTGAGGTGCTATAACTAACCACAGATATTTACTATGCCCAGGCAACGCCGGGCTCTTCAGCTAGTCTAATATATAAAGCTGAATGTGTGTGTGTGTGTGTGTGTGTGTGTGTGTGTGTGTGTGTGTGTGTGTGTGTGTGTGTGTGTGTGTGTGTGTGTGTATGTATGTATGTATGTATGTATGTCCGGGATTGGCATCTGCACTGTCGCAGCTACATCCACAGTCACACATCTGGACCCCGAAAGCGTCATAGGCTATGGTGTGAAGCGAAATTTTAACCCCGCGCATTCCAATTCACCAAACAATTTTGCCCCTATCTGCATAATGGGGAAAAAAGTGAAAGGAAAAGTGTTGGAGGCGTCGCAGCTACAGCCACAAAATTTTGCACAGTCACACGTCTGGACCCTGAGAGCGTCATAGGCTATGTTGTGAGGCGAAATTTTAACCCCGTGCTTTCCAATTCACCAACCAATTTTGCCCCTATCTACATAATGGGGAGCCGATCTGGCAGCGGGAGATCAGCGACGAAGTAAAGTTCTGATCTTTCCCCAGCGACCAACGATCTCCCAGCAGGGGCCTGATCGTTGGTCGCTGTCACACATAATGAGTTCGTTAATGATATCGTTGCTACGTCACGAAAAGCAACGATATCGTTAACTATATCGTTATGTGTGACGGTACCTTTAAGGTACCGTCACATTTAGCGACTTTAGAGCGATAACGATAGCGATCCGTGATGTTGCAGCATCCTGGATAGCGATATCGTTGTGTTTGACACGCAGCAGCGATCAGGATCCTGCTGTGACATCGCTGGTCGTTGCTGAAAGTCCAGAACTTTATTTTCGCGCTGGATCACCCGCTGACATCGCTGAATCGGCGTGTGTGACGCCGATCCAGCGATGTCTTCACTGGTAACCAGGGTAAACATCGGGTTACTAAGCGCAGGGCCGCGCTTAGTAACCCGATGTTTACCCTAGTTACCATTGTAAAACTAAAAAAAAAAAAAACACTACATACTTACATTCCTGTCAGGTCCCTCACCTTCAGCTTCCCTGCGTCCCCCAGTGTCAGCGTCGGCCGGCCGTAAAGCAGAGCACAGCGGTGACGTCACCGCTCTGCTTTCCGGCCGGCGCTTACACAGTGCAGGGAAGCTGAGGCCGGGGGACGTGACAGGAATGTAAGTATGTACTGTTTTTTTTTTTCCTTTTACAATGGTAACCAGGGTAAACATCGGGTTACTAAGCACGGCCCTGCGTTTAATAACCCGATGTTTACCCTGGTTACCCAGGGACTTCGGCATCGTTGGTCGCTGGAGAGCTGTCTGTGTGACAGCTCTTCAGCGACCAAACAGCGACACTGCAGCGATCGGCATCGTTGTCTATATCCCTGCAGCGTCGCTTGGGGTATGTGCACACGCCAGGATTTTTAGTGTTTTTTTTGCGGAATTTCGCTATAAAAACGCTATAATTCCGCATTAAAAATGCTAAAATTATGCATCCTATCATTTAGAATGCATTCCGGATTTTTTGTGCAGATGTAAGCGTTTTTTTCCGCAAAAAAAACACTTACCGCTAAAAATCCGGACATGCTCTATCTTTTTCCGGAATTTTTGCGGATTTCTAAGCCAAAATGACATTCCAGAAAAAAAAAAAATCCTCAAAAATTCTGTAAAAAATCCGCGCAAAAAACGCGCAATTTCACGAGAAATCCGCGCAAAAAAAAAAACGCGGATTTCTGGGAAAGAAATCTCAGGATTTTGTCAGGAAAAAATCCTGACATGTGCACATACCCTCAATGTGACGGTACCTTAACACACAATTGCATGCAGATACTTATGCAGCAAGGTCTGATATTAGAGTGTCAGCCTGGACTGAATATTGTCCTTGTGTTGTTATTATTTATTTTGTTTATAATGTATTTAAATGTTTCAGTTTTATTTAGTAATTTGTATTTTCATTATTAATGCAAACATAAAGGGTCGCCAGTCTAGGGCGACCACTGTTCCCTATGCCCAGGGTTGCTGTAATTCTTCCTCCTCCCCAGGTTCAACACATAGCTTCTCCCCCTCCTCCCCAGGTTCAACACATAGCATCTCACCTCCTCCCCAGGTTCAACACATCGCTTTTCCCCTCCTCCCCAGGTTCAACACATAGCATCTCCCCTCCTCCCAAGGTTCAATAGATATCTTCTCCCCCTCCTCCCAAGGTTCAACACATAACTTATCCCCTCATCCCCAGGTTCAATACATAGCTTCTCCCCTCCTCCCCCCGTTTAACACATATCATCTCCCCCTCCTCCCCAGTTTCAACACATAGCTTCTCCCCCTCCTCCCCAGGTTCAAAACATAACTTCTGCCCCTCCTCCCCAGGTTCAACACATAGCTTATCCCCCTCCTTCCCAGGTTCAACACATAGCATCTCCCCTCCACCCCAGGTTCAACACATAGCTTCTCCCCTCCTCCCCAGGTTAAACACATAGCTTCTCCCCTCCTCCCCAGGTTCAACACATAGCTTCTCCCCTCCTCCCCAAGTTAAACACAACTTCTTCCCTCCTCCCCAGGATCAACACATAGCTTCTCCCCTCCTCCCCAGGTTCAAAATATAGCTTCTCCCCTCCTCCCCAGGTTCAAAACATAGCTTCTCCCCTCCTCCCCAGGTTCAACACATAACTTCTTCCCTCCTCCCCAAGATCAACACATAGCTCCTCCCCTTCCTCCCCAGCATCAACACAAAGCTTCTCCCCCTCCTGCTCAGTTTTAATACAGCTTCTCCCCTCCTCCCCAGGTTTAACACATATCTTCTCCCCCTCCTCCCCAGGTTCAAAACATAGCTTCTCCCCTCCTCCCCAGGTTCAAAACATAGCTTCTCCCCTCCTCCCCAGGTTAAACACATAACTTCT
The DNA here is from genome assembly GCF_032444005.1 of Ranitomeya imitator. Taxonomy (NCBI): domain Eukaryota; kingdom Metazoa; phylum Chordata; class Amphibia; order Anura; family Dendrobatidae; genus Ranitomeya; species Ranitomeya imitator. The sequence continues at coordinate 663,561,354 of NC_091283.1, forward strand.
TCCCTCCTCCCCAGGATCAACACATAGCTCCTCCCCCTCCTGCTCAGTTTTAATACAGCTTCTCCCCTCCTCCCCAGGTTTAACACATATCTTCTCCCCCTCCTCCCCAGGTTCAAAACATACCTTCTCCCCTCCTCCCCAGGTTCAACACATGCGCATGTTTGACTCGGCATAAAAAAATGCCTGTCAAAAATATGTTGCCAAACCAAAGACGCACGTGTCTGTCAAATGTCCTTTAAACAAACGAACTCTGTAAACAGAGGATCCCTTTAAATGAGGGACCCCTTGAAATAGAAACCTGGTCAGGTTTAACAAACTTTTAAATTGTAGCAGTCATTTTTAAACTGTTAGCATCAATGGGCAAACTTTCAACTATTTATAGTCATATTCAAATTTTTGCTTTACTGCGGCAGTTTCCAAGGTAGTACCTGCGGATTTGGGCGGTTACCAGGTACCACATAAAGTGCATCAATGCTCCGGATAGGAGTCTGGGTGCTAACTGACTTCTGATCAATGGTAACCTGTGTGGACTTTAAGCACATGGTGACGGGAGCTCTGCCAGAAGTGGGTTCAAGTGTCACTTTGCCAGATGGAAGCACTAGTGAGTAAAGCAGGGCTGCTTGGGGTGGTTCAAGGTCACGAGCTGGTGGTTTGGTGACCTTCGGCACACACTTATGTACATGCAGGGCATACCACCCTTTAACTCCCCAGTGCCTGGTGTAGGTGACGCTGTCATCGGGGTAGAGGTCCCTATCTGGGTGTCCCTTCACCGGATGCCTGGTGACAAACACCTCTGGGTAGAGATCGGGCTCTTTGATAAAGCCCCAGCCGGAGTTGATGCGAAACGCCACCACAGTCCCACAGGCCTCTATCCTCCTGACTCATTTTCCTCGCCCGGGCCTTGACCTGCAAGTCCTTTTGCTCTGCGGCCCGGCATCGGAGATCCTGCTACCTGTCCTCCCGTTCTCGCTGGAGTGCCTGCTGCCAATGGTACTCCTCCCAGCTAATTGTTTTCAACTGCTCCCCTTCAGCTTGGGCCTCCCCGGGGAACCCAATCAGGTCGGTGCTGGTGTGTTTCCACTGAAAGGTCACCAATTCTCCTTGCATGTCTAGGGCCTTTCTCGTCGGCTGCAGCAGGGCATCAGTGGTCTGTAAGGTCTCCCAGGGCCGTTCCCACTCGAGGAGACTACACACCTAGCCGGGTGGTAGCGGTGGCGGGGCATCTATGGGCACTAGCAGGATATCCTCGGCGACCGGGGCAAGGTTGATGTTCTTACCTGCCGCTGCGGTGTCTCGGATGCCGGTCTCCTCTGCTGCAGGCTTGAGCTCCAGGGGTTGGCTGCGCTGCTGCTCCTGGACGTTTGCGGCTGCACGGTACCAAGATCGCCGGAGTTGACGACATAGCTCCTCCAGCTCTGCGCCGAGAACCTCCGGGTCCATCGGTGACAACGAGGCCTTCTCCTCCTCCAATTGGCTGGAAAAGCTGCAGGCTTCCTCCCCCTCCTCCGGGTGACCTCCGCTCGCCATCTTGCCAACCAGGTTCTCTTCAGTGTCCTCCTGTTCTGGGCGGTCTCTTCTCCTTCCCCCGCCATCCCAGACTAGGAGGCGGATCTCTTTCATTGATGAACATATCTTTCGGACATAATAGTATCTGTGAGAGGCAGCTACTACTTTCGTGCCTTTTTCCAAGCTCCCCCCACGACAACACGCCCCACTCCTCCTGCACGCCACATGGTGCTCTAATGGCGGCGGTTTTGGCCGCAAATTACAATACACAGTCTCTCAAAAACGTACAGCTCAGGCACAGTCTTTTAGGCGCACATGACCCGATTTGCTGGGTCAGTCCATCCTGTTTGTAACGCCAAGATGAGTCACCTGGCCAGGGCCGTGAGGTACTCGGTACCGGGTCCGGTGTTTCACAGGGGGATCAAGTAAATAAGGCAGCACACTGCAGGGCTGAAACATGCAAACATGAAACACGAAAATTGAACTACATTACTGCACTAGAAATATGAAAAATGAGAGCGTTTAGCGCATAAACATGGCCAATTTTATATGTACCTGGTAGACACTTTAGGGCATCTCTCGTATACCAGGTCCTACACTTTCCTTTCCTCGCTGAGAATAAACTTCTCCATCTGAGTTGCTACCTGTGAAACCTCTTCTTAGACTAAAATTCTCTCTCTCTGTGGAGGGGTAATGGACCTGTTGCGATTAAAACACTGTAGCTACAGTAAGAGGCGGAGTGCTCGGTCAAAAGGCTAAAGAATACATTTGAACAGTCACATCCAAAAATAGACTAAGTGTGAACATGTGCTGAACTAGAGTCACCAACTCATATACAGTCAAGTAAATAAGGCAGCACACTAAAGCGCTGAAACATGCAAACATGAAACACGAAAATTGAACTACATTACTGCACTAGAAATATGAAAAATGAGAGCGTTTAGCGCATAAAAAGGGCCAATTTTATGTGTACCTGGTAGCCACTTTAGGCTGGTTTCACATTTGCATTTTGTGACGCTGCGTTTGTACCGCATATAAACGCATGCGTCATGTTTTCCTATGTTTAACACTAAAAACGCTTGCGGTTTTTTTTGTAAGCGTTTGGCCGCGTTTGACGACGCATGCGTCTTTTCGATGCTTGCGTCTTGCCGCGGAAATGCAACATGTAGTAATTTCTAGAGGCGTCTATTTGCCGCATGGAAACGCATGCGTTCGATTGCGTTAGGTTTGCATCCAAAAAATACATTGCTGTCTATGTATACGCATGTGTTTTTACGCACATGCGTTTGGTTGCGTTTTTGAATGCATGCGTTTCAATTGAGATAATCATGTCTAGACACTGATAAGCCCCCCTACCATCAAGGTGATAAAAGGGAGGGTGTGGACAGATTCAGGTCACTTCTCATCAGACTCTGAAGACGAGACACGGACCAGCCGCATCTTGGAGGACAAGACCCTGAACAATGTGAGTATATGCTAGCCAATGCCTTTATTTTCTATTTTTTGGCTCTACATGTCCTAATTCCTTCCATTTCTTTCTTTCTACATGCATCAGAATGTCTTCTTCGGAGTCTTCATCTGGTGAGGAGTTTCAGCCACGTCAGTCAGAAGTGGAGCATGTCAGTGAGGTGAATATTTGCCTCGTCAGCTTGGTTAGTATTCACTGTCACATCGACACATGTGACAATTTGATTTTTCCTTTTTTTTTAGAGCACTTCTACTGAGGCACAGAGAGGGCAGGAGCAGCGGAGTCAAGGTCCGGTGGGAAGACGGCAGCGGGTATACAAGGCTGACTGTCCTCAGTGTACAGTCATGGACAAAAATTTTGAGAATGAGACAAATATTAATTTTTCCAAAGTCTACTGCTTCATTTTTTCTAATGGCAATTTGCATATACTCCTGAAGGTCAGAGTGATCAGCTTAACAGCTATTACTGTACTTGCAAAGTCAATATTTGCCCAGAAAACGAACTTTAACCCCCAAAACACATTTCAACATCATTGCAGTCCTGCCTTAAAAGGAGCAGCTAACATCGTTTTAGTGATTGATCCATTAACACAGGTGTGGGTGTTGATGAGGACAGGGCTGGCGATCAATCAGTCATGATTAAGTAAGAATGACATCACTGGACACTTTAAAAGGAGGCTGGTGCTTGGTATTATTGTTTCTCTTCAGTTAACCATGGTTGTCTCTAAAGAAACACGTGCAGCCATCATTGCACTGCACAAAAATGGCCTAACAGGGAAGAGTATCGCAGCTACAAAGATTGCACCTCAGTCAACAATCTATCGCATCATCAAGAACTTCAAGGAGAGAGCTTCCATTGTTGTCAAAAAGGCTCCAGGGCGCCCAAGAAAGACCAGCAAGCGCCAGGACCGTATCTTAAAACTGTTTCAGCTGCGGGATCGGACTACCAGCAGTGCCGAGCTTGCTCAGGAATGGCAGCAGGGGGGAGTGCTTCTGCACGCACTGGGAGGCGGAGACTCTTTGAGCAAGGCCTGGTTTCAAGGAGGGCAGCAAAGAAGCCACTTCTCTCCAGAAAAAACATCAGGGACCGACTGATATTCTGCAAAAGGTACAGGGAGTGGACTGCTGAGAACTGGGGCAAAGTCATTTTCTCTGATGAATCCCCTTTTCGATTGTTTGGGACATCTGGAAAACAGCTTATTCGGAGAAGAAGAGGTGAGCGCTACCACCAGTCTTGTCTCATGCCAACTGTAAAGCATCCTGAAACCATTCATGTGTGGGGTTGCTTCTCAGCCAAGGGAATCGGCTCACTCACAGTCTTGCCTAAAAACATAGCCATGAATAAAGAATGGTACCAGAATGTCCTCCAAGAGCAACTTCTCCCAACCGTCCAAGAGCAGTTTGGCGCCCAACAATGCCTTTTCCAACATGATGGAGCACCTTGCCATAAAGCAAAGGAGATAAGTAAATGGCTCATGGAACAAAACAGAGATTTTGGGTCCATGGCCTGGAAACTCCACAGATCTTAATCCCATTCAGAACTTGTGGTCAATCATCAAGAGACAGGTGGACAAACAAAAACCAACAAATTCTGGCAAAATGCAAGCATTGATTATGCAAGAATGGACTGCTATCAGTCAGGATTTGGTCCAGAAGTTGATTGAGAGCATGCCAGTGAGAATTGCAGAGGTCTTGAAGAAGAAGGGTCAACACTGCAAATATTGACTTGCTGCATTAACTCATTCTGTCAATATAACCTATTGGTACTCATAATATGATTGCAATTATATTTCTGTATGTGATATAAACATCAGACAAACACTAATAAAAACCAGAGGGCAGCAGATCATATGAAAATATAATTTTGGTGTCATTCTCAAAAATTTTGGCCATGACTGTAATATTCTTGAATATTCCTTTCTTTCCACTCGTATTTCTTTAATTTTTTCTTCTGGAATCCTTTGGTATGTTGACTTTCCCATTCATGCCATTTCTCAGCATCTTTTGTCTTTCTTTTCCTTATGTAATTGAGCAAACTTTAATGACTTTCTTTAATTTTTAGGTTTCACAACGGGATGATGACCTGACCGACAATGACCTCCTAATCACCCTGGTCCAGGAGCGAGTCCCGTTGTGGGACAGCCGGGATCCACTGCATTCGATCAACATCACGCTCTGTCGTTTATGGAATGAGGTGGCCCAAGCGATGTGAGATAGCTGGGACAATGCCCCGCCACGGGTCCGTAGTGCATTTGGTAAGTATTGCACTGCAGTGTGAAGCAGCAGAGACCTTGGCCGTGCTCACTCGACTGTGTGTGATGAAAGAAACTCTCCGGAGTTTCTCTCATCACACACAGTTGTCTGCGCACGGCAAAAAGTCCATTTCCTGACCATAATGTGTTTTTTTTAACAGTGGACAAAGTAAAAACACGTTGGCGTTCGATGAAGGACCGCTTCAACAAGGACCTGCGTCAAGAGAGTCGTGTTGCCAGTGGTTCAGGAGCAAGGATCCGAACGTACAAGTACCATCGCTTTCTGGCATTTTTAAGACTGGTCCTTGCCCAGAGAACGTAAGTATTTATCACATGCTTTAGGTTGTATTGTATTGCCATAATCTGTATTTTTTAATTCCACAGGATTTTTCGTCTGGTAAATTTTTGAAAATAATTCTATTTTTCCTTTTTTTCACAGCACATACTGCATGACTGTCGGCCCAGGTTCTGGAGCAGTCCTTCATCCAACAGCCACGGACCCGTCCCAGCCATCCAGCAGCGCAGCAGCAAGTGGGCCTTCCACACTAACTGGAGACCAGGGAGCTGGTCCATCAGGTCTTCCCCTTTCGCAGTCCTCTTCCACTGCCCCCTTTTTTTTGGGCTCATCCCGGCAGCGACAGAGGGCTTCAGACAGGTCACTCATGCCCGAGTTTTTTGCACTTGAGCTCGGTTTTACACGAAGTAATCAAGGCTTTAGGTGACTGAATGGATGTTTCACATAACCTCTTGAATGCCTGTATCCAGGAGGTCACCAAAAGCCTTGATCAAGTGAAAGCCGACCTCGTGAGGCCAGCTCATCATTTTTTTAACCAAATTGAGCAGGGCATGTCGGAACACCTTACTCCTGATCTCCAGCTCAGTGTCATGCAGGCTTGCAATGCTGCTTATGTGCAGGCTATGCAACAGAGTCGGTATTTCCAGCAGACAGTGGCGGTATATCCAACTGTGCCATCACTGTCACAATTAACCTCAATGCCGACCTCTGCTGCATACCACTGCACGGCCACCTCAATTCCTTCCACAGGCGGACTCCACTACAGTGCCAACACCATGACGAGTGCAGTTGGACATCCCACCGCCACCACCGTGACAACCGCTGCTCCTGCTTGGACCTCCTCCACTGACACCACGATGCAACAGGACCCTGGCATGGCTTTCCGGACCGGCCCCACCACGATGCAGCAGGACCCTGGCAGGGCTTTCCGGACCGGCCCCACCATGAAGCAGCAGGACCCTGGCATGGCTTTCGGACCGCCCCCACCACGATGCAGCAGGACCCTGGCATGGCTTTCCAGACCGCCCCCACCACGATGCAGCAGGACCCTGGCATGGCTTTCCGGACGGCCCCCACCACAATGCAGCAGGACCCTGGCATGGCTTTCCGGACCGCCACCACCACGACGCAGCAGGACCCTGGCATGGCTTTATGTACCGCCCCCACCATGATGCAGCAGGACCCTGGCATGGCCGTCCGCTCCACAAGCGCTATGGACTGTGAGACAGTGCAGTCGGACCCTGACAGGTCACCCACCACCACGCCACGGCATATGAGCCCACCAAGACGTCCCCCAACCAGGCAAACCCCCAAAAAACACAGAAAAAAAAAACAGAGAACTCTTAGTATTCCTCCCCCTTCACCTACCAATGTGTCTCGAATGTCAGTTTTGTCTCACCCTTCCAGTGCGTCTCAAACCTCTCATGTGTCAAGCCCCATCCCCGAACTTCCAGACCCTTCTAGTTTCATTGCCCCTTCTCCTGCCACCTCTGCGTCGTCCACGGTTAGCCAGGCTACAGTTCTTCACACCCCCTATTTACATTACTCTACCCCAAGCCGGCGCAGTAAAAAATATTTTTTTGACTTTGTTAACAAAATAAAACAAGTTTGATTTGCCACAATTATGTTTGGTTTATTGTGTCTATCGCCGCCGGCAACACACACCGTGCTCCAAGAAACGTCGCCACACACTTATTTTTTGGGCCACATCATATCTCCAGTAGTTAAAAATAAAAGACTGCAGCTTTGTGTGTCTTTAGTATACAGACATGAGGTGGGCCAAAAAATATAACATGTATCTCCATAATCTCTTTTTGTCTATGCCTAGTGTGGCAGTCTGAAGAGAAAATGGTGGAAATACAGTGCAGTCCTCTACTGAACAGGTCAGGTGTCAAAAAACTCATTAGTTATGACACCTGACCTGTTGAGTAGAGAACTGCCTTGTATAACCACCATTTTCTCTTCTTTATACATAATCTATTACACACAAATTGAGGGGACAATGGTGGTCACATGCTACATATCTATGCTCACCTGCACAGGTGTCCGAAATAGTGAATTCATGAGCCTGTATATGTTTATCATGAATTCATTATTTCTGACACCTGACTTGATGAGTATAGATAGTGTGACAGTGATTGTCTCTTCAGTTTGTGTCCAATGGATACAGGAGAAGACAATCATGATGCAATGCTTACCAATAACGCAACATGGCTGCCGTTACTAGCAGTATGTGGCCAGTGTTTTATATCAGTATTTGTAAACCAAAACAAGGAGTGGAACAATTAGAGGTAAAATTATGATATTAACATAATAACTAGCACCTCTGCCTTTATCACCCACTCCTGGTTTTGGATTACAAAAACTGATATTAAATACAGATCAAATACTGCCAGTTTTAGGACAACCTTGGTTTGGAAAGGAAAAAGATAGGAGACATGGTCAACACAACCAACACTAAAGTTTATTAATGTGAAATGTTATTATCATTGTAGAAAATAACTGGTACAGATATAATTACAACAGGACATTTACACAACATTGTCCTGCCATGACACACGTCCAATATCTGAATAAAAAAAGTCAGCAAATTGGTCCCGCATGTGACCAATGGCTGCAGTTGATCGCAGCGGGTGATGCTGGAAATCGGGCAGTGGGTGTGCAACTGGTTCATCCAGTTCAATGTTGGGTCGCTCCTTAGTCATTATGTAATTGTGGAGAACCACACAGGCTTTGACCACCTTGTCGACTGTTTCCACTTTTAGATTTATGGCTGATGCAAGAATGCGCCATTTAGCGACCAGAATGCCAAAGGTACACTCTACTGTTCTTCGGACCCTCGTCAGTCTGTAGTTAAAGATCCTTCTAGTGTGGTTCAAGTCCCAACTGGAATAGGGCTTCAGTAGATTTTCACACATCTGGAAGGCCTCATCCCCAACCATAACAAATGGCAGCAGTGGACCTTGAGTGTTGGGGAGAGGCTGTGGCGGGGGAAAATTGAAATTTTTGCAATACACACGCCGGCCCATATCCGAGTTCTTGAAAGTCTGGGATTCGTTGCCACGGCCAAACACTCCAATGTCCACGGCGATGAAGCGACAGTCCGCATCAGCTATTGCCACGAGCACAACAGAAAAATATTTCTTATAGTTAAAAAACTCCGATCATGTTCTGGCAGGTTTGATAATGCGGATATGCTTTCCATCCACCGCTCCTAAACAGTTGGGGAAATCACACACATTCCAAAATGTTTCTGCTATTTCACGCCACATGTCCGCGGTGGGTACGGGTATAAACTCATCCCGGAGTACATTCCACAAAGCCCGACAGGTGTCCACAACTATTCCAGACAGGGTGGATATTCCAAGCCGGTATTGGAAGTGGAGGGATGATAAACTCTCTCCTGTGGCCAGAAATCTGGAAGAAAAACACACACAAAAAAAACATTACAATCTATTCTTTTACGATAAAAAAATGGAAAATACAAAAAAAATACATGTCAGAAAAACCTAAATTTGGACTGTCATTGGTTTAGATTTTGAACTTACCTTAATGTCACCAGCAGACGTTCCTCGGGTGGAATCACTCTACGGAGCTGGGTGTCCTGTCGCCGTATGGCTCCTTGGACACGAAAAAGCAAATCCCGGAACGAGTCTTGCGACATTCGTGTGTACTCCTGGAATTTCTCCGGGTTGGCATTCAGCTTGGCATAGAGCATGTGATAGGCTCCACGGCTCTCACGTAGTTCAGTAATGGGGTGTCTCCAAAAATGCCTACGTTGTCTCCTTCTCCATCTTTCGCGATTTCTGTCTTGCTCCCAAGCAAAAGCACAGGCAAGAAACAGCTTGAAGCTGAAATCCAGGTTGAAATAAAAGCTCTCCATGCGAAGATCCATCATGACACAGGATACAGTAGCAAACTGTTAAAATTTCAGTAGCCCTAGGGTCTATATATAGAGATACCATCATATACGCCCTCTCTAGTCCCATTGGCGGTGTCTGGTTATCTTGATTTTTCTCTTGTGAAATTTCTCTTCTTGCGCACCAATAACACAAATGCAGGAAAAAACGCATGTAAACGCGTACAAACGCAGCGTTTTTTTAGCCGCATGCGTCAAAAAAACGCAGCGTTTATACGCGTTTACATGCGTTTTTTCCACCACATGCGGATGCGTTTAAAATGCTGCAGATTTAAACGCAAATGTGAAACCAGCTTTAGGGCATCTCTCATATACCAGGTCCTACACTTTCCTTTCCTCGCTGAGAATAAACGTCTCCATCTGAATGGGTACCTGTGAAATCTCTTCTTAGACTAAAATTCTCTCTCTCTGTGGAGGGGTACTGGACCTGTTGCGATTAAAACACCTGTAGCTAAGAGGCAGAGTGCTCGGTCAGAAGGCTAAAGAATACATTTGAAAAAACTGACCGTCACATCCAAACATAGACTAAGTGTGAACAGGTGCTGAACTAGAGTCACCAACTCGTATACAGTCAAGTAAATAAGGCAGCACACTGCAGCGCTGAAACATGCAAACATGAAACACGAAAATTGAACTACATTACTACACTAGAAATATGAAAAATGAGAGCATTTGGCGCATAAAAATGGCCAATTTTATGTGTACCTGGTAGCCACAGGGAGATGTCACGGTGGCGACCCGGTCCGTGGCCCTGGGCGCCCATGTAAAAGGGAAAGGTCTTTAAAGGGAATAAAGTTTATGTTCGTGACGCCACCTGTGGTATTCGGTCAGTGGGGACCGATGCTGCTTTAAGGGGTCCTCTTGGGTGATGTTACGGCAGCCACATGGTTTAACTTCCCACAAGTGAAGTATATCCCCAGGGCTCCCGGTGTGTAGATGGAAGATGGTGAATGGCGCAGTAAGGAACGAGGACAAAGGTTTGCAGTCTCTTTACCTTGTTTACTGAAGACTTCAGGCAGCCACAGTCCAGGGAACCAGATCACAGGGCAGGCAGGGTCCGGCCAGCTTGGAGGCAAGTTAGGAGTCCCCTTATCCAGGTGGAAATCAAAGCCTTCCTCTGTCGCCATGGTGTTGTAGTCCCTTACTGCCTATGGCTTCAGATAAGGTCCTCACAGATGTTCTCTCTCTCTGTCCCCCATATAGGATGGGACATAACCCGTATGACTGGTGACTTGGGTCTGTTTTAAGGGACTCTAGCATGCCCTGGGCTCTAAAGGTGTCACTGTGTCTCCTGGGTATTAAGGCGGACAGGTAACTTGAAGTTCAGCTGTCCTGCCGGTCTCTGATGTAAGTCGTAGAGGCCCTTACAACCTCGGTGTTCCAGCTACTGGTCTCAGCGCCACAGAAGGAGGCAGCCTGCTTGTGGCTGGTCTCGTACTGGAATCCTCTCCTGTGCTTCGCTCTCCTACATGCTGACTGCAATATATTCGGATTTCTGTAAGCCTCTTTCCAGGAGCTGCAGCACTGTGGCTACACAGCTCCGTAAACCCTCTTCTGCCTCAGAATGCTCCAGTCTGTTTCCTGGGAAGAATTGTTCTGACCTTTCCCGCCAATACTACCATATATATGGGGAGTCACCTAGTTAATAGGACCAAAAGCTCCCCCTGATGGCCTGGAGTGTGAATGTGTTGCATGCTTGTGTTTACCTGGTGACAGTTATCCCTTCTTGCCTCCAAACGTAAAATCACTCTCCCCATGAGGAAAGCAATGCTACTGTAATGACCAGGACCCTGGGGCGCCACATATTTTCCGGTGGCCATCCAGTACCTGGGTTCAAAGGCCTATTGGGGCTCATATGACTGGGTAGCAGGGCAGGCCTTGCTGTTAATACATAAGAAAACAGTATGCCACAACCAACTGAATAATGTGAAGTGTATTTTTCTGTGGCCATCCAGTACCTGGGTTCAAAGGCCTATTGGGGTGCATATGACTTGGTAGAAGGGCAGGCCTTGCTGTTAATACAAAAGAAAACAGTATGGCAGGACCAACTGAATAATGTGAAGTGTATTTCCCTGTGGCCATCCAGTACCTGGGTACAAAGGCTTATTGGGGTGCATATGACTTGATAACAGGGCAGGCCTTGCATTTAATGCAACATTTTTTCAGGAAGCCTTCCTGTACCTCTCATAAAAGGGGTATTGTGGTGCGTCATAATTCTTAGCAGCCCAGCCACTCACTGCATAGACAATAACATTATAGGAGACCCACTGTTTAATAATGGCCCTTTAAGAATATTAATGCCGCCTGATGCCAATCTAAAAATAGGTTTTGTGACTTTAAGAGTCCCTCCTTCATAAATGAAACAAGATGGGTCAGGGTATGTGTCACACACCACATGGCCAGTTTGGGTTCTTAAATGTTACAATGACATTTCCCAGTGAATACATTTGTAGTGGTTGAAAGCAATGTTAAAGTTGAAAAATACTTCAAAAATGCTGCATTTGAACTAAGCCTAAGTGGGGGAGGAAATTTTCGGTCTGGGGTTAAATATTTGGCCTTACAGGCAAGTCATTAAGCTGCAAAGGATGTACCTTAACATATTTCCCAGCAAAACCCAATTTGGTCATCAGCTTCTAATGCCACCTAAAACCCCTGACTAGACATGGCCAGACTGGACAAAACTGTCACATCTTCCCTCAGATCACTGGAACCTGTCTTCTATCCTCCGTCTGACTTGGCAGTCACTTGGTTAGAGGAGGCGAAGCTGCCCGTTTCCCCTTGGCTCCTGACCAAGTTGCCGGGTCAGGCAGACTTAGGCTACTTTCACACTAGCGTCGTGCACTGCACGTCGCTATGCGTCGTTTAGGAGAAAAAACGCATCCTGCACAATTGCTTACATTATCATAGTCCTAATTATTAGTGGCTCACAAGTCACTCCAACAGGTATATACAACCATAATCCTCTGAGGGGTACACCAGGCAGAGGATAAGAAGTGAGATGAACAATAGATAAAGTTAAAATAACTGTTTATTAATACATAGTTAAAGGCAAAGGGGGGGGGGGGAGGGAAGTGGGGGAAGGGACCAAAAAATGACATAAAAAAGACACAAAAATGGGACCTCCAAGTGGTAAAGGGAGAGAGAAGCCAGCAAAGATGGATATATTTATGAAGTAGTATATGTGCCGCATGAACAGATTCCCCCTTCCAACACAAAAATATAGGTGGTCTATAGAGCACAAGTGTGGCTACCAGAGTCTGGCTTAATAGACCGCACACATTAGACAGGCATACACTACCACCTAGGAATATTGTCACAATTATGACACATATGATAAAGAGGCCAGAGATAATGTAATTGTAAGGGATATCCCAAGATACAGAAACCGCAGAGGCTTGATGAATAAACAGCTACTCCTAAGGCTGATGAGAGAATCCCTACTTGGTAACAGAATCAATGGCTGAGAAAATGGCGTTTGTAAGGTGGATGTTTTTTTACCTGTGCAATATCGTGGAGGAGATGAAGGCAAGTGCCAGGGCGGTCAGGCAGGCATACAAAGGTGTGTGGCTGCGCACTCCCGACGCCCGACGAGCGCCGTTTTGCAAGGATGCTTCTTACGGGGCGGGTACAGGGGTTTAGAAGAGGCAGGTGTTTTATGGGGAAAGACGTGTGCTGATAGGAGGAGAGGTGTATGGAGGTGGGGCTGCCAGGGCCAATCTGAGCGCAGGCATCAGGAAACGCCCTCTGTTGCTAAGGGAACCTCCGGAAATGCGCTCCTGTGGCACGCAGTGGAACGCACTGCGGTCACAGAATGGAGCGCTTCCGGGGGTCAGAGGGGGCTAGGAATCTCACAGCGCATGCGTGTCATGGCCGCAGCGAGAAGCGCCATGTAGAAACAAAGTGAGGGGCGTGATATGAGACGGTATGGAAACGCCCATGAAGGGGGAGTGCGCCGCACATAGTATGCTAAGGATAGGGCCGGCAGATCCTGGAGACAAAAGGATAGGTATTAAAATAGGAACTTATTACTGGGGAGACAGGAGGATTTGGCCGGGATAGAGGGAGGGAGGAGGGCGAGCACGGAACACTGGATTATTGATGGTGAACAGGGGAGAGCTGCGAATCCAGCGCATGCGCCCAAGGGAATCCCTATAAATGCATGATCCCGTGGTGGAAACAGAGGCGACAAGGGGAAATAGGAATATATATTAGCCAAGGGGGTGGGCAAAGAGGTGAAATAAAAAAGACTACTTAAAGTGGGATAGGGGTGATGGGTAGCGTAGATATACCCAAAGGGTAAAGCTACCGAAGGGTGATATATGAAAATATATCAAAAAGGTGCGGCAGTGCACCGAGAGTGAAAGGTGACAATGAATTAAAGGAATATTAAAATTAATATTGGCCTCAGGAATAATAAACATGATAACATATCAAAGAAAGGGGAGGTGCGGCAGTGCACTGGGGGAGGAAGGTGACAATAAAAAAGGAATATTAAAATTGATAATAACCCCAGAATTAATGAACATGATAAAATAGATGATAAATATGGCGAATATACATATATACATGATTCTTAAAGTTAAAAAAAAGTATATCAAAAAGTGGTATATATACCACATATATCAAGGTGCTTAAGTGCCAAAAAATGAGAGAATGGTAAATTAGTAGAAGAAAAAATACCGCACACTCGAAACTGGTATGATGCAAAAGGTATATGCCAGATTTATTCACGAAAACAAGTCAACAATTGCCACTGTGATAATTCGTAGAGAGAAACCCGACGTTTCGACCCTCCCGGGTCTTATTCATGGGGTTACTTAGCTCTTTTGATACACAGACATAGGAGTGGCAGTGATAGAAGGCAAGACAATGGTCCTTTTAAGGCATAACCTTATAGTGGGTCCAGTAATTGCTCCTGTGGTATAGGTAGAGGGGTCCTGTTTAGGGTGAGCCGCAGCATATAAAGAAGTCCTTATAATGGGTCCAGTGAATGCTCCTGTGGCATAAATAGAGGGATCCTGCTTAGGGTGGGCCGCAGCATGTGGAGCTGTCCTGCTCTGTCCTGTGTCCGGGGGTCAGCAGCGCATCCCGCGCCCAGCTGTGTTGTCCTGGATTGGACCCCTCTACCTATACCACAGGAGCAATTACTGGACCCACTATAAGGTTATGCCTTAAAAGGACCATTGTCTTGCCTTCTATCACTGCCACTCCTATGTCTGTGTATCACCGAAGTGATATGGAGGGGAATGTAAAAGTCCAGTATTTTTATCTCGTCTCCACTCTCTTTTCTTGTGCTGCCATCACATTCCTCTCCTTATTCTCCATCCCATATGACATCTTCTCCTTCTCTCTACCAGTAGGACGACTCCATTGGCGCGTATATAACTGTAATATCCACTCAGGCAGCCCCAACATCTGAGGAACCGGTCCCGAATATCAGGCACAGAGAGCAGTGTATGGTAAGTATGGGGACCTTAAAATAATAAAATCATAAAGATTGGTATTTATGTACAAGAAAAAAAGGTAAGGGGAAGGAAGAGGAGGAAAAATTAGATAAAAATCAAGTTAGTAATACACCTATATGTTAAAACACCTAAAAAGCATCTAAGGAAAACCCGTAACAAGACAACAGTTACATACTGGTTATTACAAAAAGGAATTAAAGCCAAAACTTTCATTTAGGCCCTGGGGGGTGATGGTACCTAGGCGGTATATCCACTTGCTTTCCAGTTGGGCAAGGGATCTGCCCAGGTCACCACCTCTTATGCCCAGTTTAACCTGATCAATGGCTTTAAAGATTAGGCCCTTTGGATTAGAGTTATGATGGATTTTAAAATGACGTTGCAGAGTTTTTAGGGCTGAACAATCTTCCATGTTCCTGGCCTTCTCGATATCACGGACATGTTCACGAATGCGTATTTTAAATTCCTGAGATGTAAGCCCAATGTACACCAAATCACAGGGACAAGTGGCGTGATATATAACCCCCTGAGAGGAACAAGTGAGATGTTCCCTAATTTCAAAAGTCCTAGATTTATCAAAATTAGAAAAGGAAAAAGATTTTTTGGTATTCAAACACGCTTTACAGGTACCACATGGAAAAAAGCCTTTTGGTACTGAGCCAGAGTTGGGTGTGGAGGAAGTGGGGTTATAGTGACTATGCACTAGTAAATCCCTCAAGTTACGACTTCTGGCTACAAGGGACGGAGAGGGGGGAAGGATTTTACGTAGAGTTGGGTCCGTCATGAGGATTTTCCAATGTTTTTTGAAAATCATTTACATGTCCTCCCACTGGTTATTGAAAGTAGAGATGAACCTAATTTGATTTGTAGGGTTTGCCTTACGTTTGCTGGGTATAGAGTAGAGGAGATGTTCCCTAGGCATTCTTTTAGCCCTACTATAGCCATTCCTGATAGAGTGTTTGCTATAGCCCCTATTAAGGAATCTTTGTGTCAGGTCTGCTGATTGGTGTTCAAACACCTGATCGTCCGAGCAAATGCGCCTAGCTCTTAGGAATTGGCCTATTGGGATAGCCTTGATAGTTGCCGGTGGATGTGCAGACGTGGCATGTAGCAGTGAATTGGTGGCTGTTGGTTTTCTATATAGGTCAGTTTCGATGATGCCATTCTCAGAGACCTTAATCTTCAGATCCAAGAACTCTAGATCCCTGCCAGATTTGTATGTAAGATTGATGTTAAGACTATTGGTGTTTAATTTGGTCATTAATGATTTGAGCCCCTCGGTCGTTCCTTCCCATATGAACCACACATCGTCAATATACCTCATCCACCCCTGGACCTGTTGGATTTCTGCAATAGTATCTCCCTGGAAGATTTCCCTTTCCCAGGCCCCCAAAATAAATTAGCGTAAGAGGGGGCACATGAAGCCCCCATGGCAGTCCCTTGTGTTTGTAGGTAGATTTGTCTGTTTAAGGTAAAAACATTATGTTTTAAAACAAATTCCAGTAGGGAGAGGATTAGTTCAATCATTAGGGGGTCCAAACTACTAGTTTTTAAGTACCAGGCTACCGCTTTTAGGCCATCGCTGTGTCTGATAGAGGTGTACAGGGCCTCTACATCGGCCGTAACCATAGTCATATGGTCATCCAACCAAAGGTTATTTAATTTCTGTAGGGCCGAGGTAGTATCCTGGATGTAGAAGGGTAGAGTCAAGACCAGCGGCTTAAGAAAAAAGTCAATGAAATGGGAGATAACCTCGCATAGGCTCCCGTTGCCCGAAATAATGGGTCTACCCGGTGGGTCTATCGGGTCTTTGTGGAGTTTTGGCATTAAATAGAGAGTAGGTAGTTTAAAATGAAGTTTACGGATAGTTTCCACCATATTTTTGGATATAA
Organism: Ranitomeya imitator; assembly: GCF_032444005.1. Lineage (NCBI taxonomy): Eukaryota > Metazoa > Chordata > Amphibia > Anura > Dendrobatidae > Ranitomeya > Ranitomeya imitator. The sequence continues at coordinate 663,578,147 of NC_091283.1, forward strand.
TGCCTTGTTCAAAAGCCTTTTCCACGATTGATTGAAGTTCAGCCTGATGTTTAGGGAGTGGATTATATGATACCTTTTGATAGCAATGAGGGGCTGACAATAGTTTGTGCGCTTGTTTTTCATATAATTTAACAGGCCAGACCACCAGGTTTCCGCCTTTATCCGCAGGTTTAAACACTACATCTTTTAAAGATTGTAGGTTAGTCAGGGCTTGTTTTTCCTCTCTATTTAAGTTAGATGTCCAGGAGGGTTTTTTGGGAGGGCCTTGATTTCTGCAGTGATAATTTTAGTGAATATCTCTATGGCGGAACATGTGTTTAGAGGTGAAAATTTGTGAGATTTGTTGAACAATTTATGAGGAAAGGAACTTACCTGTGGCGCTTCATTTTCCAAAAGGAGTTCTTCCAGATTTTCTAAGGCTTCCCTTTCTTCCACTGTGGAGAAGGTATCGCTGGTATAATTTTTGTGATGGAGTTTTTTTAAGAGTAAGCTTCCTGGAGAAGAGGTGCAAGTCCTTCACCACCGTGAAAGTGTCCAGATAGGAAGATGGTGAGAACGTTAGACCCCTCTCCAGGAGTCTGACTTCAATAGGGGATAGATGATGTTCAGATAAGTTGATTACCTTTAATTTGTCCCCTTTCGTTCGCTGATTTTTAGATCTAGTGAAGATATCAGGAAGTCTTCCCTCGTTTCTGAGTGCCATCCCTGATCGGGGAATCTCTCCAGTAGGATTCTCACAGTCGCTCATTGAGGTGTTATTATCTGATGTGGAAGGAACCGAGCTTTCAGAGGGAGTTCTGTTGTGAGATGATTTCGTGGTCTTCTTCTTAAAGGGAACCTGTCACCCCGTTTTTTGAGATTGAGCTATAAATACTGTTAAATAGGGCCTGCGCTGTGTGTTCCTATAGTGTATGTAGTGTACCCCGATTCCCCATGTATGCTGAGAAATAACTTACCAAAGTCGCCGTTTTCGCCTGTCAATCAGGCTGGTCAGGTCGGGAGGGCGTGGTGACATCGCTGGTTCTTCCTCAGCTTTACGTTGGTGGCGTAGTGGTGAAGACACAGCGCGCGATCTGCGCTGTAATCCCTTGCATCGGTGGGGGCGGCCATCTTCCTGGGGCCGCGCGTGCGCAGATCGAGTGCTCTGCTGCACGGGGCTTCAGGAAAATGGCCGCGGGATGCCGCGCGTGCGCATTAGAGATCGCAGCGGCCATTTTCCCAAAGCCGAGTTTGCATCTCGGCTTTGGGAAAATGGCCGCCGCGATCTCTAATGCGCACGCGCGGCATCCCGCGGCCATTTTCCTGAAGCCCCGTGCAGCAGAGCACTCGATCTGCGCACGCGCGGCCCCAGGAAGATGGCCGCCCCCACCGATGCAAGGGATTACAGCGCAGATCGCGCGCTGCTTGTTCACCACTACGCCACTACGCCACCAACGTAAAGCTGAGGAAGAACCAGCGATGTCACCACGCCCTCCCGACCTGACCAGCCTGATTGACAGGCGAAAACGGCGACTTTGGTAAGTTATATCTCAGCATAGGTGGGGAATCGGGGTACACTACATACACTATAGGAACACACAGCGCAGGCCCTATTTAACAGTATTTATAGCTCAATCTCAAAAAACGGGGTGACAGGTTCCCTTTAAAGGGCCTCTCCTTATTTGGTTGGTCAGATTTATTCTGCCAACGGTATATTTTATTAGTATCATAGTCGTTGAGGTCCTTTTGGAACGTTTTGATTTTATTCTCACAAACTTCTTTCTCCCACTTGTCAACATCTTTGTTTATATCCGTCATGAATTTATCTAAACTCTCCACCGGTATATCTTTCACAAGGGATTTCTCCATTTCTTCAATATCCGTATCAATAGATTTCAGAGACATTGTATTCTTATCAATGATAATTTGTATGAATTCAAAGGAGCACGTGGTAGCAGCAGAGATCCATCTTTTTGTTAGAATATCATCCTCCAAATCAAAGGATGGGTAGAGCTGCACCCTTAGGCCCCTAGGGATAATTTGTTTACTTAAATAATATAGGAATGCCCTATACAAAAAGACAAGGTTATGGTGGAATCGTTCTGCACTGGATAACTATCTGGATAAACAAAGTTTAGATAAACTCATAACGGATATAAACAAAGATGTTGACAAGTGGGAGAAAGAAGTTTGTGAGAATAAAATCAAAAAATTCCAAAGGGACCTCAACGACTATGATACTAATAAAATATACCGTTGGCAGAATAAATCTGACCAACCAAATACGGAGAGACCCTTTAAGAAGAAGACCACGAAATCATCTCACAACAGAACTCCCTCTGAAAGCTCGGTTCCTTCCACATCAGATAATAACACCTCAATGAGCGACTGTGAGAATCCTACTGGAGAGACTCCCCGATCAGGGATGGCACTCAGAACCGAGGGAAGACTTCCTGATATCTTTACTAGATCTAAAAATCAGCGAACGCAAGGGGACAAATTAAAGGTAATCAACTTATCTGAACATCATCTATCTCCTATTGAAGTCAGACTCCTGGAGAGGGGTCTAACGTTCTCACCATCTTCCTATCTGGACACTTTCACGGTGGTGAAGGACTTGCACCTCTTCTCCAGGAAGCTTACTCTTAAAAAACTCCATCACAAAAATTATACCAGCGATACCTTCTCCACAGTGGAAGAAAGGGGAGCCTTAGAAAATCTGGAAGAACTCCTTTTGGAAAATGAAGCGCCACAGGTGAGTTCCTTTCGGCATAAATTGTTCAACAAATCTCACAAATTTCCACCTCTAAACACATGTTCCGCCATAGAGATATTCACTAAAATTATCACTGCAGAAATCGAGGCCCTCCCAAAAAAAACCCTCCTGGACATCTAACTTAAATAGAGAGGAAAAACAAGCCCTGACTAACCTACAATCTTTAAAAGATGTAGTGTTTAAACCTGCGGATAAAGGCGGAAACCTGGTGGTCTGGCCTGTTAAATTATATGAAAAACAAGCGCACAAACTACTGTCAGCCCCTCATTGCTATCAAAAGGTATCATATAATTCACTCCCTAAACATCAGGCTGAACTTCAATCAATCGTGGAAAAGGCTTTTGAACAAGGCATTATATCCAAAAATATGGTGGAAACTATCCGTAAACTTCATCCTAAACTACCTACTCTCTATTTAATGCCAAAACTCCACAAACTCCGATAGACCCACCGGGTAGACCCATTATTTTGTGCGACGGGAGCCTATGCGAGGTTATCTCCCATTTCATTGACTTTTTTCTTAAGCCGCTGGTCTTGACTCTACCCTCCTACATCCAGGATACTACCTCGGCCCTACAGAAATTAAATAACCTTTGGTTGGATGACCATATGACTATGGTTACGGCCGATGTAGAGGCCCTGTACACCTCTATCAGACACAGCGATGGCCTAAAAGCGGTAGCCTGGTACTTAAAAACTAGTAGTTTGGACCCCCTAATGATTGAACTAATCCTCTCCCTACTGGAATTTGTTTTAAAACATAATGTTTTTACTTTCAACAGACAAATCTACTTACAAACACAAGGGACTGCCATGGGGGCTTCATGTGCCCCCTCTTACGCTAATTTATTTTGGGGGCCTAGGAAAGGGAAATCTTCCAGGGAGATACTATTGCAGAAATCCAACAGGTCCAGGGGTGGATGAGGTATATTGACGATGTGTGGTTCATATGGGAAGGAGCGACCGAGGGGCTCAAATCATTAATGACCAAATTAAACACCAATAGTCTTAACATCAATATTACATACAAATCTGGCAGGGATCTAGAGTTCTTGGATCTGAAGATTAAGGTCTCTGAAAATGGCATCATCGAAACTGACCTATATAGAAAACCCACAGCCACCAATTCACAGCTACATGCCACGTCTGCACATCCACCGGCAACTATCAAGGCTATCCCAATAGGCCAATTCCTAAGAGCTAGGCGCATTTGCTCGGACGATCAGGTGTTTGAACACCAATCAGCAGACCTGACACAAAGATTCCTTAATAGGGGCTATAGCAAAAGCTCTATCAGGAATGGCTAGAGAAGGGCTAAAAGAACGCCTAGTGTTGTGAATTCTGTGGTCGAGCTCCCTCCTGTGGTCATGAGTGGTACTTCGGCTGGTTCTGTCTATGAGCTTCCTTTGGTGGATGTGAGTGGGGCTGCGGCTTCTGAGTTTCCTTCCTCAGGTGACGAGGTTAAGTCGTTAGGTGCTGCTCTATTTAACTCCACCTAGTTCTTTGTTCCTTGCCTCCAGTCAATGTTCCAGTATTGGTCTTGCTCTCTCCTGGATCGTCTTGTGGCCTGTCTGCCCTGCATAAGCTAAGTTCTGCTTGTGTTACTTTTGTTTGCTATTTTTTCTGTCCAGCTTGCTATATTGGTTTGTCTTGCTTGCTGGAAGCTCTGGGACGCAGAGGAAGCACCTCCGTACCGTTAGTCGGTGCGGAGGGTCTTTTTGCATCCTCTGCGTGGTTGTTTGTAGGTTTTTGTGCTGACCGCAAAGCTATCTTTCCTATCCTCGGTCTATTCAGTAAGTCGGGCCTCACTTTGCTAAAATCTATTTAATCTCTGTGTTTGTATTTTCATCTTTACTCACAGTCATTATATGTGGGGGGCTGCCTTTTCCTTTGGGGAATTTCTCTGAGGCAAGGTAGGCTTATTTTTCTATCTTCAGGGCTAGCTAGTTTCTCAGGCTGTGCCCGAGGCGCCTAGGTCTGGTCAGGAGCGCTCCACGGCTACCTCTAGTGTGGTGTGATAGGATTAGGGATTGCGGTCAGCAGAGTTCCCACGTCTCAGAGCTCGTCCTATGTTATTAGTAACTATCAGGTCACTGTGTGCTCTTAACCACCAGGTCCATTGTGTTTCTGAACCACCAGTTCATAACAGCCTAGGTAACATCTCCTCTACTCTATACCCAGCAAACGTAAGGCAAACCCTACAAATCAAATTAGGTTCATCTCTACTTTCAATAACCAGTGGGAGGACATGTAAATGATTTTCAAAAAACATTGGAAAATTCTCATGACGGACCCAACTCTACGTAAAATCCTTCCCCCCTCTCCGTACCTTGTAGCCAGAAGAAGTCGTAACTTGAGGGATTTACTAGTGCATAGTCACTATAACCCCACTTCCTCCACACCCAACTCTGGCTCAGTACCAAAAGGCTTTTTTCCATGTGGTACCTGTAAAGCGTGTTTGAATACCAAAAAATCTTTTTCCTTTTCTAATTTTGATAAATCTAGGACTTTGAAATTAGGGAACATCTCACTTGTTCCTCTCAGGGGATTATCTATCACGCCACTTGCCCCTGTGATTTGGTGTACATTGGGCTTACATATCGGGAATTTAAAATACGCATTCGTGAACATGTCCGTGATATCGAGAAGGCCAGGAACATGGAAGATTGTTCAGCCCTAAAAACTCTGCAACATCATTTTAAAATCCATCATAACTCTAATCCAAAAGGCCTAATCTTTAAAGCCATTGATCAGGTTAAACTGGGCATAAGAGGTGGTGACTTGGGCAGATCCCTTGCCCACCTGGAAAGTAAGTGGATATACCGCCTAGGTACCATCACCTCCCAGGGCCTAAATGAAAGTTTTGGCTTTAATTCCTTTTTGTAATAACCAGTATGTAACTGTTGTCTTGTTACGGGTTTTCCTTAGATGCTTTTTAGGTGTTTTTAACATATAGGTGTATTACTAACTTGATTTTATCTAATTTTTCCTCTTCCTTCCCCTTACCTTTTTTTCTTGTACATAAATACTAATCTTTATGATTTTATTATTTTAAGGTCCCCATAATTACCATACACTGCTCTCTGTGCCTGATATTCGGGACTGGTTCCTCAGATGTTGGGGCTGCCTGAGTGGATATTACGGTTATATACGCGCCAAATGGAGTCCTCCTACTGGAAGAGAGAGGATGTCATATGGGATGGAGAATAAGGAGAGGAATGTGATTGCAGCACAAGAAAAGAGAGTGGAGACAAGAGATAAAAAATACTGGACTTTTACATTCCCCTCCATATCACTTCGGTGGTAAACCCCATAATACCCCCTTCACTCCGCCCCTCCCCCTAACATATATATTTTTTTCATAATGTTTAATTTACCATTCTCTCATTTTTTTGCACTTTAGCACCTTGATATATGTGGTATATATGCCACTTTTTGATATACTTTTTTTTAACTTTAAGAATCATGTATATATGTATATTCGCCATATTTATCATCTATTTTATCATGTTCATTAATTCTGGGGTTATTATCAATTTTAATATTCCTCTTTTTTATTGTCACCTTCCTCCCCCAGTGCACTGCCGCACCTCCTCTTTCTTTGATATGTTATCATGTTTATTATTCCTGAGGCCAATATTAATTTTAATATTCCTTTAATTCATTGTCACCTTTCACTCTCGGTGCACTGCCGCACCTTTTTGATATATTTTCATATATCACCCTTCCGTAGCTTTACCCTTTGGGTATATCTACGCTACCCATCACCCCTATCCCACTTTAAGTAGTCTTTCCTATTTCACCTCTTTGCCCACCCCCTTGGCTAATATACATTCCTATTTCCCCTTGTCTCCTCTGTTTCCACCACGGGATCATGCATTTATAGGGATTCCCTTGGGCGCATGCGCTGGATTCGCAGCTCCCCCCTGTTCACCATCAATTATCCAGTGTTCCGTGCTCGCCCTCCTCCCTCCCTCTATCCCGGCCAAATCCTCCTGTCTCCCCAGTAATAAGTTCCTATTTTAATAACTATCCTTTTGTCTCCAGGAGCTGCCGCCCCTATCCTTAGCATCCTATGTGCGGCGCACTCCCCCTTCATGGGCGTTTCCATACCGTCTCATATCACGCCCCTCACTTTGTTTCTACATGGCGCTTCTCGCTGCGGCCATGACTCGCATGCGCTGGGAGGTTCCTAGCCCCCTCTGACCCCCGGAAGCGCTCCATTCTGTGACCGCAGTGCGTTGCACTGCGTGCCACAGGAGCGCATTTCCGGAGGTCCCCTTAGCAACAGGGGGCATTTCCTGACGCCTGCGCTCAGATTGGCCATGGCAGCCCCACCTCCATACACCTCTCTTCCTATCAGCACACGTCTTTCCCCATAAAACACATGCCTCTTCTAAACCCCTGTACCCGCCCCCGGGAGAAGCATCCTTGCGAAACGGCGCTCGTCGGGCGTCGGGAGAGCGCAGCCACACGCAGCCACACGCCTTTGTATGCCTGCCTGACCGCCCTGGCACTTGCCTTCATCTCCTCCACGATATTGCACAGGTAAAAAAACATCCACCTTACAAACGCCATTTTCTCAGCCATTGATTCTGTTACCAAGTAGGGATTCTCTCATCAGCCTTAGGAGTAGCTGTTTATTAATCAAGCCTCTGCGGTTTCTGTATCTTGGGATATCCCTTACAATTACATTATCTCTGGCCTCTTTATCATATGTGTCATAATTGTGACAATATTCCTAGGTGGTAGTGTATGCCTGTCTAATGTGTGCGGTCTATTAAGCCAGACTCTGGTAGCCACACTTGTGCTCTATAGACCACCTATATTTTTGTGTTGGAGGGGGAATCTGTTCATGCGGCACATATACTACTTCATAAATATATCCATCTTTGCTGGCTCCTCTCTCCCTTTACCACTTGGAGGTCCCATTTTTGTGTCTTTTTTATGTCATTTTTTGGTCCCTTCCCCTTTTCCCCCCCTTTGCCTTTTAACTATGTATTAATAAACAGTTATTTTAACTTTATCTATTGTTCATCTCACTTCTTATCCTCTGCCTGGTGTACCCCTCAGAGGATTATGGTTGTATCTGCAAAATTGCTTGCAGGATGCGTTTTTTCTCAAATGACTAACATTAGCAACGCATTGCGATGCTTTGCCACACGTCGCAACCGTCGTGCGACGGTTGCGTCATGTTGTGGCGGACCGTCGGCAGCAAAAAACGTTACATGTAACGTTTTTTGCTGCATTGTCTCCGCCATTTCCGACCTCGCATGCGTGGCCGGAACTCCGCCCCCACCTCCCCACAACTCACAATGGGGCAGCGGATGCGCTGGAAAAATGCATCCGCTGCCCCCGTTGTGCGGCGCTTGCACAGTATGCGTCGGTACGTCGGGCCGACGCTAATGTGAAACTAGCCTTACCTGGCCTCCCGAAAACCCGGATGTGGGAAACTCCTGCCCTGAGACCTTACCTGGTGGCTCTATGTCTCCTCTGGCACCCCAACTCCCCAGGGCGTGTTCTTCTCCCTGCAGCGGTTCTGAACTCAGCAGTCTGGATTCATCTGAGGGTCCTGCACTTCCCATGGCAGCCCCCCTTCAACTCTGAGTCTCCCTCCACAGCTTTATGCCCCCTGTCTGTCCCAGTAGAGGACAATAGATTCCAGCACACTGGCTGATCACACATGAGGGCATCTTCACACCTCTCGCCTATCACAGCTACTGTCCCTGTGCATGTAGTGTCAATGTATGGGAAAGTTTCAGATTTCGCTTCCCCTTCCACAGCAAGAGGCACATTCAATACAACAACATCAATGGCATTAGCAGTAGACATATCAAGACAGTCTATGGCTATGTGCACGCGTATAATGGTCCACTGCGGATTTTTCTGCAGCGGATTTGATAAATGTGCAGGGCAAAAACGCTTAGTTTTTGCTGCAGATTTATCGTGGATTTACCGCGGTTTTTCTGCTAATTTCACTGCGGTTTTACAACTATGGTTTTCTATAGGAGCAGCTGTAAAACCGCAGTGAAATCCGCAGAAAGTGACATGCTGCGGAATGTAAACCGTTGCGTTTCCGCGCGTTTTTTTCCGCATCATGTGCACAGGGTTTTTTGTTTCCCATAGGTTTAAATTGTAAGATATGATAGATAAATAACTTGGCACTCAACTTTGTAAATAGTGATGATTTTTATTCAGGTGGCAGTCCAAATTAAACATTTCGGTCAAACATTAGACCTTCTTCAGTAAACTGCATTGCAAATGCATGACAGAAAGCAAACAATTATAAGTATACAAAACAATAACCGGAAATCGCTAAAAAAAATAGAAATGAAACATTAAGCTAAACCTCACAATAAATGTGCGATATGTGATGGATAACAAGGTAGGCGAGGTAAGGTAAGGGTAAGAAGCATCTTTTTACATACCCGACTGCTTATGTGATGAATATGGAGGATGTCTCTAGTTATAGAGTAGGTCCTAGGTTATAGTTCCAAGTGGACCTGCCTGGGGACGATAATTTCCCTACAGTAGTGAAGGAGACACTATGTAGTAAGGTGTACAGTAAAATAAGTGAAAGCGAAAAAACGGTGTACTGACCGGGTAGAAAAACAGAAATAATTTTGCATCTGGGCCTAGTGTTCCAGGTTTGGAGAAAGACGTAGCTGTAACGTAACATATAAACATAGCTGTTGGAAAAAGACTAGAAACTTATATTAGGTCAGAAACCAGCCCCAGGTACTGTATAAGTAGAAACCGGACTCACGGACGTGGGAAATCGTTATTCGAGGTAAAAGAGCAGCCCAAAATTAATTGATATTTTATTTGCAGAAAGGTGCACTAGATAATACAAATATATACAGAGGAATATACAGATATTACAGCCAGAAATACATATAAAGGCAGGGTGCAGGTATGGGATTACAGTTGTCACGCCGTCTGCGGTGATAAAGGGCCAGGACGACGTACTGGGACCCGCACCTGTCCCTGCCACTATAATGGGGCCATGGCTTTCCCTTATCTCACGGGTACCTATGATGGTTAGGAGGCCTGAGCCGCCAGCGTATCCCTGTCTCCTGCGCAGGCCCTATCAGTGGCCCCCTCTCCCTCCAAAGGAGGTGGACTGCACCAGTGTAACCATACAACAAATAACAGGGTCTACAGACAAGGTAACTAAAAGTCTCAAACTCACCAAATGCTCACACAACCACAGAGGAAACACAGAGAAGGGAAGAGAAGGAATAAACTAGGAAGGAAAACAGATTAAACCTGCAACCAAAACAACAGTCACCAATCTATGTAAATAAACCTCCAACTCCAACACTATGCTCCTTCATCCTCCAAGCCAGGCAGTAGAACTGATCACTGACAATAGCTGAAGTCAGGACTGGGTCTATATAGAGGATCAGATTACAAAATCCACTTCAGCTGAGAGACCCAGCTCTCAGCAACTTAGCAATAAGATTAACTCCTGCACTGCTGGCACAAAGCAGCCAGGTCAGAATACAGGTGAAGAGCTTCTGTTCACTGTGTGTGAACGAGGCCCAGAGCGCTGCGGTTCTCTGGAACCTCTCTGTCGCGGTAGCCCCATGACAGTACCCCCCCTTCTACAAGGGACCTCCGGAACCTCAGGACCAGGTTTCTCAGGATGAGCTGTATGAAATGCCCGAACCAACCTAACCGCATGGACATCGGCAGCAGGTACCCACGTCCTTTCCTCAGGACCGTACCCTCTCCAGTGTACCAGATATTGTAGACATCGATGAACTAAACGAGAACCCTGGAAATCTGGAACTCAAGATTTCCATCAACAAGGACCGGAGATGGAGGTGAAGGGGACTGATTGGATGACGTCACAACCTTTTTGAGTAAGGAGCGATGAAAAACATTATGGATCTTAAAAGACTGAGGCAAAGCCAGCCGAAAAGCAACGGAATTCACGACGGCCACAATCCTATAAGGGCCAATGAACCTAGGGCCCAATTTCCACGAGGAAACTCTCAGTTTAATATTTTTCGAGGACAACCAAACCCAATCACCCACACACAGGTCCGGGCCTTCCACACGCCTCCGATCAGCCGCATTCTTATACCTGGAATCCATCCTCTTTAATTTATCAAGAACTCCTTGCCATACGGACGTGATGGATGAAGAAAACCTCTCCTCTTCAGGAACACCCGAGGAATCCCTCCTATTAAATGCACTAGATTGAGGATGAAAACCATATGCCCCGAAAAACGGGGACTTACCAGCAGACTCATGAGTACGATTGTTTATAGCAAATTCTGCTAACGGTAAGTACTTAACCCAGTCCTCTTCATTCTCTGAGATGAAGCACCTGAGATAAGTCTCAAGATTTTGATTTACGCGTTCAGTCTGACCATTTGATTGAGGTGAAGAAAAGCTGAAGAAAACGACAAATGAGTCCCCAGCCAGCTGCAGAAAGCCCTCCAAAACTTAGAAATAAACTGCACCCCACGGTCTGAGACAATATCTGAAGGAATACCATGCAGTCTCACAACCTCCTTAATAAAGACCTCTGCCAGAGTCTTAGCATTTGGTAATGCGGGGAGCGCAATGAAATGAGACATCTTGCTAAATCTATCAACTACGACTAAAATAACTGTATTACCCTCCGAAACTGGTAAGTCAGTGATGAAATCTATTGACAAATGAGTCCAATGTCTATTGGGAACCTCCAAAGGTTGGAGAGACCCAGATGGGCGAGAACGAGAGGACTTGGAACACGCACACACACTGCAGGCAGCAACTGTTATGATTAGGTAATTCAGTACCGCAATGGACATAGAAGTCAGAGCACATACAGTGATCTGACAATAACCCAAAAACATAGAACGAGCTCTGAGACGTGGGAACTCTGCTGACCGCAATCCCTAATCCTCTCCAACCACACTAGAGGCAGCCGTGGATTGCGCCTAACGCTCCCTATGCAACTCGGCACAGCCTGAGAAACTAGCTAGCTTGAAGATAGAAAATAAGCCTACCTTGCCTCAGAGAAATACCCCAAAGGAAAAGGCAGCCCCCCACATATAATGACTGTGAGTAAGATGATAAGACAAACGTAGAGATTAAATAGATTTAGCAAAGTGAGGCCAGACTTTCTGAACAGAGCGAGGATAGGAAAGGTAACTTTGCGGTCAACACAAAACCCTACAAACAACCACGCAAAGGGGGCAAAAAGACCCTCCGTACCGACTAACGGCACGGAGGTACACCCTCTGCGTCCCAGAGCTTCCAGCAAGCAAGAAAAACAAAATAAGCAAGCTGGACAGAAAAAACAGCAAACAAAAATAACACAAGCGAAACTTAGCTATGCAGAGCAGCAGGCCACAGGAACGATCCAGGAGGAAGCAAGTCCAATACTAGAACATTGACTGGAAGCCAGGATCAGAGCACCAGGTGGAGTTAAATAGAGCAGCACCTAACGACTTCACCACATCACCTGAGGAAGGAAACTCAGAAGCCGCAGTACCATTCTCCTCCACCAACGGAAGCTCTCAGACAGAATCAGCCAAAGTACCACTTGTGACCACAGGAGGGAGCTCTGCCACAGAATTCACAACAGTACCCCCCCTTGAGGAGGGGGTCACCGAACCCTCACCAGAGCCCCCAGGACGACCAGGATGAGCCATATGAAAGGCACGAACAAGATCGGGAGCATGGACATCAGAGGCAAAAACCCAGGAATTATCTTCCTGAGCATAACCCTTCCACTTAACCAGATACTGGAGTTTCCGTCTCGAAACACGAGAATCCAAAATCTTCTCCACAATATACTCCAACTCCCCCTCCACCAAAACCGGGGCAGGAGGATCAACAGATGGAACCATAGGTGCCACGTATCTCCGCAACAATGACCTATGGAATACGTTATGGATGGAAAAAGAATCTGGAAGGGTCAAACGAAAAGACACAGGATTAAGAACCTCAGAAATCCTATATGGACCAATGAAACGAGGCTTAAATTTAGGAGAGGAAACCTTCATAGGAATATGACGAGATGACAACCAAACCAAATCCCCAACACGAAGTCGGGGACCCACACAGCGTCTGCGATTAGCAAAACGTTGAGCCTTCTCCTGGGACAAGGTCAAATTGTCCACTACCTGAGTCCAAATCTGCTGCAACCTGTCCACCACAGTATCCACACCAGGACAGTCCGAAGACTCAACCTGTCCTGAAGAGAAACGAGGATGGAACCCAGAGTTGCAGGAAAACGGCGAAACCAAGGTAGCCGAGCTGGCCCGATTATTAAGGGCGAACTCAGCCAAAGGCAAAAAGGACACCCAGTCATCCTGATCAGCAGAAACAAAGCATCTCAGATATGTTTCCAAGGTCTGATTGGTTCGTTCGGTCTGGCCATTAGTCTGAGGATGGAAAGCCGAGGAAAAAGACAAGTCAATGCCAATCCTAGCACAAAAGGCTCGCCAAAACCTCGAAACAAACTGGGAACCTCTGTCAGAAACTATATTCTCCGGAATGCCATGTAAACGAACCACATGCTGGAAGAACAATGGCACCAAATCAGAGGAGGAAGGTAATTTAGACAAGGGTACCAAATGGACCATCTTAGAGAAGCGATCACAAACCACCCAAATGACTGACATTTTTTGAGAGACGGGAAGATCTGAAATAAAATCTATAGAGATATGTGTCCAAGGTCTCTTCGGGACCGGCAAGGGCAAAAGCAACCCACTGGCACGAGAACAGCAGGGCTTAGCCCGAGCACAAATCCTACAGGACTGCACAAAAGAATGCACATCCCGTGACAGAGATGGCCACCAAAAGGATCTAGCCACTAACTCTCTGGTACCAAAGATTCCAGGATGACCAGCCAACACCGAACAATGAACCTCAGAGATAAACTTTACTTGTCCACCTATCAGGGACAAACAGTTTCTCCGCTGGGCAACGATCAAGTTTATTAGCCTGAAATTTTTGCAGCACCCGCCGCAAATCAGGGGAGATGGCAGACACAATTACTCCCTCTTTGAGAATACCCGCCGGCTCAGATAAACCCGGAGAGTCGGGCACAAAACTCCCAGACAGGGCATCCGCCTTCACATTTTTAGAGCCCGGAAGGTACGAAACCACAAAGTCAAAACGGGAGAAAAACAGCGACCAGCGAGCCTGTCTAGGATTCAACCGTTTGGCAGACTCGAGATAAGTCAAGTTCTTATGATCAGTCAAGACCACCACGCGATGCTTAGCTCCTTCAAGCCAATGACGCCACTCCTCGAATGCCCACTTCATGGCCAGCAACTCTTGATTGCCAACATCATAATTTCGCTCAGCAGGCGAAAACTTCCTGGAAAAGAAGGCGCATGGTTTCATCACCGAGCAATCAGAACTTCTCTGCGACAAAACAGCCCCCGCTCCAATTTCAGAAGCATCAACCTCGACCTGGAACGGAAGCGAAACATCTGGTTGACACAACACAGGGGCAGAAGAAAAACGACGCTTCAACTCTTGAAAAGCTTCCACAGCAGCAGAAGACCAATTGACCACATCAGCACCCTTCTTGGTCAAATCGGTCAATGGTTTAGCAATACTAGAAAAATTGCAGATGAAGCGACGATAAAAATTAGCAAAGCCCAGGAACTTTTGCAGACTCTTCAGAGATGTCGGCTGAGTCCAATCATGGATGGCCTGGACCTTAACAGGATCCATCTCGATAGTAGAAGGGGAAAAGATGAACCGCAAAAATGAAACCTTCTGCACACCAAAGAGACACTTTGATCCCTTCACAAACAAAGAATTAGCACGCAGGACCTGAAAAACCGTTCTGACCTGCTTCACATGAGACTCCCAATCATCAGAGAAGACCAAAATATCATCCAAGTACACAATGAGGAATTTATCCAGGTACTCTTGGAAGATGTCATGCATAAAGGACTGAAACACTGATGGAGCATTGGCAAGTCCGAATGGCATTACTAGATACTCAAAATGGCCCTCGGGCGTATTAAATGCAGTTTTCCATTCATCGCCTCGCTTAATACGCACAAGATTATATGCACCACGAAGATCTATCTTGGTGAACCAACTAGCCCCCTTAATCCGAGCAAATAAATCAGATAACAGTGGCAAGGGGTACTGAAATTTGATCGTGATCTTATTTAGAAGGCAGTAATCTATACAAGGTCTCAGCGAACCATCCTTCTTGGCCACAAAAAAGAACCCCGCTCCCAATGGCGACAATGACGGGCGAATATGCCCCTTCTCCAAGGACTCCTTCACGTAACTCCGCATAGCGGCGTGCTCAGGTACAGATAAATTAAACAGTCGACCTTTTGAAAATTTACTACCAGGAATCAAATCGATAGCACAATCACAATCCCTATGCGGAGGTAGGGCATCGGACTTGGGCTCATCAAATACATCCCTGTCATGATCCCAATGGCAGGGGATCACTAAAGGACAAGCACAGATACAAACAAGCTCTAGGGCGATGGAACCTGAGCTGACCGCGACCCTGAACCTAACACACAAATAAAAGTAGCCGGGGAACATGCCTACGATGATCCTAGACGTCTCGCTCCAGCCGAAGATCTAACTTCCCCTATTAGAAGAAACACAGACCTCTCTTGCCTCCAGAGAAATTCCCCACAGAAATAGCAGCCCCCCACATATAATGACGGTGAAATGAGAGGAAAGCACATACGTAGTTATGAAAATAGAATCAGCAAAAATGAGGCCCGCTAAAGCTAGATAGCAGAGGATACAAAAGTGAACTGCGCGGTCAGCGAAAAACCCTTCAAAAAAACATCCTGAAATTACTTGAACTCATGTGCCAACTCATGGTACATGAGGAGCAATTTCAGCCCACTAGAGCAACCCGCAGCAAAGAATCACATATCTGCAGGCTGGACTAAAAAACCAAATAAAGCAAAACACCAAAACAGGAAAATCCAAACTTAGCTTGACCAGAAGGTTCTAGGAGCAGGGAGCAGAGGTAACAAGACACACTGGATACATTGATAACCGGCAAGGAAATGCCAGCAAAGCCAGGTTAAATAGGAAACTCCCATATCCTGATGGAACAGGTGGAACCCAGAGACCCAGGAAAGACAAGTCACCCAGTACCATCAGTAACCACCAGAGGGAGCCCAAAAACAGAACTCACAACAGTACCCCCCCCTTGAGGAGGGGTCACCGAACCCTCACGAGAACCACCAGGGCGACCAGGATGAGCCCTATGAAAAGCGCGAACCAAATCATCAGCATGAACATCCGAGGCAACCACCCAAGAATTATCCTCCTGACCATAACCCTTCCACTTAACCAAATATTGGAGTTTCCGTCTGGAAACACGAGAATCCAAGATCTTCTCCACAACATACTCCAATTCTCCCTCCACCAGCACTGGAGCAGGAGGCTCAAGCGAAGGAACAACAGGTACCTCATACTTCTGCAACAACGACCGATGGAACACATTATGAATAGCAAACGATGCCGGGAGATCCAAACGAAACGACACAGGGTTAAGAATTTCCAAGATCCTATAGGGACCGATGAACCGAGGCTTGAACTTAGGAGAAGAGACCTTCATAGGAACAAAACGAGAAGACAACCACACCAAGTCCCCAACAAGAAGTCGAGGACCCACGCGGCGACGGCGATTAGCAAACTGCTGAGCCTTCTCCTGGGACAACTTCAAATTGTCCACCACATGACTCCAAATCCGATGCAACCTATCCACCACCATGTCCACTCCAGGACAATCAGAAGGTTCCACCTGACCAGAGGAAAAACGAGGATGAAACCCCGAATTACAAAAGAAAGGAGAAACCAAGGTAGCAGAACTAGCCCGATTATTAAGGGCAAACTCGGCCAGCGGCAAAAAGGTAACCCAGTCATCCTGATCAGCAGAAACAAAACACCTTAAATAAGTTTCCAAGGTCTGATTAGTTCGTTCAGTCTGGCCATTCGTCTGGGGATGGAATGCAGACGAAAAGGACAAATCAATGCCCATCTTAGCACAGAACGTCCGCCAAAATCTAGACACAAACTGGGATCCCCTGTCAGAAACGATGTTCTCAGGAATCCCATGCAAACGAACCACATTCTGAAAAAACAGAGGGACCAACTCAGAGGAGGAAGGTAACTTAGGCAAGGGTACCAGATGAACCATTTTAGAAAAGCGATCACACACAACCCAGATGACGGACATTTTTTGAGAGACAGGGAGATCCGAAATAAAGTCCATGGAAATGTGCGTCCAAGGCCTCTTCGGGATAGGCAAAGGTGACAACAATCCACTGGCCCGAGAACAGCAAGGCTTAGCCCGAGCACAAACCTCACAAGACTGCACAAAAGAACGCACATCCCTCGACAAGGAAGGCCACCAAAAAGACCTGGCCACCAAGTCTCTAGTACCAAATATTCCAGGATGACCTGCCAACGCAGAAGAATGGACCTCGGAGATGACTCTACTGGTCCAATTATCCGGAACAAACAGTCTCTCAGGCGGACAACGATCAGGTTTACCCGCCTGAAACTCCTGCAAAGCACGTCGCAAGTCTGGGGAGACAGCAGACAAAATCACCCCATCCCTAAGGATACCAGAGGGCTCAGAATTTCCAAGGGAGTCAGGCACAAAACTCCTAGAAAGAGCATCCGCCTTCACATTCTTTGAACCTGGCAGGTATGAAACCACAAAATTGAAACGAGAGAAAAACAGTGACCAACGAGCCTGTCTAGGATTCAGACGCCTGGCAGACTCAAGGTAAATCAAATTTTTGTGATCAGTCAAGACCACCACACGATGTCTAGCACCCTCTAGCCAATGACGCCACTCCTCAAATGCCCACTTCATGGCCAAAAGTTCCCGATTACCAACATCATAATTCCGCTCAGCCGGCGAAAACTTTCTAGAAAAAAACGCGCATGGCTTCATCACTGAGCCATCGGAGCTTCTCTGTGACAAAACCGCCCCAGCTCCAATCTCGGAAGCATCAACCTCAACCTGAAAAGGGAGCGAAACATCTGGCTGACGCAACACAGGAGCAGAAGAAAACCGGCGCTTAAGTTCCTGAAAGGCCTCCACAGCCGCAGGAGACCAATTAGCAACATCAGCACCCTTCTTAATCAAATCCGTCAAAGGCTTAACAACACTAGAAAAATTAGTTATAAAACGACGATAGAAATTAGCAAAGCCCAAGAACTTCTGCAGACTCTTAAGAGATGTAGGCTGCGTCCAGTCACAAATAGCCTGAACCTTGACGGGATCCATCTCAATAGTAGAAGGGGAAAAAATATACCCCAAGAAAGAAATCTTCTGGACTCCAAAGAGACACTTTGAGCCTTTTACAAACAAGGAATTGGCCCGCAGGACCTGAAACACCTTCCTGACCTGCTGAACATGAGACTCCCAGTCATCAGAAAAAAACTAAATATCATCCAAATACACAATCATAAATTTATCCAGATATTCACGGAAAATATCGTGCATAAAGGACTGGAAGACTGAAGGAGCATTAGAAAGTCCAAAAGGCATTACCAAATACTCAAAATGGCCCTCAGGCGTATTAAATGCGGTTTTCCACTCATCACCTTGCTTTATTCGTATAAGATTATACGCACCCCGAAGATCAATCTTAGTGAACCATTTAGCCCCCTTAATGCGAGCAAACAAATCAGTCAACAATGGCAAAGGATACTGATATTTTACGGTAATCTTATTCAAAAGACGATAATCTATACAAGGCCTCAAGGAACCATCTTTTTTGGTCACGAAAAAAAAACCTGCTCCCAAAGGGGACAAAGATGGACGGATATGTCCCTTTTCCAAGGACTCCTTAACATAATCCCGCATAGCAGTATGCTCTGGCACTGACAGATTGAACAAACGACCTTTAGGAAATTTACTGCCTGGAATTAAATTTATAGCACAATCGCAATCCCTGTGAGGAGGAAGCGAACTGAGCTTAGGCTCCTCAAAAACATCCCGATAGTCAGACAAAAACACAGGAATCTCAGAAGGAGTAGATGAAGCGATAGAAATCGGAGGTGCATCATCATGAACCCCCTGACAACCCCAGCTTAACACAGACATTGATTTCCAGTCAAGGACTGGATTATGAGTTTGTAACCATGGCAGACCAAGCACTAGGACATCATGCAAATTATACAGTACCAGGAAGCGAATCACCTCCTGATGAACAGGAGTCATACACATGGTCACTTGTGTCCAGTACTGAGGTTTATTCATAGCCAAAGGTGTAGAGTCAATTCCCTTCAAAGGAATAGGGACTTCCAGAGGCTCCAGACTAAACCCACAGCGATTGGCAAATGACCAATCCATAAGACTCAGGGCAGCGCCTGAATCCACATAGGCATCGACGGAAATGGATGATAATGAACAAATCAGAGTCACAGACAGAATGAACTTAGACTGTAAAGTACTAATGGCAACAGACTTATCAACCTTTTTTGTGCGTTTAGAGCATGCTGATATAACATGAGCTGAATCACCACAATAAAAGCACAACCTTTTTTTCCGCCTATAATTTTGCCGTTCACTTCTGGACTGAATTCTATCACATTGCATTATCTCAGGTGACGGTTCAGACGACACCGCCAAATGATGCACAGGTTTGCGCTCCCGTAAACGCCGATCAATCTGAATAGCCATAGTCATAGACTCATTCAGACCAGTAGGCGCAGGGAACCCCACCATAACATCTTTAATGGCCTCAGAAAGGCCATCTCTGAATTTTGCAGCCAGAGCGCACTCATTCCACTGAGTAAGCACCGACCACTTCCGAAATTTTTGACAATAAATTTCTGCTTCATCTTGCCCCTGAGAGAGGGCCAACAAAGCTTTTTCAGCCTGAATCTCTTGGTTAGGTTCCTCATAGAGCAAACCCAATGCCAGAAAAAACGCATCCGCATTAAGCAACGCAGGGTCCCCTGGTGCCAATGCAAATGCCCAATCCTGAGGGTCACCCCGCAGGAAAGATATAATAATCTTGACTTGCTGAGCAGGGTCTCCAGAGGAGCGAGATTTCAAAGAAAGAAACAACTTGCAATTGTTCCTAAAATTCAGAAAACGAGATCTATCTCCAGAAAAAAACTCTGGGACAGGAATTCTAGGTTCAGACATAGGAGCATGTACAACAAAATCCTGTATATTTTGAACCTTAGCGGCAAGATTATTCAGGCTGGAAGCCAAACTCTGGACGTCCATGATAAACAGCTGGGATCATGGGCCGGTTATACTGTCATGATCCCAATGGCAGGGGATCACTAAAGGACAAGCACAGATACAAACAAGCTCTAGGGCGATGGAACCTGAGCTGACCGCGACCCTGAACCTAACACACAAATAAAAGTAGCCGGGGAACGTGCCTACGATGATCCTAGACGTCTCGCTCCAGCCGAAGATCTAACTTCCCCTATTAGAAGAAACACAGACCTCTCTTGCCTCCAGAGAAATACCCCACAGAAATAGCAGCCCCCCACATATAATGACGGTGAAATGAGAGGAAAGCACATACGCAGTATGAAAACAGTTTCAGCAAAATGAGGCCCGCTAAAGCTAGATAGCAGAGGATACAAAAGTGAACTGCGCGGTCAGCAAAAAACCCTTCAAAAAACCATCCTGAAATTACTTGAACTCATGTGCCAACTCATGGTACATGAGGAGCAATTTCAGCCCACTAGAGCAACCCGCAGCAAAGAATCACATATCTGCAGGCTGGACTAAAAAACCAAATAAAGCAAAACACCAAAACAGGAAAATCCAAACTTAGCTTGACCAGAAGGTTCTAGGAGCAGGGAGCAGAGGTAACAAGACACACTGGATACATTGATAACCGGCGAGGAAATGCCAGCAAAGCCAGGTTAAATAGGAAACTCCCATATCCTGATGGAACAGGTGGAACCCAGAGACCCAGGAAAGACAAGTCACCCAGTACCATCAGTAACCACCAGAGGGAGCCCAAAAACAGAACTCACAACACATCCCGGTAATCAGACAAGAACTCTGGGACCTCAGAAGGGGTGGATGATGCAATAGACAGGAATGGGACATCACCATGTACCCCCTGACAACCCCAGCTGGACACAGACATGGATTTCCAATCTAATACTGGATTATGGACCTGTAGCCATGGCAACCCCAACACGACCACATCATGCAGATTATGCAACACCAGAAAGCAAATATCCTCCTGATGTGCAGGAGCCATGCACATGGTCAGCTGGGTCCAGTACTGAGGCTTATTCTTGGCCAAAGGTGTAGCATCAATTCCTCTCAATGGAATAGGACACTGCAAGGGCTCCAAGAAAAACCCACAACGCCTGGCATACTCCAAGTCCATCAAATTCAGAGCAGCGCCTGAATCCACAAATGCCATGACACAATAAGATGACAAAGAGCAGATCAAAGTAACGGACAAAAGAAATTTTGACTGTACTGTACCAATGGTGGCAGACCTAGCGAACCGCTTAGTGTGTTTAGGACAATCAGAGATAGCATGAGTGGAATCACCACAGTAGAAACACAGCCCATTCTCACGTCTGTGTTCTTGCCGTTCAACTCTGGTCAAAGTCCTATCGCACTGCATAGGCTCAGGTTTATGCTCAGATAATACCGCAAAATGGTGCACAGATTTACGCTCACGCAAGCGTCGACCGATCTGAATGGCCAAAGACATAGAATCATTTAGACCAGCAGGCATAGGAAATCCCACCATGACATCCTTAAGGGCTTCAGAGAGACCCTTTCTGAAAATAGCTGCGAGCGCACCTTCATTCCATTGAGTGAGCACGGACCACCTTCTAAATTTCTGACAGTAAATCTCAATCTCATCCTGACCCTGACACAGAGCCAGCAAATTTTTCTCTGCCTGATCCACAGAATTAGGTTCATCGTACAGCAATCCGAGCGCCAGGAAAAACGCATCAATATTACTTAATGCAGGATCTCCTGGCGCAAGGGAAAATGCCCAGTCTTGAGGGTCGCCACGCAAAAAAGAAATAATTCTAACTTGTTGAACTGGGTCACCAGAGGAGTGAGGTTTCAAGGCCAGAAACAGTTTGCAATTATTTTTGAAATTCACAAACTTGGCTCTATCACCATAAAACCAATCAGGAATAGGAATTCTTGGTTCTAACATAGGATTCTGAACCACCAAATCTTGAATCTTTTGTACATTTATAACGAGACTATCCATTGAAGAGCACAGACCCTGAATGTCCATGTCCACACCTGTGTCCTGAACCACCCAAATGTCTAGGGGGAAAAAAAGGCAAAACACAGTGCAAAGAAAAAAAAATGGTCTCAGAACTTCTTTTTTCCCTCTATTGGGAATCATTAGTACTTTTGGCTTCTAGTACTGTTATGATTAGTTAATTCAGTACCGCAATGGACATAGAAGTCAGAGCACATACAGTGATCTGACAATAACCCAAAAACATAGAACGAGCTCTGAGACGTGGGAACTCTGCTGACCGCAATCCCTAATCCTCTCCAACCACACTAGAGGCAGCCGTGGATTGCGCCTAACGCTCCCTATTCAACTCGGCACAGCCTGAGAAACTAGTTAGCCTGAAGATAGAAAATAAGCCTACCTTGCCTCAGAGAAATACCCCAAAGGAAAAGGCAGCCCCCCACATATAATGACTGTGAGTAAGATGATAAGACAAACGTAGAGATGAAATAGATTTAGCAAAGTGAGGCCCGACTTTCTGAACAGAGCGAGGATAGGAAAGGTAACTTTGCGGTCAACACAAAACCCTACAAACAACCACGCAAAGGGGGCAAAAAGACCCTCCGTACCGACTAACGGCACGGAGGTACACCCTCTGCGTCCCAGAGCTTCCAGCAAGCAAGAAAAACCAAACAAGCTGGACAGAAAAAACAGCAAACAAAAATAACACAAGAGCAACTTAGCTATGCAGAGCAGCAGGCCACAGGAACGATCCAGGAGGAAGCAAGTCCAATACTAGAACATTGACTGGAAGCCAGGATCAGAGCACCAGGTGGAGTTAAATAGAGCAGCACCTAACGACTTCACCACATCACCTGAGGAAGGAAACTCAGAAGCCGCAGTACCACTCTCCTCCACCAACGGAAGCTCACAGACAGAATCAGCCGAAGTACCACTTGTGACCACAGGAGGGAGCTCTGCCACAGAATTCACAACAAGCAACATATTCCTGTACATCATGTCTTACCCCAGACCACCAAAAACGCCAAGTGAGTAGGTCCGCGGTAACCTTACTTCCAGGGTGTCCGGCCAAAACCGAGTCATGATGCTCATTTATGACCCTGAGACGGAGATTAGCTGGAACAAAAAGTATACCTATCGGACAGGCTGCTGGGGCGTCCCCCTGTGCCTCTACCACCTCTTTCTCAAGATCAGAATTAATTGCGGCGACATTTACACCCTTCTGCAGTATAGGACCTCTTTCACAATTATCCACACCCCTGGGAAACAACGGGATAATGCATCAGCCTTGACATTCTTGTTTCCTGGCCGGTACGTAATTTAGAAATTGAACCTGGCGAAGAACAGAGACCACCTTGCCTGCCTAGGTGTAAGACGCTTTGCAGATTCTAAATAGAACAGATTTTTGTGATCTGTGATCACCATGACAGGGTGAAGTGCTCCCCCCCAAAAATGACGCCATTCCTGAAATGCCCATTTAATTGCCAACAGCTCCCTGTTACCAATGTCATAATTCTTCTCCATAGGAGATAATTTTCTCGAGAAAAATGCACACGGATGCCACTTACTCGGAGAAATCCACTGAGACAATACAGCTTCCACCCCTACCTCAGAGGCATCCACCTCTACCACAAATGGCTGAGTGATGTCAGGCTGTATTAATGTGGGTGCAGTGGAAAAACACTTTTTCAACGTTTCAAAAGCTTTACTGGCCACACTGGACCATACGGAGAAATCCGTGCCTCTCTTGGTCATGTCTGTCAATGGTTTGGCTACCACTGAAAAGTCCTTAATAAATTTGCGATAGCAATTTGCAAAACCTAAAAACCTCTGTAAAGCCTTAAGGTCCTCAGGACGATCCCACTCCAAGACCGCCCTGACCTTAGCCGGATCCATACAAAAACCTGTGGAGGATAAGAAATAACCCAGAAATGGAATCTCTTTGACCGCGAACATGCATTTCTCAAGTTTGGCAGTTTATTGTCCCTGAGTACCTGAAGGACCTGCCGTACATGATCCTGATGAGACTCGAGGTCAAGGCAATAAATTAAGATGTCATCGAAATATACCACCACAAACCTACCTATTAAGTGACTAAATACTGTATATCATTGACAAAGTGTTGAAACACAGCAGGAGCATTACTTAACCCAAAAGGCATAACCAAGTTCTCGTAATGTCCCTCTGGAGTATTAAACATCGTCTTCCATTCATCCCCCTCCTTCATCCAAATGAGATTATATGCCCCCCTTAGATCTAATTTAGAGAACCATTTAGCCCCCACAATTTGGTTAAAGAGGTCCGGAATAAAAGGGAGCGGGAAAGAATCCCGGACCGTAATCTGATTTAATTCACGGAAGTCTAAGCATGGGCGTAAACCCCCGTCTTTCTTCTTAACAAAGAAGAACCCGGCAGCAATGGGTGATGACGAGGGTCTGATATGACCCTTGACCAGATTCTCCGTGATATATAGTCCTATAGTCCTTCATGTCCTGTCTCTCTGGGGCAGAGATGTTGTATAGCCTACTCTTAGGCAGTTTAGCACCAGGAATGAGACGTATGGTGCAATCATAAGGACGGTGTGGAGGTAGCTCTCGACTCCCCTCCTCAGAGAATACATCCTCAAAATCTGAGATGAATTCTGGCAAAACCCGAGAACTCAACCCGGCCAGCCGAGTACCCAGGCAATGTTCCTGACAAAACTCACTCCATCTAGTAATCTCCCGAGTCTGCCAGTCTAACACCGGGTTGTGTAACGTGAGCCATGGTAAACCGAGAACTACAGGCGACGGAAAACCCCCAACACATAACAATCTAATGACTCAGAGTACAACGCCCCTATTTGTAGGCTCACCCCACGGACGATCTGAGTGAAAGTCCCCTGACTCAAAGGTGCAGAATCAATGGCAATTATAGGTATGGGTCTAGACAACTCTTGAGTCTTAAGGTACCGTTACACTAAACGACTTACCAACGATCACGACCAGCGATACGACCTGGCCGTGATCGTTGGTAAGTCGTCGTTGTATGGTCTCTGGGGAGCTGTCAGACAGCTCTCTCCAGCGACCAACGATCAGGGGAACGACTTCGGCATCGTTGAAACTGTCTTCAACGATGCCGAAGTCCCCGGGTAACCAGGGTAAACATCGGGTTACTAAGCGCGGCCCTGCGCTTAGTAACCCGATATTTACCCTGGTTACAAGTGAACACATCGCTGGATCGGCGTCACACACGCCGATCCAGCGATGACAGCGGGTGATCAGCGACCAAAAAAAGGTCCTGATCATTCCCCAACGACCAACGATCTCCCAGCAGGGGCCTGATGGTTGGTCGCTGTCACACATAACGAGATCGTTAGCGGGATCGTTGCTACGTCACAAAATGCGTGATGTTGCAACGATATCGTTAACGAAATCGTTATGTGTGAAGGTACCTTTAAGCCCATGTGCCTGAACAAACCCAGCATCAATTAAATTAAACCCTGCCCCAGAGTCCAGAAAGGCAGAGATATTGAACCTTCTTTCACCAAGACGAATCTCGGCTGGTAGGAAAAATTGAGGTTTACCTAAGGAGGAAATTAGTACACCTGAGTTGCCAACCTCCCCGCAACCCGAGCTCAATAGTTTTCCGGTGGTTGTCTTCTAGAAGGACACACATTCACATAATGACACCTTCTGCCACAAAAAAAACATACAACTTCCTTACGCCGTACTACTGCAGCGCCCTTAGGCCGGCGTCACACTTGCGAGTTTTACGGATGTAAGAGCGCAGAAACTACGTCCGTAAAACTCGCAAAACATACGGCACAATTATTCTCTATGCCCCTGCTCCTATCTGCCGTATTAAACTGATCAGTATTATACGGCTTTCTACGGCCGTACAAAATCGCAGCATGCTGCGTTTGTCACCGTACTGTGTAAGAAATACGCCAATGAAAGTCTATGGAAGCGTGAAAAATACGGATTACACACGGACAAGCAGTGTGACTTGCGAGAAATACGCAGCGGTGTTAGAGAGAAAAGCCGGTAATTCAGTGCGGTGTACAGTAAAATCACACTGACAGCTTACAGTAGAATAGGTAGAATAAATGTGTACACATAGAATAGGTATATATATATATATATATATATATATATATATATATATATATATATATATATGTCAGTGAGACACATATATGTATATATATTAATATTTATTCCAGCGCTAGACAGCTTGAAAGCCAGTAATTCAATTACCGGCTTTTTCTTTCTCCTTCCTAAACCCGACATGATTTGAGACATGGTTTACATACAGTAAACCATGTCTTCTCTCCATTTTTTTTGCAGATTCCACACTACTAATGTCAGTAGTGTGTATCTGCAAAATTTGGCCGTTCTATCTACTAAATTAAAGGGTTAAATGGCGGGAAAAAATGGCGTGGGCTCCCGCGCAATTTTCTCCGCCAGAGTAGTAAAGCCAGTGACTGAGGGCAGATATTAATAGCCTGGAGAGGGTCCATGGTTATTGGCCCCCCCCTGGCTAAAAACACCTGCCCCCAGCCACCCCAGAAAAGGCACATCTGGAAGATGCGCCTATTCTGGCACTTGGCCACTCTCTTCCCATTCCCGTGTAGCGGTGGGATATGGGGTAATAAAGGGTTAGTGCCACCTTGCTAATGTAAGGTGACATTAAGCCAAATTAATAATGGAGAGGCGTCAATTATGACACCTATCCATTATTAATCCAATTGTAGTAAAGGGTTAAATAAAACACAAACACATTATTTAAAATTATTTTAATGAAATAAAAACAATGGTTGTTGGAGTATTTTATTCTACGCCCAATCCAGTCACTGAAGACCCTCGTTCTGTAACAAAAAAAAACATAATAAACCAACAATATCCTTACCCTCCGCAGATCTGTAACGTCCAACGATGTAAATCCATCTGAAGGGGTTAAAATAATTTGCATCCACGAGCTTTGCTAATGCAATGATGCTCATGGCTGCAAAAACCCCGGAAAATGAAGGTAAAGTAGGTCAATGACCTATATTTAGCTTCATTTGCGGTGAGGCGCCCTCTGCTGGTTGTTCCTAGATCGTGGGAACTTTCCTAGAAAGCTCCCAGGCTCGAGTTCATAAGAGGCGCCCTCTGCTGGTTGTCTGTTATGCTGTGCTATCAGGCAACACAGTGTGCAGTAATCAGCGCACATACAGTGATATGGCAATAACCCAAAAACAATAGAACAAGCTCTGAGACGTGGAATCTCTGCAGACTGCAATACCTGAACCTATCCTCACACAACTAAAAGCAGCAGTGGATTGCGCCTAACACTACCTATGCAACTCGGCACTGCCTGAGGAGCTGACTAGCCTGAAGATAGAAATACAAGCCTGACTTGCCTCAGAGAAATACCCCAAAGGAATAGGCAGCCCCCCACATATAATGACTGTTAGCAAGATGAAAAGACAAAACGTAGGAATGAAATAGATTCAGCAAAGTGAGGCCCGATATTCTAGACAGAGCGAGGATAGCAAAGAGAACTATGCAGTCTACAAAAAACCCTAAAGCAGAACCACGCAAAGGGGGGCAAAAAGACCCACCGTGCCGAACTAACGGCACGGCGGTGCACCCTTTGCGTCTCAGAGCTTCCAGCAAAAGAGAATAGCACAGCTGGACAGAAAAAACGGAAACAAAAACAAAGTAACACTTATCTAGCAGAGCAGCAGGCCACAGGAAAGATGCAGTAGCTCAGATCCAACACTGGAACATTGACAAGGAGCAAGGAAGACAGACTCAGGTGGAGTTAAATAGCAAGGCAGCCAACGAGCTCACCAAAACACCTGAGGGAGGAAGCCCAGAGGCTGCAATACCACTTGTGACCACAGGAGTGAATTCAGCCACAGAATTCACAACAGTTGTCCTCATATGCAGTCATGAGCATCATTGCATTAGCAAAGCTCGTGGATGCAAATTATTTTAACCCCTTCAGATGGATTTACATCGTTGGACGTTACAGATCTGTGGAGGGTAAGGATATTGTTGGTTTATTATGTTTTTTTTGTTACAGAACGAGGGTCTTCAGTGACTGGATTGGGCGTAGAATAAAATACTCCAACAACCATTGTTTTTATTTCATTAAATTAATTTTAAATAATGTGCTTGTGTTTTATTTAACCCTTTACTACAATTGGATTAATAATGGATAGGTGTCATAATTGACGCCTCTCCATTATTAATTTGGCTTAATGTCACCTTACAATAGCAAGGTGGCATTAACCCTTCATTACCCCATATCCCACCGCTACACGGGAATGGGAAGAGAGTGGCCAAGTGCCAGAATAGGCGCATCTTCCAGATGTGCCTTTTCTGGGGTGGCTGGGGGCAGGTGTTTTTAGCCAGGGGGGGGCCAATAACCATGGACCCTCTCCAGGCTATTAATATCTGCCCTCAGTCACTGGCTTTACTACTCTGGCGGAGAAAATTGCGCGGGAGCACACGCCAATTTTTTCCGCCATTTAACCCTTTAATTTAGTAGATAGAACGGCCAAATTTTGCAGATACACACTACTGACATTAGTAGTGTGGAATCTGCAAAAAAAATGGAGAGAAGACATGGTTTACTGTATGTAAACCATGTCTCAAATCATGTCGGGTTTAGGAAAGAGAAAGAAAAAGCCGGTAATTGAATTACTGGCTTTCAAGCTGTATAGCGCTGGAATAAATATTAATATATATACACATATATGTGTCTACTGATATATATATATATATATATATATATATATATATATATTGTAAGATTGCTCTTACTAACGGGTAGGGGATTACTCGCTTGGCACCGGATTGACGTACTCGGGCACGGTTTTTTTAAACAAAACAGTCCATATGGTTTATTTTGTACAGCATAAACCGCATCGTAAGCCAAGTTGCATATCACTGTCTTACATGTAGTCCATTCGTTAACACATTATCTTCACATTAAGTCTCAGAACCTTAGTCTGTGGCAACTAAACACGCTGGTCCTCTCCTGACCAGTTGCCGTGGGTTACCACACAGTTCATATCACACAGGTTGCAGCAACTAATCACGCTGGTCCTCCTCTGACCAGTTGCCGTGGGTTACCACACAGTTCATAGAACACAGGTTGCAGCAACTAAACACGATGGTCCTCCTGACCAGTTGCCGTGGGTTACCACACAGTTCACAGAACACAATAAGGACCAACAGTCTATGAAGCTCCACCAGCTGACTCCTTGTCAGTCCTCTCTTCTGGAGAAGCTGCCAAACGGGGATCACCAACTTGCCTTTGCGGCATATCTCAGTCAGTCCAGACCCACCGAGGACTGTAGCTTCCCCAAGTTCCACTCCTCTGGAGAAGCTGCCAAACGGGGATCACCAACTTGCCTTTGTGGCATATCTCAGTCAGTCCAGACCCACCGAGGACTGTAGCTTCCCCAAGTTCCACTGCGCTGCTCAGGGATCCAGTCCTACTCCCAGGACCTCCCACGCTAGCATGTGCTTTCCAGGAAGCAACACAGGCTTCCACAGGTCACTCATACACAGGGCCCTCTGCAGTGTCCAGCCAGGACACATGGAAGTCTGCCCAGACTTGCAGACTCCCAAACACTCACTACCATGTGCTAACATAGCTCCTTTAGGTAGCCTGTAACCACACCCACAGGTGAGGTAACATCACATGCACTGGTCACATGATCATGACACTGCAGGTCCTCAAACACCTGCAGGGAAAAAGATACAGTGAGCACCTCCACTCAGAGTGAGGTATGTGGGTAGCCAGACCCTCCCATCTCTCATAGCTACCCGCAACCCGGACCCAGGTGCACTAAATGACATCTTCAGTGCTCACGCGCTCTAAAGACAAGATACTCCGGGTTGCATCGCAGGGAGCATCCATCCCTGCGACACATACCTCCCATTAACCACAATTCCAGACACTGTCTCACCATCACATCCATGCACACAATTGCCACGCACGGCCTCAATACGCCTCCGTGCGCATACTGGGGAGACCATGCAGCGCCCCCTACCTGTTACAGGGGTCACTGCATCACAATATAGACAGTATATATATATATATTTTATTTTGGGACACATGGATCACTTCTATAGCGGTATGTTGGTTTTGCAAGCCTGCGAGAAAACCACGCAGTACGGATGCCATACGGATTACATACGGAGGATGCCATGCGCAAAAAACGCTGACACAACCTGCCTACGGAGGAGCTACGGACCACTATTTTCGGGACTTTTCAGCGTATTACGGCCGTAATATACGGACCGTATTTTACGCTGTGTGTGACGCCGGCCTTAGAACGAGAAGCGCCACCCAACTGCATAGGTTCTCCTAGAGACTCAGATTCTGGTGAGTCCAAATCTGAATTACCCTTGAACAGCAGCGATTCATTAAGTCTCTGGCGCAGGCGGCGGTCTACACGGATCGCAAGAGACATAGCTGCCTCCAGTAGGGTTGGTGTCTCCTGTAGGGCGAAGGCATCTTTTATTTTATCAGATAGGCCCTGATAAAATTGACTGCGGAGTGCAGGGTCATTCCACATTGTGTCAGTAGCCCATCTCCGAAACTCAGAGCAGTACTCCTCTCCTGGCCGGTCTCCCTGTATAAGATGGCGTATTGTGGACTCAGCGAGGGAGACGCGGTCAGGATCATCATACACTTGACCTAAGGCTTGAAAAAATTCCTCCACAGTCCGTAACGGCAAAGAATCAGCGGGAAGTGAAAATGCCCAGGCCTGAGGGTCACCTTGTAGGAGAAATACTATAATTCCAACCCTCTGGTCCTCTGAACCTGAAGTGTGAGGACGCAACCTAAAATACAATTTACAGGCCTCCCTGAATGTAACAAAGTTGTCACGCCCTCCAGAGAACCTGTCAGGTAACGCAATTTTAGGCTTCAGCGAAGCTTGTGGAGGTGTAGCAACCCCTGCAGTGGCCACTGGAGTGCGCTGCACAACCGCCGAGCGGAGGTCAGCCACCTCTAGACCGAGTTGCTGCATTTATCTAGCTAAAGCAGCAATGAGGTCCATATTGGACCAAGCAAATTTTTAAGGTCAGTGATACTGTTACGCCATATGCGACGATAAAGGGGCAGGATGACGTACTGGGACCCGCACCTGTCACTGCCACTATAATGGGGCCCTGGTGTTCCCTTATCTCAGGGGTACCTATAATGGTTAGGAGGCCTGAGCCGACAGCGTATCCCTGTCTCCTGTGCAGGCCCTATCAGTGGCCCCCTCTCCCCCCAAAGGAGGTGGACTGCACTAGTGTAACCATACAACAAATAACAGGGTATACAGACAAGGTAACTAAAAGTCTCAAACTCACCAAATGCTCACACAACCACAGAGGAAACACAAAGAAGGGAAGAGAAGGAAAACAGGTTAAACATGCAACCAAAACAGCAGACACCAATCTCTGTAAATAAACCTCCAACTCCAACACTATGCTCCTTCAACCTCCAAGCCAGGCAGTAGAACTGATCACTGACAATAGCTGAAGTCAGGACTGGGTCTACATAGAGGATCAGATTACAAAATCCACTTCAGCTGAGAGACCCAGCTCTCAGCAACTTAGCAATAAGGTTAACTCCTGCACTGCTGGCACAAAGCAGTCAGGTCAGAATACAGGTGAAGAGCTTCTGTTCACTGTGTGTGAACGAGGCCCAGAGCGCTGCGGTTCTCTGGAACCCCTCTGTCGCGGTAGCCCCGTGACAAAAGTTAACTGTATGCGTCAAGTTACCATTTCTTATAGCATGTGGGCCCAGAGAAGATCATGAGTCCACAGGTACTTTCTTAGTTTCTGGTCAATCTCCACGTGTGACGTGACGCGGCTTCCGTGGCAGAACTATACCAGTGGCTAAAGGTGTGTGGCTAGCTTTTAACCGTTAGCTCGCCCCCTCTCTAATTTGCCACCGCCCCTCTGGGTTGGACTGAAATCTCCTACCCTGACCTCCTAGGTGAAATAATTCCCAATATCTAGTATGGGTCATAACTTCCTAGTGGGAGGTCCAAATGGGACGACTGACATGTCAATGAGTTCGTTGGGGCTGGACCGATATGAAGAATCCAAACTCGGGTTGGCCTATAATTCTCTGGCCATATGGCATGTTCCTGTTCTTTTGGGAATTTGTGTACATGAGTACATTATCCCATGAGTGGGGGCCACAGTTCCGGGAGCAGAAGGAGATCTCTTGACAACATATTGGGCCTGAATTAATAAATCCAAACCCTCACAAAGGGTATATCTTGAGCTTTATTGAAAAACAAAAAATGTGCCTAGGCACTAACAAGCATGTAGTTTACTACTTACCTGCCTGTTGTGCTCGGCGCCATTCTTCCCCGGCAGAGGGACTGCATTATACTATATGATGGGGGCTGCATTATACCCTATGATGGAGTTACATTATATTCTATGGGGGAGCTGCATTATACCCTATGGAGGGGCTGCATTATTTTCTATAAGGGGAGCTGCATTATATTCTACGAGGGGGACTACGTTATAATCTATGAGGGGGCTGCATTATATTCCATGAGGGAGGCTACATTATATTCTATGAGGGAGGCTAGTTTACATTCTATGAGGGGGGCTACATTATATTCAATGAGGGAGGCTACTTTATAAATAAAGTCCTCATTTGATAAATAATTAAGACATGTACTACCTTATATTATACTCTATTAGCGTGTTTTACCACACAATTGATGGTCTTGTATTTATCTCTATGTAGCTACATAGCTGGCCCCAAGAATGATTTTCTTTGGTGGGCCCAGGGGGCTCCAGTCCGATGCTGCTGCCCTGTCGATAGAGCCAAGCGTAGAGGAAGCCTCTGTCAACGGGATGTCAGCAAGGGCAGCTGAATCCCCGATTGGAGCGTATTGGGACTGAGTGCCTCACGTGTGCTGAATCAGTACCACACGTACCGGCGCCTGGGAAGCAGTGGTACAGTTAGTGCTGTTCCCCGGACTGAATGCTGAAGATGGCATCAATGATCGCCGACAGAGCAGAGGAGAATTATGAGCGTTATGTTCAACTGATAACAGCAAGAGAGCAGGTCACCAATAACAGTGAGAGCAGGTGGAGGCTGATGTGAGTATTCATCAGCCAACACCTGCTCTATAAATAAACACATTAAAAAAAATGGCGTGGGTCCCCCTGTATTTTTGATAACCAGACAAGCAAAACTGACAGCTGCAGGCTGCAAACCTCAGCTGTCAGCTTCAGCAAGGCTGGTTATCAAGAATAGAAAGGCCCCCGTGCTGTTTTTTTTTTTTAATTATCTACTTAAATAATTTAATAAATGGCGTGGGGTCCCCTCATTTTTATCAACCAGCAAACCACTGACGCTGCCCTCGCAGCAGCTCATTCATCAATGGTTCTCTGCCTGGACGGTCGCACCTTAGCACCGTCCAGGTTGAAAACTATTTATCCCCAGATATGGATTACAGTGTGGGACAGAACATCAGACAGGTGAGGGATACTGACTGTTGGTTTTTTATTTTTGTTCTATTATAGGAGATGTTGGCTTCAGCGGAATGGGTGTTAGGTGAGCATAACTGTGTTTTGTTATTTTTAAATGAATAAGGAAAAATGTGTTTTGTTTTGATTTCAAATAAAAAACTTTATACTTGCTGTGTGTTCATTTACAATATAACTATAGGATTAGTAATGAATAGGTGTCTTTATAGATGCCTCTCCATTCCTAACCTGTGGACTTGCTGTTACCAGACAATACAAAGGTGACATCAACCCCACAAATATGAACCCCACTTGCCACCGCTACAGGTCAAGTGGGAAGAGCCCGGCAGAGAGCTAGAATTGGCACATGTAATAGATGCACCTTTTCTGGGTGGCTGTAGGCTGCTATTTTTAGACTGGGGGGGGGGAGGAAAATATCCATGGCCTTTTACCAGCCTGAGAATACCAGACCCCATATGTCTGTTTTAGGTTGGCTGGTTGTCAAAAATGGGTGGAACCCCAAGCCGTTTTTTAAAAATTATTTATTTAAATAATTAAAAAATACAGCGTGGGGACCCCTTTATTTTTGATAACAAGCCTTGCTGAGGGTTGCAGCCCACAACTGTCAGTTTTGCCTGGCTGGTTATCAAAAACACAGGGGAAACCATGCCGATTTTTAAAATTGTTATTTATTTATTTTTTTACTTATTGCGACGGCTGATGAATGCTCCCATCAGCTGCCTGCTCTCACTGTTATTAGCGGCAGCAGATGTAGGATGATGGGAGTATTAGTTCCACCAACCGCCACCTGTTCTCACTGTTATCTACTATATAATTGTCTAAGGGTCGCTTCCGTCTGTCCTTCTGTCTGTCTGTCTGTCACGGATATTCATTGGTCGCGGCCTCTGTCTATCATGGAAATCCAAGTCGCTGATTGGTCGCCACAAAACAGCCATGACCAATCAGCAACGGGCACAGTCTGGAAGAAAATGGCCGCTCCTTACTCCCCGCAGTCACTGCCCGGCGCCCGCATACTCCCCTCCGGTCACCGCTAACACAGGGTTAATGCCGGCGGTAATGGACCGCGTTATGCCGCGGGTAATGCACTCCGTTACCGCCGCTATTAACCCTGTGTGTCCCCAACTTTTTACTATTGATGCTGCCTATGCGGCATCAATAGTAAAAAATGTAATGATAAAAACAATAAAAAACAAAACACCTGCTATACTCACCCTCCGTTGTCCGCTGAGCCGCTTGCGCCTGCCGCCATCTTCCATTCCCGGCGATGCATTGTGAAATTACCCAGAAGACTTAGCGGCCTCGCAAGACCGCTAAGTCATCTGGGTAATTTCGCAATGCATCGTGGGAACGGAAGATGGCGGCAGCCGCGCGCCTATCGCCGGAGCTCCGTTGGACCCCACGAGGTGAGTATATAACTTTTTTTATTTTAATTATTTTTTTAACAGGGATATGGTGCCCACCTCTAAATACTGCGTGGGCTGTGTTACATACCGTGTGGCTGCTATATACTACATAGGCAGTGTTATATACTATGTGGGCTGTGTGATATACTCCGTGGGCTGTGCTATATATTACGTGGCCACTGTTATGTACTGCGTGGGCTGTGCTATATACTACATGACTGGGCAATATACTACGTGGCTCTGTGCTGTATACTACGTGGCTCTGTGCTGTATACTACATCGCTGCGCAATATACTACGTGGCTGGGCAATATACTACGTGGCTCTGTGCTGTCTACTACGTGGCTCTGTGCTGTATACTACGTCGCTGGGCAATATACTACGTGACTGGGCAATATACTACGTGGCTGGGCAGTATATTACGTGACTGGGCAATATACTACGTAGCATGGCAATATACTACGTGACTGGGCAATATACTACGTGGGCTGTGCAATATACTACGTGAACATGCATATTCTAGAATACCCGATGCGTTAGAATCGGGCCACCATCTAGTCAGTTGAATATAACTCTCAACACTCTTGCCTGTAGAGCAGGGGGGGATGATGTGAGTGGTCATTAGCACCTGGCGCCGGGGAACAGCTCTAACTGTACCACTGCTTCCCAGCACACTGATAGCACATGGATGATGACTGTCTGTTGAACTTGTCATGACCCGGGGGTTGTTTGGTTGCCCCTGGTTCTTTTCTGAAGGGGATTTATCTATATCCCACTTCCAAGTTCCGGTTTGGAACTTGCAGCTCTCTGGCGCCCCCCGTACCCTCAGGTCAGACAGGGAACTGCGCCTAGGATAATTAGTCACCACAAAGGCTGCCTTGCTATGTACTGTGTTGTGGATTCTGTTTTTGGGCTCCCTCTGGTGGTTACAGATGGTACTGGGTGACTTGTGTTTTCTGCGGTCTCTGGTGTCCACCTGTTCTATCAGGATATGGGAGTTTCCTATTTAACCTGGCTTTCTTGTCATTTCCTCACCGGCTATCAATGTAATCAGTGTGTCTTGTTACCTCTGCTTCCCGCTTCTGTAATCTTCAGGACAAGCTAAGTTTTTGATTTTCCTGTTCCACGTTTTGCTTAATTTTTGTCTTAGTCCAGCTTGCAGATATGTGATTCCTTTTTGCTGGTTGCTCTAGTGGCTGATATTACTCCTCATGTTCCAGGAGTTGGCACATGAGTTCAAGTAATTTCAGGATGGTTTTTTGTAGGGTTTTTCGCTGACCGCGCAGTTCACTTTTGTATCCTCTGCTATCTAGCTTTAGCGGGCCTCATTTTGCTGAATCTGTTTTCATAACTACGTATGTGCTTTCCTCTCATTTCACCGTCATTACATGTGGGGGGCTGCTATTTCTGTGGGGTGTTTCTCTGGAGGCAAGAGAGGTCTGTGTTTCTTCTAATAGGGGAAGTTAGTCCTTCGGCTGGCGCGAGACGTCTAGGAATCATCGTAGGCACGTTCCCCGGCTACAGCTAGTTGTGTGTTTAGGTTCAGAATCGCGGTCAGCTCAGTTTCCATCACCCTAGAGCTCGTTTTGTTTTTTGTGCTTGTCCTTTTGTGATCCCCTGCCATTGGGATCATGACAGTACTGGCTAATGGACACACTGCAGCGAGGGCGATATAACTACTCCCACTCAGGCGGGAACAATAATTATCAACACCGCCCGTCGCTGCCAGTTTTCCCAAAGGATCAGGACACATTCGCTGTCACCAGCTCCTATTTCTTAATTAATTACGGGTCAGGAGCCAACCCAGTTAGTAGCGTAATTTACTTTAGAGGACGTGAAAGTACGCTATAGAGCAAAGAGAAACGAAGCTAGTAATTTTATATATTTTACTCCAAAAAGTAGGCAGTGTTTACAAAAGTATAAAAAGATATTATAAAATGAGACAATTATGTATATACAATTACAAAAATAAAAAGGATTAAAGATGAAAATAAACTTACAGTTCTCTCATATCATGGCTGACCATGCGGCTGGGGGGACGGGAGCATATCTGAGTCGCCCTGCCAGGGCCGTGGGGTACTCGGTACCGGGTCTGGTGTTTCACAGGGGGATGTCACGGTGGCGACCCGGTCCGTGGCCCTGGGCGCCCATGTAAAAGGGAAAGGTCTTTAAAGGGAATAAAATTTATGTATGTGACACCACCTGTGGTATTCGGTCAGTGGGGACCGACGCTGCTTTAAGGCTATGTTCACACGTAGGAAGGGGGCTGTAGGTTCTCCCGTGG
Source organism: Ranitomeya imitator (assembly GCF_032444005.1). Classification (NCBI taxonomy): domain Eukaryota; kingdom Metazoa; phylum Chordata; class Amphibia; order Anura; family Dendrobatidae; genus Ranitomeya; species Ranitomeya imitator. Next base: position 663,615,282 of record NC_091283.1, read on the forward strand.
GTTTTCCCGCAGCAGATTTGATAAATCTGTAGGGCAAACCCGCTGCGGTTATCCCTGCAGATTTATCGCGGTTTGTGTTGCGGGTTCCGCTGCGGAACCCGCATATGCAGCATCAATAGTAATGTTAAAAATTATAAAAATAATGATATACTCACCCTCTGATGTCCCGATCTCCTCGGCACTGCAGGCGGCGGTCCGGTTCCAGAGATGCTATGCGAGAAGGACCTTCATGACGTCACGGTCATGTGACCGCGATGTCACGGTCATGTGACCGCAACGTCACTGCAGGTCCTGCTCGCATAGCATACGTGAGACCGGACGGCCGCGTGCAGCGCTGGGAGGTGAGTATAGCATTATTTTTTATTTTAATTCTTTTTTTTTTACACAAATATGGTTTCCGGGGCCTGCACCCCGGGTACCACCTGCACATTATCCGCTTACTTCCCGCATGGTGGGCACAGCCCCATGCGGGAAGTAAGCGGATCAATGCATTCCTATGGGTGCAGAACCGCCGCAATTCTGCACAAAGAAGTGACATGCTGCGGGTTGTAAACCGCTGTGTTCCGGCGCGGTTTTTTCCGCAGCATGTGCACAGCGGTTTGCGGTTTCCATAGGGTTTACATGTTACTGTTAACGCAGTGGAAACTGCAGCGGACCCGCAGCTGCAAAATCGCCGTGGTTCCGCTGTAAAAACCGCAAAGTGTGAACATGGCCTAAGGGGTCCTCTGGGGTGATGTTATGGCAGCCAGATGGTATAACTTCCCACAGGTGAAGTATATCCCCAGGGCTCCCGGTGTTTAGATGGAAGATGGTGAATGGCGCAGTGAGAAACTAGGACACAGGTTTGCAGTCTCTTTACCTTGTTTACTGAAGACTTCAGGCAGCCACAGTCCAGGGCACCAGATCACAGGGCAGGCAGGGTCTGGCCGGCCTGGAGGCAAGTTAGGAGTCCCCTTATCCAGGTGGAAATCAAAGCCTTCCTCTAGCACTGTGGTGTTGTAGTCCCTTACTGCCTATGGCTTCAGATAAGGTCCTCACAGATGTTCTCTCTCTCTCTCTGTCCCCCATATAGGATAGGACATAACCCGTATGACTAGTGACTTGAGTCTGTTTATTAGGGACTCTAGCACACCCCGGGCTCTAAAGGTGTCTCCTGGGTATTAAGGCGGACAGGTAACTTGAAGTTCAGCTGTCCTGCCGGTAAGTCGTAGAGGCCCTTACAACCTCGGTGTTCCAGCTACCGGTCTCTGCACCTCAGAAGGAGTCAGCCTGCTCGTGGCTGGTCTCCCACTGCAATACTCTCCTGTGCTTCGCTCTCCTACATGCTCACTGCAATATATTCGGCTTTCTGTAAGTCTCTTTGCAGGAGCTGCAGCACTGTGGCTACACAGCTCCGTAAACCCTCTTCTGCCTCAGACTGCTCCAGTCTGTTTCCTTGCAAGAAATGTTCTGACCTTTCCCTCCAAAACTAACATATATATGGGGAGTCACCTTGTAAATAGGATCAAAAGCTTCCCCGGGGTGGCCTGGAGTGTGAATGTGTCACATGCTTGTGTAGACAGTTATCCCTTCTAGCCTCCAAACATAACATCACTCTCCCATAAGGAAAGCAATATTACTGTGATGGCCAGGACCCTGGAGTGCCACTTATGTCCCAATGCATCAGAGAGTGTCTCTCAGCTAGCTTCCTGGACAAAGACTAGGGCAAAATGACCTCCCACTATATTATACCTGTGCCCAAAACTAAAGCACTCCCCTATGCTGACCTCACTGAGTGGCCTGAATACTCCCTTTTCTGAAAGATATGAAATCCTGCTATTACCCATTTCTCTTAGGGTGGACCTCGTAAAAGAAAGACAAAATTATCATTATGCTCATCATGACATGGGGGTTCATTTAAGTCCATGCTCGGCTTGGTTATGAGCCTCGGTTAAGCAGTAATGCGTTTCTTAATTTCTGCTAATCGCTGAGCTCTCAAAACTAACCAGTTGAGAGCCCTGACCCTGTGGTTTCCAGAAATATGAACTGCCTATTTCTGTGAATATCCTGTGTTGATATATTTGGTCTTAAAATATCACTTTAGCTAAACAAAGGGATTGCCATGTGTTGCTACTCTGTACTTTCAGATTCACATCTGCATGCAGGAGGGGGGATGGTTTAGAATTACACAGAGCTGATAGGCAAGAGTGAGAAGTGTATTCACCCACAGGCAGCTGGGAGGAAGGGGGGGGTCAGAAAGCCCACAACAGGGGCGTATTATAATAGGGTCAATCTGGGCGGTAGCCCAGGGCCCAGTGGTGTGGGGGGGCCCTGGGCTACCGCTCAGATTGCCCGCCGCCATCAGGGCATTACTGCCCTGACTGGCATATGGGCCCGGTGGGCAGAGGGGGCCCGCATCGGGCCCTGTCTCGTCTGCTCACCGGGCCCCTACCGGCGCTGCGGCAGTTTCACCTATTGATGTGCGGGTGCGCGTCAATAGTTAACAGCCGCCAGCCAATTGGAGGCTGGAAGCTGAAGTTGGCCGCAGGTGCAGCGCACACGTCGCCAGCGTCTGACGTCATTGTCAGTCGCTGGCGAGTGCGCGCTGCTGGAGGGAGCTCACCGCTGGAGCGCACGGTCAGGTGAGGAGAATTGCTAATGGCAATCCGGGAGGCTCGGGCGGGCCAGAATGCTGGACACTGTCTGTGGGCAATATGCTGGACACACTGGGGCAGATTGCTGGTGGACACAATGTATGGGGGCAATGCTGGAGACACTGGGGCAGATTGCTGGACACACTGTCTGGGGGCAATGCTGGAGACACTGGGGCAGATTGCTGGACACACTGGGGGTAATATGCTGGACACACTGGGGCAGATTGCTGGACACACTGTCTGGGGGCAATGCTGGACACACTGTGGCAGATTGCTGGACACACTGGGGGCAATGCTGGACACTCTGTGGCAGATTGCTGGACACACTGGGGGCAATGCTGGACACACTGGGGCAGATTGCTGGTGGACACACTGCCTGGGGGCAGTGCTGGAGACACTGGGGCAGATTGCTGGACACACTGTCTGGGGGCAATGCTGTACACACTGGGGCAGATTGCTGGACACTGGGGCAATATGCTGGACATACTGGGGCAGATTGCTGGACACACTGGGGGTAATATGCTGGACACACTGGGGCAGATTGCTAGACACACTGGGGGCAATATGATGGAGTCAGACACTGGGGCAGATTGCTGGACACACTGTCTCGGGGCAATGCTGGACACACTGGGGCAGATTGCTGGACACATCGGGGGCAGGACTGGAGGCATGGGCAGAATGTAGATATGGGGCATGATTGGAGACACGGGGCAGAATGAAAGACATGGGGCAGGATTGGATCATGAGGCAGGATCGATACGATGGAGAAAGATGGGGCAGGATGGGGTGATCATATGGGGTAGAATGGATACTCATGAGGGCAGGATGCGAGAACATATGGCTGGAGCCAGAAATGAGATAAACGGGGCCAGGATGGGGAATATTATTACCATAGGGGCTAATTAAGGGATATTATTACTGCAGTGATGTATTTATTTTATTTTTTGAGTATACTGTTTTAAATGGGGGGCAGTCCTGTTACTGTGCAGAGTGACACTATATCGCCTTTTTTTCTTCATGTGGTGTAATGTAGAAGTTGTGAAAAATTAAGTAATGTGTTCTGCAAGCGGAGCTTGAGATAACTCTGTTATTTCCTGCAGAGACGAGTCCTGGCTGGAAGAAATGATGGCGGTCTGTGCTGGATGAAAGATGAAGTACTTCACCTGGAGACTAGGGTTGAGCGACTTTTAGTTTTTTAGGGTCGAGTCGGGTTTCGCGAAACCCGACTATCTCAAAAGTCGAGTCGAGTGGAATCGGCCAATTATCGCGAAAAGTCGGGGATCGACCGAAACACGAAACCCAATGCAAGTCAATGGGGGAGCATAGTCGGCAGTGAGTGGAGGCCAGGAAAACATGTACAGTGCCCATTTTAATGGCAAAAACATACATTCTTGTTACTGAAGCTTGTCAATCTTAATTTACCTTATAATAATAGTAAGGCATTGGTAATTGGGGGTCATTTGGCTAAAGTTGTGGGGGGTAGGGCTGGTTCAAATATTTAGTGGACCCAGGAAATCTGGACCACGTCACGGCACTGAAGCAGGGAGAGGTAAGTATTTCAACTTTGCAAGTGCTGTGATCCTGAGCAAGCAGGGGGGGCCCACTCGTTAGCATTGGCACTGGCACAGGGACCCACAAAGTACGGCGGTGTGTTTGCACGGCGGGGGCGCCTCCCACCGGCAGCAACACTTTTGCGTACTATGAGGGGCCCTGTGCCAGTGACGTCGCCAACGAGTATTCCTCCCCCCACCTGATGAAGGAACCTGCACTTTCATCTGCACCTTCCTCTTTGTCCCCGTGTAAGGTGGTATGGTATGCGGGAAGGGGAACCTAACTTTCAGCAGGGTCACAATCTTGCTGTGTAGCGTGCACGGGGAATGTTGCGTTATGGGTCAACGTACCAGCAGACTCATCTATAACTGGCTGGGCAATGGGCAGGATGCGGAGGAAACACCGATATAGGCCCAAAGAATAAAGTGGGCTAAATGCAGTTCAAAATTGGTAACAGGACTAACCAGGGGGCATTGCTTTGTTCAGTGGAGGACAACTGTAATGAGAGGCTGACACAGAGAGTAGGCCCAAATCAGTAAGCAGTCTAAATGCAGTTCAAAATTGGCAACAGTAGTAAACAGGCGGCACAGCTTTGTTCAGTGGAGGAGAACAGCAAGGTGCGGCAGACACCGATAGTAGGCCCCAACCCAACTAGTAGGCCAAATGCAGTCTAACATTAACAACTACTTAAAGAGAGCCTGAAAATGGAATTTCAGGACAGGAAACCAGGAGAACAGCAAGGAGCGGCAGACACTGTTAGTAGGCCCCAACCCAACTAGTAGGCCAAATGCATTTGTTCCATTTAACAACTATTTAACAAGAGCCTGAAGATAGAAGCTCAGGAAAGGCAACCAGGAGAACACCACTGTTAGTAGGCCCCAACCAAACTAGTAGCCCCACTGCAGTTTTAAAATTCCGATAGGCTGAAAACCTGATAATTGCAGCAGAGGACAGCTGTATTGAGTGGCGCAGCCAGACACTGCAATTAGGCCTTACACCACAAAGTTGGCTCGACGCAGGTTTAAAAAATGTTACATGGGTACATGGTCTGCATTGGTGTGCTCAGTGGAGGACAATTGGAAGGAGGGACCGCAGAAAGACTTAGTAGGGCTAAAATAACAGAATAGGCTCTATGCAGCTTCGATTATGTGGCAACCTGGAGAACACCTTGGAGTGGCAGACACCATCTCTACAACCCAGACCCAACTTGTAGGCCTAATGCAGTGTTGTTTCAACAACTACTTAACAAGAGCATGAAGACTGAAGCTATGGAGAGGCAACCTGGAGAACACCTTGGAGCGGCAGACACCGTCTATACAACCCAGACCCAACTTGTAGGCCTAATGCAGTGTTGTTTCAACAACTACTTAACAAGAGCATGAAGATTGAAGCTAGGGAGAGGCACCCTGGAGAACTCCTTGGAGCGGCAGACACCGTCTCTACAACCCAGACCCAACTTGTAGGCCTAATGCAGTGTTGTTTCAACAACTACTTAACAAGAGCATGAAGATTGAAGCTAGGGAGAGGAACCCTGGAGAACACCTTGGAGTGGCAGACACCGTCTCTACAAACCAGACCCAACTTGTAGGCCTAATGCAATGTTGTTTCAACAACTGCGTAACAAGAGCATGAAGATTGAAGCTATGGAGAGGCAACCTGGAGAACACCTTGGAGCGGCAGACACTGTTAGTAGGCCCCAACCAAACTAGTAGCCCCACTGCAGTTGTTCGATTAAAAAACTATTTAACAAGAGCCTGAAGATTGAAGCTCAGGAAAGGCAACCAGGAGAACAACTTGGAGCGGCAGACACTGTTAGTAAGCCCCAACCAAACTAGTAGCCCCACTGCAGTTCTTCGATTAAAAAACTATTTAACAAGAGCCTGAAGATTGAAGCTCAGTAAAGGCAACCAGGAGAACACCTTGGAGCGGCAGACACTGTTAGTAGGCCCCAACCAAACTAGTAGCCCCACTGCAGTTGTTCGATTAAAAAACTATTTAACAAGAGCCTGAAGATTGAAGCTCAGGAAAGGCAACCAGGAGAACACCTTGGAGCAGCAGACACTGTTAGTACGCTGTTGTGAATTCTGTTATCGAACTCCCTCCTGTGGTCATGAATGGTACTTCGGCGAGTTCTGTCCATGGACTCCCTCTGGTGGCTGTGAGTGGAGGCTTCTGAGGTTCCTTCCACAGGTGATGTAGTTTATTCTTTGGCTGGCTGTTCTATTTAACTCCACTCAGATCGTTACTCCATGCCAGCTGTCAATGTTCTTGTACTGGTTCAGTTCGCTCTTGGATCTTTCTGGTGACCTGTCTACTCCAGCAGAAGCTAAGTCCCTGCTAGTTAATTATTTGTTCATTGTTTCCTTGTCCAGCTGGCTATCATGATCTTGTCTTGCTAGCTGGAAGCTCTGGGATGCAGAGTGGCACCTCCGCACTGTGAGTCAGTGCGGAGGTCTTTTTGCACACTCTGCGTGGTCTTTTTGTAGGGTTTTGTGCTGACCGCAAATATACCTTTCCTATCCTCAGTCTGTTTAGTAAGTCTGGCCTCCCTTTGCTGAAACCTGTTTCATTTCTGTGTTTGTGACTTTCATCTTTACTCACAGTCAATATATGTGGGGGGCTGCCTTTACCTTTGGGGAATTTCTCTGAGGCAAGGTAGGCTTTATTTTCTATCTTTAGGGCTAGTTAGCTCTTAGGCTGTGAAGAGGCGTCTAGGTCGTGTTAGGTACGCTCCACGGCTATTTCTAGTTGTGTGATAGGATTAGGGGTTGCGTTCAGCAGAGCTCCCACTTCCCAGAGCTTGTCCTGTGTGAGTTTAACCATCAGGTCGTTCCGAGTGCTCCTAACCACCAGGTCCATAACAGTACAGCTGGCCCAAAGTATTAATGCATCTCAATAGAGGGATAAGAGAAGTTCTGAGACCATTTTTTCTTCTCTGCAGTGTTTTTTGTCTTTCTTTTCCCCTAAACCTCTGGGTGGTTCAGGACACAGGTGTAGATATGGACATTCAAGGTCTGTCCTCTTGTGTGGATCATCTCACTGCAAGGGTACAAAACATTCAAGATTTTGTGGTTCAGAATCCGATGTTAGAGCCTAGAATTCCAATTCCTGATTTGTTTTCTGGGGATAGATCTAAGTTCCTGAATTTCAAAAATAATTGTAAACTGTTTCTAGCTTTGAAACCCCGCTCCTCTGGTGACCCCGTTCAACAAGTAAAAATCATTATTTCTTTGTTGCGTGGTCACCCTCAAGACTGGGCATTTTCCCTTGCGCCAGGAGTTCCTGCATTGCGTGATGTAGATGCATTTTTTTCTGGCGCTTGGATTGCTTTATGATGAACCAAATTCAGTGGATCAGGCAGAGAAAATATTGCTGGCTTTGTGTCAGGGTCAGGATGAAGCGGAGGTGTACTGTCAGAAGTTTAGAAAGTGGTCTGTGCTTACTCAGTGGAATGAGTGTGCCCTGGCAGCAATTTTCAGAAAGGTTCTTTCTGAAGCCCTTAAGGATACCATGTGCATGGCTCCTGCACATCAGGAGGATATTCGCTTTTTGGTGTTGCATAATCTGCATGATGTGGTCGTTTTGGGGTTGCCATGGCTACAGGTCCATAATCCATTATTGGATTGGAAATCTATGTCTGTGTCCTGCTGGGGTTGTCAGGGAGTACATGGTGATGTTCCATTGCTATCAATTTCGCCATCCACTCCTTCTGAAGTCCCTGAGTTTTTGTCAGATTACCGGGATGTATTTGAAGAGCCCAAATCCAGTGCCTTACCTCCTCATAGGGATTGCGATTCTGCTATTAATTTGATTCCTGGTAGTAAGTTTCCTAAGGGCCGACTGTTTAATTTATCTGTGCCAGAGCACGCCGCTATGCGGAGTTATATAAAGGAATCCTTGGAGAAAGGTCATATTCGCCCGTCGTCATCACCGTTGGGAGCAGGGTTCTTTTTTGTGGCCAAGAAGGATGGCTCTTTGAGACCTTGTATTGATTACCGCCTTCTTAATAAGATCACAGTCAAATTTCAGTACCCTTTGCCGCTGCTGTCTGATTTGTTTGCTCGGATTAAGGGGGCTAGTTGGTTCACCAAGATAGATCTTCGAGGGGCGTATAATCTTGTGCGAATTAAACAGGGCGATGAATGGAAAACAGCATTTAATACGCCCGAGGGCCATTTTAAGTACCTGGTTATGCCATTCGGGCTTTCTGATGCTCCATCTGTGTTTCAGTCCTTTATGCATGACATCTTCCGAAAGTACCTGGATAGATTCATGATTGTATATTTGGATGATATTTTGGTCTTTTCGGATGATTGGGAGTCTCATGTGAGGCAGGTCAGAATGTTGTTCCAGGTCCTTCGTGCGAATTCCTTGTTTGTGAAGGGGTCGAAACGTCTCTTTGGGGTTCAGAAGGTTTCATTTTTGGGTTTCATTTTTTCCCCTTCTACTATCGAGATGGACCCTGTTAAAGTTCAGGCCATTTATGATTGGACTCAGCCGACATCTGTGAAGAGCCTGCAGAAGTTCCTGGGCTTTGCTAATTTTTACCGTCACTTCATCGCTAATTTTTCTAGTGTTGCTAAACCGTTGACTGATTTGACCAAGAAAGGTGCTGATGTGGTCAATTGGTCCTCTGCGGCTGTCGAGGCTTTTCAGGAGTTGAAGCGTCGTTTTTCTTCTGCCCCTGTGTTGTGCCAGCCAGATGTTTCGCTCACGTTTCAGGTCGAGGTTGATGCTTCTGAAATTGGAGCAGGGGCTGTTTTGTCGCAAAGAAGTTCTGATGGCTCGGTGATGAAACCATGTGCCTTCTTTTCTAGAACATTCTCACCTGCTGAGCGCAATTATGATGTTGACAATCGAGAGTTGTTGGCCATGAAGTGGGCATTCGAGGAGTGGCGACATTGGCTTGAAGGAGCCAAGCATCGCGTGGTGGTCTTGACGGATCACAAGAATTTGACTTATGTCGAGTCTGCTAAGCGGTTGAATCCTAGACAGGCTCGATGGTCGCTGTTTTTCTCCCGTTTTGATTTTGTGGTTTCGTACCTTCCAGGCTCTAAGAATGTGAAGGCTGATGCCCTGTCAAGGAGTTTTGTGCCTGACTCTCCGGGTGTTCCTGAGCCGGCGGGTATTCTCAAAGAGGGGGTAATTTTGTCTGCCATCTCCCCTGATTTGCGGCGCGTGCTGCAGAAGTTTCAGGCTGATAGACCTGACCGTTGTCCAGCGGAGAAACTGTTTGTCCCTGATAGATGGACTAGTAGAGTTATCTCTGAGGTTCATTGTTCGGTGTTGGCGGGTCATCCTGGAATCTTTGGTACCAGAGATTTAGTGGCTAGATCCTTTTGGTGGCCTTCTTTGTCACGGGATGTGCGTTCTTTTGTGCAGTCCTGTGGGACTTGTGCTCGGGCTAAGCCCTGCTGTTCTCGTGCCAGTGGGTTGCTTTTGCCCTTGCCGGTCCCGAAGAGGCCCTGGACGCATATTTCCATGGATTTTATTTCAGATCTCCCTGTCTCTCAAAGGATGTCGGTCATTTGGGTGGTTTGTGATCGCTTCTCTAAGATGGTCCATTTGGTACCCTTGTCTAAATTGCCTTCCTCCTCTGATTTGGTGCCATTATTTTTCCAGCATGTGGTTCGTTTGCATGGCATTCCGGAGAACATCGTCTCGGACAGAGGTTCCCAGTTTGTTTCGAGGTTTTGGCGGTCCTTTTGCGCTAAGATGGGCATTGATTTGTCTTTTTCTTCGGCTTTCCATCCTCAGACAAATGGCCAAACCGAACGAACTAATCAGACTTTGGAAACATATCTGAGATGCTTTGTTTCTGCTGATCAGGATGATTGGGTGTCCTTCTTGCCTTTGGCTGAGTTCGCCCTTAATAATCGGGCCAGCTCGGCTACTTTGGTTTTGCCTTTTTTCTGTTATTCTGGTTTCCATCCTCGTTTCTCTTCAGGGCAGGTTGAGCCTTCGGACTGTCCTGGTGTGGATACGGTGGTGGACAGGTTGCAGCAGATTTGGACTCATGTGGTGGACAATTTGACATTGTCCCAGGAGAAGGCACAACATTTCGCCGGCGCTGTGTTGGTCCCCGACTTCGTGTTGGGGATTTGGTTTCGTTGTCATCTTGTCATGTTCCTATGAAGGTTTCCTCTCCTAAGTTTAAGCCTTGTTTCATTGGTCCGTATAAGATTTCTGAAGTTCTCAATCCTGTGTCATTTCGTTTGGCCCTTCAAGCTTCTTTTGCCATCCATAATGTGTTCCATAGGTCGTTATTGCAGAGATACGTGGCGCCTATGGTTCCCTCCGTTGATCCTCCTGCCCCGGTGTTGGTCGAGGGGGAGTTGGAGTATGTGGTGGAGAAGATTTTGGATTCTCGTATTTCGAGACGGAAACTCCAGTACCTGGTCAAGTGGAAGGGTTATGGTCAGGAAGATAATTCCTGGGTTTTTGCCTCTGATGTTCATGCTGCCGATCTAGTTCGTGCCTTTCATTTGGCTCGTCCTGATCGGCCTGGGGGCTCTGGTGAGGGTTCGGTGACCCCTCCTCAAGGGGGGGTACTGTTGTGAATTCTGTTATCGAACTCCCTCCTGTGGTCATGAATGGTACTTCGGCGAGTTCTGTCCATGGACTCCCCCTGGTGGCTGTGAGTGGAGCTGCTGCTTCTGAGGTTCCTTCCACAGGTGACGTAGTTTATTCTTTGGCTGGCTGTTCTATTTAACTCCACTTAGATCGTTACTCCATGCCAGCTGTCAATGTTCTTGTACTGGTTCAGTTCGCTCTTGGATCTTTCTGGTGACCTGTCTACTCCAGCAGAAGCTAAGTCCCTGCTAGTTAATTATTTGTTCATTGTTTCCTTGTCCAGCTGGCTATCATGATCTTGTCTTGCTAGCTGGAAGCTCTGGGATGCAGAGTGGCACCTCCGCACCGTGAGTCGGTGCGGAGGTCTTTTTGCACACTCTGCGTGATCTTTTTGTAGGGTTTTGTGCTGACCGCAAAGATACCTTTCCTATCCTCAGTCTGTTTAGTAAGTCTGGCCTCCCTTTGCTGAAACCTGTTTCATTTCTGTGTTTGTGACTTTCATCTTTACTCACAGTCAATATATGTGGGGGGCTGCCTTTTCCTTTGGGGAATTTCTCTGAGGCAAGGTAGGCTTTATTTTCTATCTTTAGGGCTAGTTAGCTCTTAGGCTGTGAAGATGCATCTAGGTCGTGTTAGGTACGCTCCACGGCTATTTCTAGTTGCGTGATAGGATTAGGGGTTGCATTCAGCAGAGCTCACACTTCCCAGAGCTTGTCCTGTGTGAGTATAACCATCAGGTCGTTCCGGGTGCTCCTAACCACCAGGTCCATAACAATAGGCCCCAACCAAACTAGTAGCCCCACTGCAGTTGTTCGATTAAAAAACTATTTAACAAGAGCCTGAAGATTGAAGCTCAGGAAAGGCAACCAGGAGAACACCTTGGAGTGGCAGACACTGTTAGTAGGCCCCAACCAAACTAGTAGCCCCACTGCAGTTGTTCGATTAAAAAACTATTTAACAAGAGCCTGAAGATTGAAGCTCAGGAAAGGCAACCAGGAGAACACCTTGGAGCGGCAGACACCATCTCTACAAACCAGACCCAACTTGTAGGCCTAATGCAGTGTTGTTTCAACAACTACTTAACAAGAGCTTCAAGATAGAAGCGAGGGAGAGGCAACAGAGAGAACACCTTGGAGCGGAAGACTCATTTTGTAGACCACAACGAAACATGTGGCCCCAATACAGTTTTATAATTCTGACAAGCTGAAAATCCGCCTTTTATTTTTTTTTTAGAGGAGGACAGCTGTATTAACTGGCGCAGACAGACACTGCTAGTAGGCCTTACACCACAAAGTAGGCTCACTGCAGGATGACAAAAAGTTACATGGGTACACGGTCGACATTGGTGTGCTCAGTGGAGGACAAATGGAAGGAGGGACCGCAGACAGACTTAGTAGGCCTAAAATAAAAAAAATTAGGCTCAAAGCAGTTTCAATTATCTTTCAGGGGTACACAGGCAGCATTGGTGTGTTCAGCGGAGGACAATTGGAAGGAGGGACCGCAGACAGACTTAGTAGGCCTAAAATAAAATTTTTTTGGCTCAAACCAGTTTGAATTATCTTGCAGGGGTACACAGGCAGCATTGGTGTGTTCAGCGGAGGACAATTGGAAGGAGTGTCTGACACAGTTAGTACTCCCAAAAAATAAATAGATGTTAATGTCTCGCAAAACAACAAAACCAAAAAACAAAAGGGTGGCATACTTAGGTACAGGGGTGGGCTCTGTCATGATAAGGCAATTCAGTACCACAATGGACATAGAAGTCAGAGCACATACAGTGACCTGACAATAACCCAAAAACATAGAACGAGCTCTGAGACGTGGGAACTCTGCTGACCGCAATCCCTAATCGTCTCCAACCACACTAGAGGCAGCCGTGGATTGCGCCTAACGCTCCCTATGCAACTCGGCACAGACTGAGAAACTAGCTAGCCTGAAGATAGAAAATAAGCCTACCTTGCCTCAGAGAAATACCCCAAAGGAAAAGGCAGCCCCCACATATAATGACTGTGAGTTAAGATGAAAAGACAAACGTAGAGATGAAATAGATTTAGCAAAGTGAGGCCCGACTTTCTGAACAGAGCAAGGATAGGAAAGGTAACTTTGCGGTCAACACAAAACCCTACAAACAACCACGCAAAGGGGGCAAAAAGACCCTCCGTACCGACTAATGGCACGGAGGTACACCCTCTGCGTCCCAGAGCTTCCAGCAAGCAAGAAAAACCAAATAAGCAAGCTGGACAGAAAAAAACAGCAAACAAAAAAACAAAAGTGGAACTTAGCTATGCAGAGCAGCAGGCCACAGGAACGATCCAGGAGGAAGCAAGTCCTATACTAGAACATTGACTGGAGGCCAGGATCAAAGCACTAGGTGGAGTTAAATAGAGCAGCACCTAACGACTTCCCCACATCACCTGAGGAAGGAAACTCAGAAGCCGCAGTACCACTCTCCTCCACCAACGGAAGCTCATAGAGAGAATCAGCCGAAGTACCACTTGTGACCACAGGAGGGAGCTCTGCCACAGAATTCACAACAGTACCCCCCCTTGAGGAGGGGTCACCGAACCCTCACCAGAGCCCCCAGGACGACCAGGATGAGCCATATGAAAGGCACGAACAAGATCGGGAGCATGGACATCAGAGGCAAAGACCCAGGAATTATCTTCCTGAGCATAACCCTTCCACTTAACCAGATACTGGAGATTCCGTCTTGAAACACGAGAATCCAAAATCTTCTCCACAATATACTCCAACTCCCCTCCACCAAAACCGGGGCAGGAGGATCAACAGATGGAACTATAGGTGCCACGTATCTCCGCAACAATGACCTATGGAATACGTTATGGATGGAAAAAGAATCTGGAAGGGTCAAACGAAAAGACAAAGGATTAAGAACCTCAGAAATCCTATACGGACCAATGAAACGAGGTTTAAACTTAGGAGAGGAAACCTTCATAGGAATATGACGAGAAGACAACCAAACCAAATCCCCAACACGAAGTCGGGGACCCACACAGCGTCTGCGATTAGCGAAACGTTGAGCCTTCTCCTGGTACAAGGTCAAATTGTCCACCACATGAGTCCAAATCTGCTGCAACCTGTCCACCACAGTATCCACACCAGGACAGTCCGAAAACTCAACCTGCCCTGAAGAGAAACGAGGATGGAACCCAGAGTTGGAGAAAAACGGCGAAACCAAGGTAGCCGAGCTGGGCCGATTGTTAAGGGCGAACTCAGCCAAAGACAAAAAGGACACCCAGTCATCCTGATCAGCAGAAACAAAGCATCTCAGATATGTTTTCAAGGTCTGATTGGTTCGTTCGGTCTGGCCATTAGTCTGAGGATGAAAAGCCGAAGAAAAAGACAAGTCAATGCCCATCCTAGCACAAAAGGCTCGCCAAAACCTCGAAACAAACTGGGAACCTCTGTCAGAAACGATATTCTCTGGAATGCCATGTAAACGAACCACATGCTGGAAGAACAATGGCACCAAATCAGAGGAGGAAGGTAATTTAGACAAGGGCACCAAATGGACCATCTTAGAGAAGCGATCACAAACCACCCAAATGACTGACATTTTTTGAGAGACGGGAAGATCTGAAATAAAATCCATAGAGATATGTGTGCAAGGCCTCTTCGGGACCGGCAAGGGCAAAAGCAACCCACTGGCACGAGAACAGCAGGGCTTAGCCCGAGAACAAATTCCACAGGACTGCACAAAAGAACGCACATCCCGCGACAGAGATGGCCACCAAAAGGATCTAGCCACTAACTCTCTGGTACCAAAGATTCCAGGATGACCAGCCAACACCGAACAATGAACCTCAGAGATAACTTTATTTGACCATCTATCAGGGACAAACAGTTTCTCCGCTGGGCAACGATCAGGTTTATTAGCCTGAAATTTTTGCAGCACCCGCCGCAAATCAGGGGAGATGGCATACACAATTACTGTAGAAAGTATAATATCTGATAATCCAAAATTAGTATTAAACCAAGAAAAACAAAGAAAACTAATCTATCCAATAAACTTTATTAAACAAAATAAGGATAAAAGACTGACACAACACCCAGACCCCTCTAAATGGGGGTGGGTCAATTAAAAAACCTGGCCCAAAAAGATTGTAAAGGGCAAAGGGTGGGAGGGACAACGGGGCCGATAGCAAAAACCCTACACGTCCCTACAAATATTCCCTGCCTGTCTGCGGAGGTTGGCACCCTCTTGGACGCAATATGGCGCCCCCGCTCACCGTCGACTCACCCTTAAGGCCCTATAAGTCCCTCTACATGTATAAAGATACTATACCACAAACAACACCCAATACATGGCCTAACCAAACTCGGGACCAAAAAAGAGAAAAAACACCAGGTAGTGATTCACCAGTAAAGACAAACGGTCTGACCGTACCAATCCCTAATGCTAAAGTATAACGCCTGAAACTAAGGCTAATACACCCTAAGGAGTCCCTAACCGAGTCTCCCTACCTGTCAGCGGAGGTTGGCACCCTCTTGAACGCAAATGGCGCCCCCGCTCCTCGGCGGCTGCCCCTATTAACCCTGGCTGAATCCCTAAAAGAAGATATATCGGGATACTAAATACGGGTGGTGCCTTAGGGGCTATACTAGTGACCCAGATAAATAGGTCCCTATAGCTCGGTCAGACCCTAAAGATAAAGCAAATAGCAACAATACTTAAACCAATGCTTGCACGGCAATAGGAAAGATGTATATAACAGCTTAACGAATACAACTATATTATGATCACAGTTGGTAAAGTACTCGTATGCAAATACAATGGTTGCGGGGAAAAAAAAAACAAAAAACACACAACTGGTGAAAAACATATAAACTTATAAACTTAAAAGGCCTGAAACACTTATCTGTGTTCAGGTCTCGCCTCTACGCGTTTCCCCCCCATGATGTGGTTCCTCAGGAGGCATATGGGAAAAAGAGATACTGTGTGAATAGATCACATCAGAGATACATGTTGTGCCTGGTTGCAGGTCCTGCAACCAGGCACAACATGTATCTCTGATGTGATCTATTCACACAGTATCTCTTTTTCCCATATGCCTCCTGAGGAACCACATCATGGGGGGGAAACGCGTAGAGGCGAGACCTGAACACAGATAAGTGTTTCAGGCCTTTTAAGTTTATAAGTTTATGTTTTTCACCAGTTGTGTGTTTTTTTTTTTTTTTTCCCCGCAACCATTGTATTTGCATACGAGTACTTTACCAACTGTGATCATAATATAGTTGTATTCGTTAAGCTGTTATATACATCTTTCCTATTGCCGTGCAAGCATTGGTTTAAGTATTGTTGCTATTTGCTTTATCTTTAGGGTCTGACCGAGCTATAGGGACCTATTTATCTGGGTCACTAGTATAGCCCCTAAGGCACCACCCGTATTTAGTATCCCGATATATCTTCTTTTAGGGATTCAGCCAGGGTTAATAGGGGCAGCCGCCGAGGAGCGGGGGCGCCATTTGCGTTCAAGAGGGTGCCAACCTCCGCTGACAGGTAGGGAGACTCGGTTAGGGACTCCTTAGGGTGTATTAGCCTTAGTTTCAGGCGTTATACTTTAGCATTAGGGATTGGTACGGTCAGACCGTTTGTCTTTACTGGTGAATCACTACCTGGTGTTTTTTCTCTTTTTTGGTCCCGAGTTTGGTTAGGCCATGTATTGGGTGTTGTTTGTGGTATAGTATCTTTATACATGTAGAGGGACTTATAGGGCCTTAAGGGTGAGTCGACGGTGAGCGGGGGCGCCATATTGCGTCCAAGAGGGTGCCAACCTCCGCAGACAGGCAGGGAATATTTGTAGGGACGTGTAGGGTTTTTGCTATCGGCCCCGTTGTCCCTCCCACCCTTTGCCCTTTACAATCTTTTTGGGCCAGGTTTTTTAATTGACCCACCCCCATTTAGAGGGGTCTGGGTGTTGTGTCAGTCTTTTATCCTTATTTTGTTTAATAAAGTTTATTGGATAGATTAGTTTTCTTTGTTTTTCTTCATACACAATTACTCCCTCTTTGAGAATACCCGCCGGCTCAGATAAACCCGGAGAGTCGGGCACAAAACTCCTAGACAGGGCATCCGCCTTCACATTTTTAGAGCCCGGAAGGTACGAAACCACAAAGTTAAAATGGGCAAAAAACAGCGACCAACGAGCCTGTCTAGGATTCAACCGCTTGGCAGACTCGAGAGAAGTCAAGTTCTTATGATCAGTCAAGACCACCACGCGATGCTTAGCTCCTTCAAGCCAATGACGCCACTCCTCGAATGCCCACTTCATGGCCAGCAACTCTCGATTGCCAACATCATAATTTCGCTCAGCAGGCGAAAACTTCCTGGAAAAGAAGGCGCATGGTTTCATCACCGAGCAATCAGAACTTCTCTGCGACAAAACAGCCCCTGCTCCAATCTCAGAAGCATCAACCTCGACCTGGAATGGAAGCGAAACATCTGGTTGACACAACACAGGGGCAGAAGAAAAACGACGCTTCAACTCTTGAAAAGCTTCCACAGCAGCAGAAGACCAATTGACCACATCAGCACCTTTCTTGGTCAAATCGGTCAATGGTTTAGCAATACTAGAAAAATTGCAGATGAAGCGACGATAAAAATTAGCAAAGCCCAGGAACTTTTGCAGACTTTTCAGAGATGTCGGCTGAGTCCAATCATGGATGGCTTGGACCTTAACAGGGTCCATCTCGATAGTAGAAGGGGAAAAAATGAACCCCAAAAATGAAACCTTCTGAACACCAAAGAGACACTTTGATCCCTTCACAAACAAAGAATTAGCACGCAGGACCTGAAACACCGTTCTGACCTGCTTCACATGTGACTCCCAATCATCCGAGAAGATCAAAATATCATCCAAGTATACAATCAGGAATTTATCCAGGTACTCTCGGAAGATGTCATGCATAAAGGACTGAAACACTGATGGAGTATTGGCAAGTCCGAATGGCATCACTAGGTACTCAAAATGGCCCTCGGGCGTATTGAATGCAGTTTTCCATTCATCGCCTCGCTTAATACGCACAAGATTATACGCACCACGAAGATCTATCTTGGTGAACCAACTAGCCCCCTTAATCCGAGCAAACAAATCAGATAACAGCGGCAAGGGGTACTGAAATTTAACCGTGATCTTATTTAGAAGGCGGTAATCTATACAAGGTCTCAGCGAACCATCCTTCTTGGCCACAAAAAAGAACCCCGCTCCTAATGGCGACGATGACGGGCGAATATGCCCCTTCTCCAAGGACTCCTTCACGTAACTCCGCATAGCGGCGTGCTCAGGCACAGATAAATTAAACAGTCGACCTTTTGGGAATTTACTACCAGGAATCAAATCGATAGCACAATCACAATCCCTATGCGGAGGTAGGGTATCGGACTTGGGCTCATCAAATACATCCCGGTAATCAGACAAGAACTCTGGAACCTCAGAAGGGGTGGATGACGAAATAGACAGAAATGGGACATCACCATGTACCCCCTGACAACCCCAGCTGGACACAGACATGGATTTCCAATCTAACACTGGATTATGGACTTGTAGCCATGGCAACCCCAACACGACCACATCATGCAGATTATGCAACACCAGAAAGCGAACAACCTCCTGATGTGCAGGAGCCATGCACATGGTCAGCTGGGTCCAGTACTAGGGCTTATTCTTGGCCAAAGGCGTAGCATCAATTCCTCTCAATGGAATAGGACACTGCAAGGGCTCCAAGAAAAACGCACAACGCCTAGCATACTCCAAGTCCATCAAATTCAGGGCAGCGCCTGAATCCACAAATGCCATGACAGAATAAGATGACAAAGATCAAGGTAACGGACAAAAGAAATTTTGACTGTACCGTACCAATGGTGGCAGACCTAGCGAACCGCTTAGTGCGCTTAGGACAATCAGAGATAGCATGAGTGGAATCACCACAGTAGAAACACAGCCCATTCTGACGTCTGTGTTCTTGCCGTTCAACTCTGGTCAAAGTCCTATCGCACTGCATAGGCTCAGGTTTATGCTCAGATAATACCGCCAAATGGTGCACAGATTTACGCTCACGCAAGCGTCGACCGATCTGAATGGCCAAAGACATAGACTCATTCAGACCAGCAGGCATAGGAAATCCCATCATGACATCCTTAAGGGCTTCAGAGATACCCTTTCTGAAAATAGCTGCGAGCGCACCTTCGTTCCATTGAGTGAGTACGGACCACTTTCTAAACTTCTGACAATATATCTCTATCTCATCCTGACCCTGACACAGAGCCAGCAAATTTTTCTCTGCCTGATCCACTGAATTAGGTTCATCGTACAGCAATCCGAGCGCCAGGAAAAACGCATCAATATTACTTAATGCAGGATCTCCTGGCGCAAGAGAAAATGCCCAGTCCTGAGGGTCGCCACGTAAAAAAGAAATAATGATCCTAACTTGTTGAACTGGGTCACCAGAGGAGCGAGGTTTCAAAGCCAGAAATAGTTTACAATTATTTTTGAAACTCAGAAATTTAGTTCTATCTCCAAAAAACAAATCAGGAATAGGAATTCTTGGTTCTAACATAGAATTCTGAACCACAAAGTCTTGAATATTTTGTACTCTTGCCGTGAGCTGATCCACACATGAAGACAGACCTTTAATGTCCATCGCTACACCTGTGTCCTGAACCACCCAAATGTCTAGGGGAAAAAAAAGGCAAAACACAGTGCAGAGAAAAAAAAATGGTCTCAGAACTTCTTTTTTCCCTCTATTGAGAATCATTAGTACTTTGGGCCTCCAGTACTGTTATGATAAGGTAATTCAGTACCACAATGGACATAGAAGTCAGAGCACATTCAGTGACCTGACAATAACCCAAAAACATAGAACGAGCTCTGAGACATGGGAACTCTGCTGACCGCAATCCCTAATCCTGTCCAACCACACTAGAGGCAGCCGTGGATTGCGCCTAACGCTCCCTGTGCAACTCGGCACAGCCTGAGAAACTAGCTAGCCTGAAGATAGAAAATAAGCCTACCTTGCCTCAGAGAAATACCCCAAAGGAAAAGGCAGCCCCCACATATAATGACTGTGAGTTAAGATGAAAAGACAAACGTAGAGATGAAATAGATTTAGCAAAGTGAGGCCTGACTTTCTGAACAGAGCGAGGATAGGAAAGGTAACTTTGCGGTCAACACAAAACCCTACAAACAACCACGCAAAGGGGGCAAAAAGACCCTCCGTACCGACTAACGGCACGGAGGTACACCCTCTGCGTCCCAGAGCTTCCAGCAAGCAAGAAAAACCAAATAAGCAAGCTGGACAGAAAAAAACAGCAAACAAAAAAACAAAAGCGGAACTTAGCTATGCAGAGCAGCAGGCCACAGGAACGATCCAGGAGGAAGCAAGTCCTATACTAGAACATTTCAAAAAACCTGATCTGCACATCCAAACATAGACACAGTGTGAACAGGTGCTGAACCCAGAGTCGCCAACTCGTATATATTTAAGTAAATAGGGCAGCACACTGCAGCGCCAAAACATGCAAACTTGAAAACACAAAATTTGAACTGCATTACTGCACTGAAAATATGAAAAATGAGAGCTTTTAGCGCATAAAAATGGCCAATTTTATGTGTACCTCGTAGCCACGATAAGGCATCTCTCTTATACGAGGCCCTACGCTTGACCTACCTCTCTGAGAATAAACGTCTCCATCTGAATGGGTACATGTGAAACCTCTCCTTGGACTTAAATTCTCTCTCACTGTGGAGGGGTATTGGACCTATTATAATTAAAACACCTGAAGCTAGGAGGCGGGGAGTGCACGATCAGAAGGCTAGAGAATACATTTCAAAAAACCTGATCTGCACATCCAAACATAGACACAGTGTGAACAGGTGCTGAACCCAGAGTCGCCAACTCGTATATATTTAAGTAAATAGGGCAGCACACTGCAGCGCCAAAACATGCAAACTTGAAAACACAAAATTTGAACTGCATTACTGCACTGAAAATATGAAAAATGAGAGCTTTTAGCGCATAAAAATGGCCAATTTTATGTGTACCTCGTAGCCACGATAAGGCATCTCTCTTATACGAGGCCCTACGCTTGACCTACCTCTCTGAGAATAAACGTCTCCATCTGAATGGGTACATGTGAAACCTCTCCTTGGACTTAAATTCTCTCTCACTGTGGAGGGGTATTGGACCTATTATAATTAAAACACCTGAAGCTAGGAGGCGGGGAGTGCACGATCAGAAGGCTAGAGAATACATTTCAAAAAACCTGATCTGCACATCCAAACATAGACACAGTGTGAACAGGTGCTGAACCCAGAGTCGCCAACTCGTATATATTTAAGTAAATAGGGCAGCACACTGCAGCGCCAAAACATGCAAACTTGAAAACACAAAATTTGAACTGCATTACTGCACTGAAAATATGAAAAATGAGAGCTTTTAGCGCATAAAAATGGCCAATTTTATGTGTACCTCGTAGCCACGATAAGGCATCTCTCTTATACGAGGCCCTACGCTTGACCTACCTCTCTGAGAATAAACGTCTCCATCTGAATGGGTACATGTGAAACCTCTCCTTGGACTTAAATTCTCTCTCACTGTGGAGGGGTATTGGACCTATTATAATTAAAACACCTGAAGCTAGGAGGCGGGGAGTGCACGATCAGAAGGCTAGAGAATACATTTCAAAAAACCTGATCTGCACATCCAAACATAGACACAGTGTGAACAGGTGCTGAACCCAGAGTCGCCAACTCGTATATATTTAAGTAAATAGGGCAGCACACTGCAGCGCCAAAACATGCAAACTTGAAAACACAAAATTTGAACTGCATTACTGCACTGAAAATATGAAAAATGAGAGCTTTTAGCGCATAAAAATGGCCAATTTTATGTGTACCTCGTAGCCACGATAAGGCATCTCTCTTATACGAGGCCCTACGCTTGACCTACCTCTCTGAGAATAAACGTCTCCATCTGAATGGGTACATGTGAAACCTCTCCTTGGACTTAAATTCTCTCTCACTGTGGAGGGGTATTGGACCTATGGTCTCAGAACTTCTTTTTTCCCTCTATTGAGAATCATTAGTACTTTGGGCCTCCAGTACTGTTATGATAAGGTAATTCAGTACCACAATGGACATAGAAGTCAGAGCACATTCAGTGACCTGACAATAACCCAAAAACATAGAACGAGCTCTGAGACATGGGAACTCTGCTGACCGCAATCCCTAATCCTCTCCAACCACACTAGAGGCAGCCGTGGATTGCGCCTAACGCTCCCTGTGCAGCTCGACACAGCCTGAGAAACTAGCTAGCCTGAAGATAGAAAATAAGCCTACCTTGCCTCAGAGAAATACCCCAAAGGAAAAGGCAGCCCCCACATATAATGACTGTGAGTTAAGATGAAAAGACAAACGTAGAGATGAAATAGATTTAGCAAAGTGAGGCCTGACTTTCTGAACAGAGCGAGGATAGGAAAGGTAACTTTGCGGTCAACACAAAACCCTACAAACAACCACGCAAAGGGGGCAAAAAGACCCTCCGTACCGACTAACGGCACGGAGGTACACCCTCTGCGTCCCAGAGCTTCCAGCAAGCAAGAAAAACCAAATAAGCAAGCTGGACAGAAAAAAACAGCAAACAAAAAAACAAAAGCGGAACTTAGCTATGCAGAGCAGCAGGCCACAGGAACGATCCAGGAGGAAGCAAGTCCTATACTAGAACATTGACTGGAGGCCAGGATCAAAGCACTAGGTGAAGTTAAATAGAGCAGCACCTAACGACTTCCCCACACACCTGAGGAAGGAAACTCAGAAGCCGCAGTACCACTCTCCTCCACCAACGGAAGCTCATAGAGAGAATCAGCCGAAGTACCACTTGTGACCACAGGAGGGAGCTCTGCCACAGAATTCACAACAGGGCTCCTCTGCTGAGTTTCAAACATAGTAATTTGGCGCTAAGTATTTACTGGTGTCAATATAGGACACTGACCCTGACTATTTTAACTAGCATCATACATGTCAACAAATTGGTATTGTCAGTGCCAGGCATTGAAGGATGTCAGCGCATAGACTAAACATTGGTGGAGCTGTGAGAGATAATTTTGCAAGTGGTAGAGCACTGTTTGAGCTGGGGGGGAAACTCCCTTGTGGCTGGCGGTACAGGCCCAGGGCCCCTCATGTTACAACGGTGTGTCTGACGTTGGGTGCGCACCACCACCGCCAGAGACACTTTACTGTACTATGAGGGACCCAGTTGCAGTGCCGTCGACCAAAAGCGGGCACACCCACCTCTTCAGACAAACGGCACTCTCACGGGTGCTTGCGCCAAGTGGCGCGACCACGGCCCCGTGGGGGGAGTTAGCCCATTTAGGGAGGTGTAAACATGTTGTATGCTGGACAAACAGCTGCTGCAAATTAAGAGATTGGAACAGTCAGTAAGACCAGTCCACAAGCAAGACCTTTTTATAGGAAAGCTAGGTGTCAGCCGGGAAAGGTGTGGCAAAATAATTCGAAATCCATGAGTGGTTCATTTTTATGAAGGTTAGATCATCAACATTTTGGGTAGCCAGACGAGTCCTTTTTTCGGTCAATATTGAACCAGCAGCACTGAATACTCTTTCTGGTAGCACACTAGCTGCTGCTGGGCAAGCAAGCTCCTGCAATGCATATTCTGCCAATTCAGGCCAGGTGTCTATTTTGGATGCCCAGTAATCAAATGGGAATGACGGTTGAGGGAGAACATCGATAAGGGATGAAAAATAGTTAGTAACCATACTGGACAAATGTTGTCTCCTGTCACTTTGAATTGATGTTGCAGTACCTGTCCTGTCTGCGGTCATTGCGAAATCACTCCACAACCTGGTCAGAAAACCTCTCTGTCCAACGCCACTTCTGATTTGTGCATCTCTAACACCTCTGCCCTGTTGCCCCCTGCAGCTCGTGTGAGAACCATCACCGGCGCTGTGTGCTGGGAATGCCTTAATCAAACGGTCTACAAGAGTTGCTTGTTTGGTTGCTAATATTTGTTCGAGGTTCTCATGTGGCATGATATTTTGCAATTTGCCTTTATAGCGAGGATCAAGGAGGCAGGCCAACCAGTAATCGTCATCGGTCATCATTTTAATAATGCGTGGGTCCCTTTTGAGGATACGTAAGGCATAATCCGCCATGTGGGCCAAAGTTCCAGTTGTCAAGTCTGCGGTTGTGCTGGGTTGAGGGGCAGTTTCAGGCAAATCTACGTCACTTGTCTCCCTAAAAAAAACCTGAACCCGGCCTTGCAACGCCACCAGTTGCTATTGGCCCCCGGAGAAGCTTCCTCATTCAAAAATACTCATCCCCATCATCCCCCTCGTCCTCCTCCTCTTTGCCCGCTACCTCGTCCTGTAGACTGCCCTGACCAGACAATGGCTGACTGTCATCAAGGCTTCACTCTTCCTCAGCTGCAGACGCCTGCTCCTTTATGTGCGTCAAACTTTGCATCAGCAGATGCATTAGGGGGATGCTCATGCTTATTATGGCGTTGTCTGCACTAACCAGCCGTGTGCATTCCTCAAAACACTGAAGGACTTGACACAGGTCTTGTACCGTCGACCACTGCACACCTGACAACTCCATGTCTGCCATCCAACTGCCTGCCCGTGTATGTGTATCCTCCCACAAATACATAACAGCACGCCTCTGTTCGCACAGTCTCTGAAGCATGTGCAGTGTGGAGTTCCACCTTGTTGCAACGTTGATGATTAGGCAATGCTGGGGAAGGTTCAAAGACCGCTAATGGTTCTGCATACAGCTGGAGTGCACGGGCGAACGGCGGATATGCGAGCAAAGTCTGCACACTTGGAGGAGCAGGTCGGGTAACCCAGGATAACTTTTCAGGAAGCACTGCACCACCAGGTTTAAGGTGTGAGCCAGGCAAGGAATGTGTTTCAGTTGTGAAAGGGCTATGGCAGCCATAAAATTCCTTCCGTTATCACTCACTACCTTGCCTGCCTCAAGATGTACAGTGCCCAGCCATGACTGAGTTTCTTTCTGCAAGAACTCGGACAGAACTTCCGCGGTGTGTATGTTGTCGCCCAAACACTTCATTGCCAATACAGCCTGCTGACGCTTGCCACTAGCTGTCCCATAATGGGACACCTCGTGTGCAACAGTGGCAGCTGTGGATGGAGTGCTCGTGCGACTGCGGTCTGTGGACGAGCTCTCACTTCTGCAGGAGGAGGAGGGGGGGCGAACGCCTACAGCCAACTGTTTCCTAGACCGTGGGCTAGGCAGAACTGTCCCAATATTGCTGTCCCCTGTGGACCCTGCGTCCACCACATTAACCCAGTGAGCCGTGATGGACACGTAACGTCCCTGGCCATGCCTACTGGTCCATGCATCTGTTGTCAGGTGCACCTTTGTACTCACAGATTGCCTGAGTGCATGGACGATGCGGTCTTTTACATGCTGGTGGAGGGCTGGGATGGCTTTTCTCGAAAAGAAGTGTCGACTGGGTAGCTCGTAGCGTGGTTCTGCGTAGTCCATCAGGGCTTTGAAAGCTTCGCTTTCAATTAACCGGTAGGGCATCATCTCTAATGAGATTAGTCTAGCAATGTGGGCGTTCAAACCCTGTGTACATGGATGCGAGGATGAGTACTTCCTTTTCCTAATGAGAGTCTCATGTAGGGTGAGCTGGACTGGAGAGCTGCAGATCGTGGAACTAGCGGGGGTGCCGGTGGACATGGCAGACTGAGAGAAGGTTGGAGATGGTATTCTTGCTGGTGCCCTACATGCAGTAGATGTTTTGGATGTTGTTTAAAAAAATGCCAGACTGCACTCTTTGTACTATCGGATACCTTTTCAGGCATTGCAGACTGAGCTTCTTTAACCGGATGTCCACGCTGTCCTACAACTGGTTTTGGTTTTGCCACGCGTTTTAGGCCAGATACGGGCCTGTCAGATGGAACCTGTTGCGATGTTGATGCCTTCTGCGGCTCCTCCTCCTCCGCTTCAGAGCTACTGCTGCCTGCACCCTGTTCCCCCAATGGCTGCCAATCGGGGTCAACAACTGGGTCATCTATGACCTCCTCTTCTATCTCGTGTGCAACTTTGTCTGTGTCACCGTGTAAGCTGGTGGTATAGCGTTTGTGACGGGGCACCATAGTCTCATCAGGGTCTGCTTCTGGATCAGTACACTGCGAGGGCAATGTTCTGGTCTGAGTCAAAGGAACAGCATAGTAATCTGGCTGTGGCTGTGCATCTGTGCACTCCATGTCCGATTCAACTTGTAATGGGCATGGCCTGTTAACTGTTTCACTTTCTAACCCAGGAACTGTATGTGTAAAGAGCTCCATGGAGTAACCCGTTGTGTCGCCTGACGCATCCTTCTCTGTTGTTCTTGGTGAAGAAGACAAGGAAGCAACTTGTCTCTGACTGTGAACATCCACTAACGATGCGCTGCTTTACATTTAGCAGTTTTAGAAGAGGAGGCGAAAGAGCTAGAGGCTGAGTCAGTAAGGAAAGCCAAAACTTGTTCTTGCTGCTCTGGTTTTAAAAGCGGTTTTCCTACTCCCAGAAAAGGAGCGTTCGAGGCCTTGTGTAGCCAGACGACGAACCTGGCTCAACAACTCGAGACTTAGGTGCTATATCGCTTTTCCCACGACCACCTGATGCTCCACCACCACTACCATCATTACCAGCTGGCAATGACCGCCCACGGCCACGACCTCATCCACCAGACTTCCTCATTGTTTGAAAAACGTAACCAAACTAACGGTATTTGTTACTGTAAAACCAGTTACAAGCAGAGGCGTAGCTAGAGCTTTTGCCGCCCGGGGCTGTTCCCGAGTTTGGCGCCCCCCCCCCCCCCCGGCTCAATACACACAAAGGTTACCAAAAACGGTTTTCCTGTTTTGTAGAACTTAAACTGGGCCTAATGGTGTCACCCCCACATGCCACACCTGTGACTTAATACCACCACACCATGACCAGGCCACATAGTGACCGAATAATACTACATACAAGGGACAAATGCCACAACACCATTTCCAGACCACATATTACCACCACATAGTGACTGAATACTACAATACTGATCAGTAATAAAAAAAAAAACCACAATACTATCACCATAAGTGCCAGTATTCACAGGAGATCTGTACTTAGTATGCAGTGTCTGTGTAGAGGTAATACAGAGATCACTGGTGACATTATACACAGGACCTCTATGTAGTATACAGTGTATAGTGTCAGTGTATAGGTAACACTGACTCACCAGTGATGTCTCTAGGTGAAGTCCTTCATCTTTCATCCAGCACAGACCGCCATCATTCCTTCCAGCCAGGACTCGTTTCTGCAGGAAATAACACAGTTATCTCGAGCTCCGCTTGCAGAACACATTACTTAATTTTTCACAACTTCTACATTACATCACATGAAGAAAAAAAGGTGATATAGTGTCACTCTGCACAGTAACAGGACCGCCCCCCCATTTAAAACAGTATACTCAAAAAATAAAATAAATACATCACTGCAGTAATAATATCCCTTAATTAGCCCCTATGGTAATAATATTCCCCACCCTGGCCCCGTTTCTCATTCCTGGCTCCAGCCATATGTTCTCGCATCCTGCCCTCATGAGTATCCATTCTACCCCATATGATCTCCACATCCTGCCCCACCAGCCTCCATCGTATCCGTCCTGCCCCATGATCCAATCCTGCCCCATGTCTCCAATCATGCCCCGTATCTACATTCTGCCCATGCCTCAAGTCCTGCCCCCAGTGTGTCCAGCATATTACCCCCATGTTGTCCAGCAATCTGCCCCAGTGTGTCCAGCATATTACCCCCATGTTGTCCAGCAATCTGCCCCAGTGTGTCCAGCATATTACCCCCAGTGTGTCCAGCAATCTGCCCCAGTATGTCCAGCACTGCCCCCAGTGTGTCCAGCAATCTGCCCCAGTGTCCAGCCTTTCCCCAGTGTGTCCAGCAGTCTGCCCCAGTGTGTCCAGCATATTACCCCCAGTGTCCAGCATTGCCCCAGTGTGTCCAGAATATTACCCCCAGTGTGTCCAGCAATCTGCCCCAGTGTCCAGCATTGCCCCAGTGTGTCCAGAAGTTTGCCCCAGGGTCTCCAGCATTGCCTCAATGTGTCCAGAAATCTGCCCCAGGGTCTCCAGTATTGCCCCAGTGTGTCCAGCAATCTGCCCCATGGTCTCCTGTATTGCCCCAGTGTGTCCAGCATTCTGCCCCATGGTCTCCAGTATTGCCCCGGTGTATCCAGCAATCTGCCCCATGGTCTCCTGTATTGCCCCAGTGTGTCCAGCATTCTGCCCCATGGTCTCCAGTATTGCCCCGGTGTGTCCAGCAATCTGCCCCATGGTCTCCAGTATTGCCCCAGTATGTCCAGAAGTCTGCCCAGGGTCTCCAGCATTGCCTCAATGTGTCCTGAAATCTGCCCCATGGTCTCCAGTATTCAGTGTGTCCAGCAATCTGCCCCATAGTCTCCTGTATTGCCCCAGTGTGTCCAGCATTCTGCCCCATGGTCTCCAGTATTTCCCCAGTGTGTCCAGCATTCTGCCCCATGGTCTCCAGTATTGCCCCAGTGTGTCCAGCAATCTGCCTCATGGTCTCCTGTATTGCCCCAGTGTGTCCAGCATTCTGCCCCATGGTCTCCTGTATTGCCCCAGTGTGTCCAGCAATCTGCCCCATGGTCTCCTGTATTGCCCCAGTGTGTCCAGCAATCTGCCCCATGGTCTCCTGTATTGCCCCAGTGTGTCCAGCATTCTGCCCCATGGTCTCCTGTATTGCCCCAGTGTGTCCAGCATTCTGCCCCATGGTCTCCTGTATTGCCCCAGTGTGTCCAGCAATCTGCCCCATGGTCTCCTGTATTGCCCCAGTGTGTCCAGCAATCTGCCCCATGGTCTCCTGTATTGCCCCAGTGTGTCCAGCATTCTGCCACATGGTCTCCTGTATTGCCCCAGTGTGTCCAGCAATCTGCCCCATGGTCTCCTGTATTGCCCCAGTGTGTCCAGCAATCTGCCCCATGGTCTCCTGTATTGCCCCAGTGTGTCCAGCATTCTGCCACATGGTCTCCTGTATTGCCCCAGTGTGTCCAGCAATCTACCCCATAGTCTCCTGTATTGCCCCAGTGTGTCCAGCAATCTGCCCCATGGTCTCATGTATTGCCCCAGTGTGTCCAGCAATCTGCCCCATGGTCTCCAGTATTGCCCCAGTGTGTCCAGCATTGCCCCAGCCCCAGACAGTCAGACATAAAGAAAAAAAAAAAAAAGTAAAATCCTCACCTCTCCCGTTCCTAGCGCAGGTCCGGTGCAGTCAGCGTCTCTCCGGCTCTGCGACGCTCAGGACAGAGAGGCAGAGCGGCGCGCACAGTAGTGACGTCATCGCGCCCTCTGCTCTGAGACGTCGCAGAGTCAGAGGACGCTGCAGCTGCCGGCGCCGCAGGAACCAGGAGAGGTGAGTATAGAGCAGGGGGCGGGGTCCGGTGGTGGGGGGAGCTGGCCCTGGTCGTGGCGGCGGACGGCGCCGCCTGAAGATTTAAAGGGGCGTCTTTTTTTTTTTTTTTCTTCTCCTGCAGCGCCTGCCGCCCCCCGCATTGTGCCGCCCCCCCCGCATTGTGCCGCCCGGGGCGGACCGCCCCCCCCCGCACCCCCCTTCCTACGCCACTGGTTACAAGGTGAACTCAAACTTCTGTTGGATTTATATATCCCTTTATAGGTGGGTGAGACTGCAGGGAAAATCAGGCCCAATGTATAACAGTACACAGCTTCAGTGGCAGACAGACAAGCCACTAACAGGACTGACGCTGATGCAGACGCTAACAATTCAAATCTCCCCCTTTTTATTTTTTCTGGGAGAATATTGAAGAAATGTGGCCCACTCTCATACAGTATATGTTCTGTGGCACAAAATTTGAGACAGGTGGCACACACAGGAGTGGCACTGAAGCAGAAATGCCAATCTTAATCTCCCACTATTTTTTTTTTCAGGGAGAATTTAAAAGAAATCTGACCCAGTATTACACACTAGGTTTAATGTGGCACACAAATTGAGACAGGTGGCACACACAGGAGTGGCACTGAAGCAGAAATGTCAATCTTAATTTCCCACTATCTTTTTTCAGGGAGAATTTAAAAGAAATCTAACCTAGTATTACACACTAGGTTTAATGTGGCACACAATTTGAGACAGGTGGCACACACAGGAGTGGCACTGAAGCAGAAATGCCAATCTTAATCTCCCACTATTTTTTTTCCAGGGAGAATTTAAAAGAAATCTGGCCCAGTATTACACACTAGGTTTAATGTGGCACAAAATTTGAGACAGGTGGCACACACAGGAGTGGCACTGAAGCAGAAATGCCAATCTTAATCTCCCACTCTTTTTTTTTCAGGGAGAATTTAAAAGAAATCTGACCCAGTATTACACACTAGGTTTAATGTGGCACACAATTTGAGACAGGTGGCACACACAGGAGTGGCACTGAAGCAGAAATGCCAATCTTAATCTCCCACTATTTTTTTTTTCAGGGAGAATTTAAAAGAAATCTGGCCCTGTATTACACACTAGGTTTAATGTGGCACACAATTTGAGACAGGTGGCACACACAGGAGTGGCACTGAAGCAGAAATGCCAATCTTAATCTCCCACTATTTTTTTTTTCCAGGGAGAATTTAAAAGAAATCTGACCCAGTATTACACACTAGGTTTAATGTGGCACACAATTTGAGACAGGTGGCACACACAGGAGTGGCACTGAAGCAGAAATGCCAATCTTAATCTCGCACTATTTTTTTTTTCAGGGAGAATTTAAAAGAAATCTGGCCTTGTATTACACACTAGGTTTAATGTGGCACACAATTTGAGACAGGTGGCACACACAGGAGTGGCACTGAAGCAGAAATGCCAATCTTAATCTCCCACTATTTTTTTTTTCCAGGGAAAATTTAAAAGAAATCTGACCCAGTATTACACACTAGGTTTAATGTGGCACACAATTTGAGACAGGTGGCACACACAGGAGTGGCACTGAAGCAGAAATGCCAATCTTAATCTCGCACTATTTTTTTTTTCAGGGAGAATTTAAAAGAAATCTGGCCTTGTATTACACACTAGGTTTAATGTGGCACACAATTTGAGACAGGTGGCACACACAGGAGTGGCACTGAAGCAGAAATGCCAATCTTAATCTCCCACTATTTTTATTTATGGGAGAATTGGCAAGAAATCAGGCCCACTGTTAGACTGTATGTTTTCTGTGCTAGAAAATGAGACACAGATGCCACACACAGGACTGCCACTGATACAGATTTGCCAATTTTAATCTGCACCCTTTTCTTCTTCAGGGAGACTAGTGAATAAATCTGGGCCACTGTATTAGAGTATATTTTCTGTGGCAGAAAGTGGCTTGAAGAGATATAACGAAACAAAAAAAAGGGACTGTACTACAATTACTATCTCCCTGCAGTAATCTCAGCAATGTATGGCAGGCAGCAATAACAAGGAGTGGACTGCTGCACAAAAAAAGTCAAAAGTGTGGACAAACAAATAAGAAAGCTGTGCAGAATGGAAGGAGTTACAGAATTTGTGCTTTGAAAAAAGCAGTTGGTTTGCACAGCGATGTACAAACAGCAATGCAGCTATCTGGGAGCCTTCTAGGGCAGCCCAATGAGCTACAGCGCTGAGGAAAAAAAAAATGTAGCCTCCACTGTCCCTGCTAAGAAAAGGTGGTGCTGGACAGTGGAAATCGCTACAGCACAAGCGGTTTGTGGGTTTATATTCCCTGCCTAACGCTATCCCTGCTTCTGACGAAGCGGCAGCAACCTCTCCCTATGCTCAGATCAGCAGCAGTAAGATGGCTGTCGGCGGGAATGCCCCTTTATAGCCCCTGTGATGCCGCAGAAAGCAAGCCAATCACTGTAATGCCCTTCTCTAAGATGGTGGGGACTGAGACCTATGTCATCATGCTGCCCACACTCTGGGTCCACCTTCATTGGCTGAGAAATGGCGCTTTTCGCATCATTGAAACGCGACTTTGGCGCGAAAGTCGCGTACCGCATGGCCGACCCCACACAGGGATTGGGTCGGGTTTCATGAAACCCGACTTTGCCAAAAGTCGGCGACTTCTGAAAATGACCGACCCCTTTCGCTCAACCCTACTGGAGACGTCACTGGTGAGTCAGTGTGTTACCTATACACTGACACTATACACTGTATACTATATACAGAGGTCCTGTGTACAGTCATGGCCAAAAGTTTTGAGAATGAGACAAATATTAATTTTTCCTAAGTCTACTGCTTCATTTTTTCTAATGGCAATTTGCATATACTCCTGAATGTCAGAGTGATCAGCAATAACAGCAATTACTGTACTTGCAAAGTCAATATTTGCACAGAAAATGAACTTTAACCCCCAAAACACATTTCAACATCATTGCAGTCCTGCCTTAAAAGGAGCACCTAACATCGTTTTAGTGATTGATCCATTAACACAGGTGTGGGTGTTGATGAGGACAGGGATGGCGATCAATCAGTCATGATTAAGTAAGAATGACATCACTGGACACTTTAAAAGGAGGCTGGTACTTGGTATCATTGTTTCTCTTCAGTTAACCATGGTTATCTCTAAAGAAACACGTGCAGCCATCATTGCACTGCACAAAAATGGCCTAACAGGGAAGAGTATCGCAGCTACAAAGATTGCACCTCAGTCAACAATCTATCGCATCATCAAGAACTTCAAGGAGAGAGCTTCCATTGTTGTCAAAAAGGCTCCAAGGCGCCCAAGAAAGACCAGCAAGCGCCAGGCCCGTATCTTAAAACTGTTTCAGCTGCGGGATCGGACTACCAGCAGTGCCGAGCTTGCTCAGGAATGGCAGCAGGCTGGTGTGAGTGCTTCTGCACGCACTGTGAGGCGGAGACTCTTTGAGCAAGGCCTGGTTTCAAGGAGGGCAGCAAAGAAGCCACTTCTCTCCAGAAAAAACATCAGGGACCGACTGATATTCTGCAAAAGGTACAGGGAGTGGACTGCTGAGGACTGGGGCAAAGTCATTTTCTCTGATGAATCCCCTTTTCGATTGTTTGGGACATCTGGAAAACAGCTTATTCGGAGAAGAAGAGGTGAGCGCTACCACCAGTCTTGTCTCATGCCAACTGTAAAGCATCCTGAAACCATTCATGTGTGGGGTTGCTTCTCAGCCAAGGGAATCGGCTCACTCACAGTCTTGCCTAAAAACACAGCCATGAATAAAGAATAGTACCAGAATGTCCTCCAAGAGCAACTTCTCCCAACCATCCAAGAGCAGTTTGGCGCCCAACAATGCCTTTTCCAACATTATGGAGCACCTTGCTATAAAGCAAAGGTGATAACTAAATGGCTCATGGAACAAAACATAGAGATTTTGGGCATGGCCTGGAAACTCCCCAGATCTTAATCCCATTGAGAACTTGTGGTCAATCATCAAGAGACAGGTGGACAAACAAAAACCAACAAATTCTGGCAAAATGCAAGCATTGATTATGCAAGAATGGACTGCTATCAGTCAGGATTTGGTCCAGAAGTTGATTGAGAGCATGCCAGGGAGAATTGCAGAGGTCTTGAAGAAGAAGGGTCAACACTGCAAATATTGACTTGCTGCATTAACTCATTCTAACTGTCAATATAACCTATTGGTACTCATAATATGATTGCAATTATATTTCTGTATGTGATATAAACATCAGACAAACACTAATAAAAACCAGAGGGCAGCAGATCATGTGAAAATATAATTTTGGTGTCATTCTCAAAACTTCTGGCCATGACTGTATAATGTCAGCGGTGATCACTGTATTACCTCTATACAGACACTAAATACTAGGTACAGATCTCCTGTGAATATTGGCACTTATGGTGATAGTATTGTTTTTTTTTATTATTACTGATCAGTATTGTAGTATTCAGTCACTATGTGGTCTGGAAATGGTGTTGTGGTATTTGTCCCTTGTATGTGCTATTTGGTCACCAAGTGGTGGTAATATGTGGTCTTGACATGGTGCGGTGGTATTTGTTCCTTGTATGTGATATTGGTCATTTTAAAAATTGAAAAATAAATCAAAATATGCCTAAATTGTATTGCATATTTTAACAAATATTTAATAGGTTACAGTAGAGTAGGGCCCGGCCATTTTTCTGGAATAATCTGGTTCAGGTATATCATGACCCCCATCACATGACCGGGGGGGAAGGGGGCACAGTGTCTGAACAGCCCGGGGCCCTGGCTACCCTTCATCCACCCCTGGCCCACAGCGTGTATCTGTACACAGACCTCATGGATGTAGCAGAGCTGAGTGTGTGTAATAATATAGAATCAAATATAATATTCCTGACAGGGCTCTTTTATGATGATTGACGGTTGCGGTATTTTTTTGACTGTCGGTTGCGCTTTTTTATGATGATTGACTGTTCCGCTCTTTTTTGATGACTGCTGGTTGCAATCTTTTTTGATGACTGTCGGTTGTGCTCTTTTATGATGAATGATGGTTGTGCTCTTTTACGCGTCTCAATGTGAAGCTCCGACAAGAAAAAAGAGAAAACACTACGCCACTGTAAACCACCTGGATACATAATGTACATGCATATATACAAATAATGACTGTACAGCTTAACAATGTGTCCTAAGACAAATATAAAGACATATATATGGTAATAACGTCCTACCTAACGGCTCATGGGGGATCTAAAGCATATACATAATGACCCCAAAAAACCTCTTGGTCCAAAGCCATTACAGGAGACAGAATACCCGTTTGAATCATGGGGTGAGGCTTAGGGGGTCTTTTCCCTGTGGGGATTGTAACATCTGTCCCCACATGGGTCCTACCAGAGAATTTTTTCAAAACCCCATTGATGGTTCAATGTATAGACTTGGAGGATATATCAACTGTAGGACTAGATGTGTCATTTATGTCCTCATCTGTCCATGCAAGATGGTCTATGTGGGTCAGACCTCACAAGAATTACGACGGAGGATTCAAAAACACTTCTCAACAATAAACCTGGCAAGAAGTGACATTGAGAGGGGAAGGACTCTCACCCCGGTAGCGGCCCACTTTTTAACACATCATTCTAGCAGCACATTGAATACACGGGTGGTTGGACTGGAAAAAATCTCTATGTCAGAGAGGGGGGCTCCCTTAAGAAACGTTTACTTCAAGTAGAGTCACGGTGGATTTTTAATTTAGGATCTGTTGCTCCCACAGGTCTAAATGAGGAGTTATTATTCACCGGATTCCTTGGCTAATCTACCTATATATGGACCATTGGAATGTGTTCCTTTTTGCGAAGTTAAAGCAACTACTGACTAATACAATGGGACTCTGTTCAGAATATGTAGCAAGCATTATGGATGGGCACTTCGCCGGGACTTTCATCTACGGGAAAAAGAGTTTTTGGATTAAGGACTATTCGGGACTATTCAGGGATCTACCGTCTCTTATTATTAATTTTGATATATGTCAGATGTGTATTTTTCGTCTCGCTGGCCTTGGGCCACTGTGTGGATTCTCCGGTACTACTTTCGCGATTGGTCTATAGGGGCTGTATTGAAAATTTGGTTGGCTCATGGGGGCAGGTAGGGTATATGGGGGTGTTTTGCTCCCTGGACGTGTGACGGCGGTCGTAGGGTAAGTTGGACCTAATTATATATTATCTTCGTGGGTGCTTTATGGACCTATTTTGGTCTTTATAAGTTGGACCCTTCTGGTTGATAGGATAATTATGCACCTTTATATTATGGGTTTATTTCTATCGGCTCTAGGTTTATGGGTGGCTTTGCGTCCCCTTTTATAAAATTTGATAGGTACCTTTGCTATATGTGTTATATCTCCACTTAAAAGGAGATGAGATTGTTGGTCATGGGGCAATATGTGTCAAGCTATTTATTCATATTTATGATATATACTATAATACAATAAATGTTGATTTATAATATTGGTTGTTTATATTATTATTGATTTCTGTGGTGGTTGTTGAGTAGTTGGGCCCCCCTTCCCCCCCCCCCCTTTTCTCCATGGGGGTGATATGAGAGATATAGGAAACCCTCTGCGTGTATGGTATATATGTGGTATGGGGGGGGTGTGTGGTTGGTATGTGCTTTGTATATGGGTTCAGATGTTTGGATGTTTTGTATGTGTTGTATGAATCCTTGTGATGTGGATGCTGTATTTATGTGTTAGTGGGGTATATGTGGTTTGAATGTATTGTGTATGTGGATTCATGTGTATGGGGTTTGATATATTTGATATATTACATACATACATATCCTTGGTTGGTTTCTCTACATACCTCATTTCCCCAGGTATTAATGCATTAATACATTGGCCCTTTTAACACATTTTCCCTCCGTTACATCTTTTCGATCTATAGGGATCTGTTTATATTTGGGGATTGTACTATTGTGTACACCCAGGGTCTATTCCCTGACCATGTCTTTGCTATTATGTTCCTGCTATTTTGTTTGAACCTTCTTTTCACTCTCCTGCTCTCTTTTTATATGAGCCTCTTTATTAAGTTCTCCCCTTATATGGGCCCCAGCTCTGTGCTAGCTTGGGATTAGTTCCCGGGCGTGCACAGTGGGGTGCCCCCCCTCCCCCCGTTTTTGATCTAGTTATATGGGTGCATGGTTAATTATGTCCCCTAGGCACAGTCGCGGATGCGCGCTGGCCTTCTCTTGTGTGTGCTTCTTTTGCCACTTTATTTGGTGACACTGACTGGGCTTTTATGCCCAGCTTTACTTTTAGCGGCACACGGCTGTTGAAGCGGCTGCTGGGTAGTGGCACTGATATCCACACAGGTGCAGTTCGGCCCGTTATTGTTTTCGGGTCCGTCTGTGCACGCGCATACTATATGCAGCCTTGGTGCGTCTGCTTGTATCTTTATAGTAGCGCACGCGTCCACACAGGCGCAGTATGGCTTCTGGCTCCATATCCCCGTTTGGGTCCACGCATGCGTACTTGCGATTATCCTCCTTGTTGGGCGCAGGCGCAGTATGGCTTTTTGCTCCGTGCCCCTGGATGGGTCCACGCATGCGCAAATGCTATCACCCTCCTGGAGGGGCGCAGGCGCGTTACATGCTGGATCTTCTTAGTACTCTGAGGCAGGTTATTTCCGGTTTGGGGGCGACACACTGCTTTGCTCCCATGACAGGATCCTACACACACCGGTAGGTGTTTGAAGCAATTATTATGGGTCTATATAAGCACTTGGGCACTATCTGACCACATACTTCCCCTGACGAAGCCTCATTGAGGAGGCGATACGCGTGGGGCTATGGTCCACTGGCCCCCTGGATGCTTCAGCTTATCGATTCATAGGTTGGGATGCGTCCTTATTGGGGATATCTTGCCCCTATGACTTAGGCCAGTTTCACACGTCAGTGGCTCCGGTACGTGAGGTGACAGTTTCCTCACGTACCGGAGCCATTGACACATGTACACACATAAAAATCAATGCATCTTTTCAGATGTCATTGATTTTTTGCAGACCGTGTCTCCGTGTGCCAAACACGGAGACATGTCAGTGTTCGTGGGAGCGCACGGATTACACGGACCCATTAAAGTCAATGGGTTCATGTAAAACATGTACCGCTCACGGACATTGTCCGTGTGCAGTCTGTGTGCCGTGCAGGAGACAGCGCTACATTAAGCGCTGTCCCCCCCACTAGTGCGGAAGCCGCGATTCATATGTTCCCTGCAGCAGCGGTTGCTGCAGGGAAGATATGAATATTAGTGTTTAAAATGCAGATCCACCCAAAGGGGTGGAGCCGCATATTCAGTACTGTAAATGAGCGGCCCCATGTGACCGCATACAGGAGACGATGCGGCCAGGAGAGGACGCTGCGGCGAGGGATCCGGAAGCTAGGTGAATATTTTAATCACGGGAAGGCGGGGGGGGGGGGGGGGGGGTGCACGGGCGGTGGGGGGGGACCTGGATCTGCATTTTAAACACAAATATTCATATCTTCCCTGCAGCAAACGCAGGGCTTCAGCACGATGCCGGGGACAGTGCTAAACTTTAGCGCTGTCTCCGGCACGGTGTGTGTGGTACCCAGTGGGCACACGGGCGGCACACGTGTGCCGCACGTGTGCCTCACTGATGTGCCACGTGTGCACACGGACACGGATAACTCCAGTACCGTTTTTGTACGGTGCTGGAATTATCTGGACATGTGAAACCGGCCTTAGGCTTATTCCCCACTATATATGGGAGTTTTTTGTGGTCACTTGGCCCATTTTTCCATTTGGTTTTTGGGGGTCATTATGTATATGTTTTAGATCCCCCATGAGCCGTTAGGTAGGACGTTATTACCATATATATGTCTTTATATTTGTCTTAGGACACATGGATAAGCTGTACAGTCATTGTTTGTATATATGCATGTACATTATGTATCCAGGTGGTTTACAGTGGCGTAGTGTTTTTAATTGTTTTTATTGTTTATGCCAATAAAGTGTTTTTTCTGTATGTTTATATACTGGGTGGTGTGCAATTTGTAGCAGCGTCCTTTTTCTCTTTTTTCTTGTCTATGCTATTATGCTTCTGCTTGCACCCCCAATTTATATTGACTTTCACGGCTGTGCGCCAGCTTTCTGGTATCAATGTGAAGCTCCGCCCACTCCTCACAATGTCGCTGCTGCGGACAAGACTGGTCACAGACGGGAGACGTCACATTCTGGCAACACTGAACAATCAGTACTGAGTGTAATTATTTACGAGGGGCGATCCAAAAGTAATGATAATCGGTTATTTCTATTGCACACAGAAATTAAAATAAAATGTTTTCTTCTCTCTTAGGTACCCACTAGTCCAGGAAAAAAAAATTACTTAAATAGACCACGATTCCCGGGAGCTACATTCATTTGAATATGAACTGCCGAGGAGTGAACATCAAAATGGAAAAAAACGAGCTCAGAGCTGTCATCAAATACTGCTTGTAAAAAAATGACTACCAAAGACATACACAGCGACTTGGTGGAAACATTGGGGGACTCTTCTCCTCCATATTCCACAGTTGCACGCTGGGCCAAGGAATTTAAGCTGGGAAGAACATCGACGGAAAATGAACATCGTGAAGGACGCCCATCCACGTCCCTCAATGAAGAAAACGTGAAAAAAGTTGAAGAAGTTGTATTGGCAGATCGAAGAGTGACTATCAGGCATGTAGCTGAGGTCACAGGGATCTCATATGGCAGTATTCAAAGAATCCTTGCAAAAGAATTGCATATGAGAAAGGTCTCCGCGCGTTGGGTGCCAAAAATGTTAACCGACGAACAAAAGAAGAAACGAGTTGACATTTCAATAGCAAATCTCGAAAAGTTCCAAGCAGACAAGGAAATGTTTTTGTCACGTTTTTTTGACCATGGACGAGACCTGGATCCACCACTTTGATCCCGAAACTAAACAACAATCAATGACATGGAAACGAGCCGACGCCGAAGAAATTCAAAGTGTCAAGCTCAGCAGAGAAGGTTATGGCGTCCGTTTTTTGGGACGCTGAAGGAATTATTATGGTGGACTATTTGGAGAAGGGAGCCACTATTATGGGCTCCTACTACGCAGAACAAATAAGAAGGTTGCGGGAGGCTATCAAGGAGAAAAGGCGCGGCAAACTGCGGGCTGGAGTGTTGTTTCACCAAGATAACGCGCCGGCTCACAAAGCTGCTGTTGCCATGGCTACCATTCAAGAAGCGGGCTTTGAACTGGTGGAACACCCCCTTATTCACCAGATCTAGCCCCCAGTGACTTCTTTCTCTTTCCTCGGCTCAAGGAACACCTCCGGGGCAAGAAATTTGACGACAATAGCGACGTGATAACCGTTGTTGGGGATTTTTTTGAGGGTCAAGATCAAGAATTTTTTTCGAAGGGAATTCTAAGTTTAGAAAAGAGATGGACTAAATGTATAGACTTGTTAGAAGACTATGTAGAAAAATAAATTTATTTTTTGACTATATTCATTGTGTTTAGTATTGATTATCATTACTTTTGGATCGCCCCTCGTATAATACAAAAAGCCACACTAAAAATGTAAGGCTAAGTTCACACTTGCATTCGGCAGCCCTGGGTAGGGCTGCGTACTTTTTCCCTTCATAACATGTTGTGGTCGGCGGCACGTCAAAACGAGGCACGAGGACACATCTGCAAACGCATGTCCCTGCGTTCCCAATGTTAAAGATAGGTACGCAGGACGCATGTGCAGCTGTGCTGATAAGAAGGGCTGCAGAACGCAAATATGAACCTGGCCTTAGTTTTACAAACCAGGGAAAAACTGAATTTTGTATAAATAAATAAAATATAACAATGTAAGAAATATCCCTGTCTGTCCTGTGATGTTTGCTCCAATAACACCGTTTATTTCTGATATTGTATGTATTCATAGCTAGTTCAACTATATATTTGTTCTTATGTGCCAGTGCCCCTCACACCTCCGTGTATATGTCAGTGCCCCTCACACCTCCCTGTGGAAATGCCAGTGCTCCTCACACCTCCCTGTGGATATGCCAGTGCCCCTCACACCTCCCTGTATGTGCCAGTGCCCCTCACAGACCTCCCTGTGGATATGCCAGTGCCCCTCACACCTCCCTGTGGATATGCCAGTGCCCCTCACACACCTCCCTGTTTATATGCCAGTGCCCTCACACACCTCCCTGTTTATATGCCAGTGCCCCTCACACCTCCATGTCTGTGCCAGTGCCCCTCACACCTCCCTGTGGATATGCCAGTGCCCCTCACACCTCCCTGTTTATATGCCAGTGCTCCTCACACCTCCCTGTCTGTGCCAGTGCCCCTCACACACCTCCCTGTGTATATGCCAGTGCCCCTCACACCTCCCTGTGGATATGCCAGTGCCCTCACACCTCCCTGTTTATATGCCAGTGCCCCTCACACACCTCCCTGTATGTGCCAGTGCCCCTCACACCTCCCTGTGTATATGCCAGTGCCCCTCACACCTCCCTGTGGAAATGCCAGTGCTCCTCACACCTCCCTGTGTATATGCTAGTGCCCCTCACACCTCCCTGCGTATATGCCGGTGCCCCTCACACCTCCCTGTGTATATGCCGGTGCCCCTCACACCTCCCTGTGTATATGTAGGTGCTCCTCACACACCTCCCTGTGTATATGCCAGTGCCCCTCACACCTCCCTGTGTATATGCCAGTGCCCCTCACACCTCCCTGTGGATATGTAGGTGCTCCTCACACACCTCCCTGTGTATATGCCAGTGCCCCTCACACTCCTCCCTGTGTATATGCCAGTGCCCCTCACACACCTCCCTGTTTATATGCCAGTGCCCCTCACGCCTCCCTGTGTATATGCCAGTGCCCCTCCCACCTCCGTGTATATGTCAGTGCCCCTCACACCTCCCTGTAGAAATGCCAGTGCTCCTCACACCTCCCTGTGTATATGCCAGTGCCCCTTACACCTCTGTGTATATGTCAGTGCCCCTCACACCTCCCTGTGGAAATGCCGATGCTCCTCACACCTCCCTGTGTATATGCCAGTGCCCCTCACACACCTCCCTGTTTATATGTCGGTGCCCCTCACACACCTCCCTGTTTATATGTCGGTGCCCCTCACACACCTCCCTGTTTATATGTCGGTGCCCCTCACACACCTCCCTGTATGTGCCAGTGCCCCTCACACACCTCCCTGTGTATATGCCGGTGCCCCTCACACCTCCCTGTGTATATGTCAGTGCCCCTCACACCTCCCTGTGTATGTGCCAGTGCCCCTCACACACCTCCCTGTGTATATGCCGGTGCCCCTCACACACCTCCCTGTTTATATGTCGGTGCCCCTCACACACCTCCCTGTATGTGCCAGTGCCCATCACACCTCCCTGTGTATATGCCAGTGCCCCTCACACCTCCCTGTGTATGTGCTAGTGCCCCTCACACCTCCCTGTGTATATGCTGGTGCTCCTCACACCTCCCTGTGTATATGCCGGTGCCCCTCACACCTCCCTGTATGTGCCAGTGCCCATCACACCTCCCTGTGTATATGCCAGTGCCCCTCACACCTCCCTGTGTATGTGCTAGTGCCCCTCACACTTCCCTGTGTATATGCTGGTGCTCCTCACACCTCCCTGTGTATATGCCGGTGCCCCTCACACCTACCTGTGTATGTGCCGGTCCCCCTCACACACCTCCCTGTGTATATGCCAGTCCCCCCACACACCTCCCTGTGTATATGCCAGTGCCCCTCACACCTCCCTGTGTATATGCCAGTGCCCCTCACACCTCCCTGTGTATGTGCCAGTCCCCCTCACACACCTCCCTGTGTATATGCCGATGCCCCTCACACCTCCCTGTGTATGTGCCAGTCCCCCTCACACACCTCCCTGTGTATGTGCCAGTCCCCCTCACACACCTCCCTGTGTATATGCCGATGCCCCTCACACCTCCCTGTGTATGTGCCAGTCCCCCTCACACACCTCCCTGTGTATGTGCCAGTCCCCCTCACACACCTCCCTGTGTATGTGCCAGTCCCCCTCACACACCTCCCTGTGTATGTGCCAGTGCCCCTCACACACCTCCCTGTGTATATACCGGTGCCCCTCACACACCTCCGTGTATATGCCAGTGCCCCTCACACCTCCCTGTGTATATGCCAGTGCCCCTCACACACCGGAAAACTGAACTGAGCCTCAGTCCGGACCCCGGGAGGGGCGGAGCCCAGGGCTGCCCGGCCGTTTGTATTGATAGTACGTGGACGGCGCTTCTCCTCTCTACTGACTGACTGGCTGACAGAGAGGAGCCAGCTGCTGCTGCACAAAGCGATCGTTACGCCCCCCGGTTCCGAGGTTGCACACAGCTTTGACGCCATTTTGCTTGAGGCACACGTCCAGAAATCTATTGTTCACGTCTCAGTAAAATGACAGGACCGCCTCGAGTGCATTGTAGTGGAACCTTGCAAGATTCGTAAAGACAATGGCTTGTTTATTGGGAATATCACATGAGTATTACAACAACTTTGTGCCTATGTTGCACTGATACATCATAGAAAGGCAAAAATCGGCGAATGGACTGTACAAGGCTCCATAGCTCAGGGGTTAGAGCACTGGTCTTGTAAACCAGGGGTCGCGAGTTCAAATCTCGCTGGGGCCTTCGTTGTATTTTTCTTTTTTTTAATTTCTGCTCAATAACGTTTTCTTTCATACCAGGTTACAATTATTAGCGTTTTATAAAGTCATGTTATATGGCGACGTGTGTGATATTGAATCCTCAGTCACTCAGCTCCT